>NW_027521881.1:0-375000 GCF_052094955.1 Ictidomys tridecemlineatus | reverse complement strand
TTATGTTCAGAGATAATGTAAAAATGTAATAAAGAATTAAAACTGAAGAGCATGGTGTTACAGTGTTGTTTCTATTTTGACCTCCATTGTTATTACAAATAAAAGTAGCCAACCAACAAGTCAAAACCTGCTAACAAAGTTGTTCATGAAAGAGCACCAAATAATTAAAGCTTTTGAACTAAATAAAACAGTTTATGCCAGAATTCAGCAGTCATCAGTGTTATTACTGTCATAGTTAATAAAAATCACAGACATGCTTTGCCGTGTATTCAAATTCTTCTTTGTCTCACATCTCACCTTTGCACCACAGCTTCACATTCCAATCAGACTGTAATTTGGGAAACAATATTCCACAGTGGCTGTGCCTTTGGATGCTGACAAGCCAGCAAACAAGGGCACGAATATACTGCATCAATTAAAGAGATCAGTTTATTATCAGATTATTTAGCAACAGGTTCTATTTGAAAGCCTGCTCAATAAATAAATTCCAGGAAACAGTTGAAAACAGAAAAGGAACAAAGTGAATGATTTTCTTCTTCTTGGCTTCTTTTAATTAATTTCCAGTATGAGCATTTATTTCTCTAGGAACCCTTACTTTAGGCATTCGTAACCTTCCTAACCACAAGCCTGAAAAAAAAATAATTAAAACAGACTATTAACAAGTGGTTTATAAAACAAAAGCACCTGTCTAGCCATTAAAGAGCTAGCTGGACCCACCCTACATGAATGAAAAGCAATGTTATTTTATCTCATTCTTCTTATATATAAAAATATTTACTATAAATGCCAGAAGCTATCATCTTCTCAGTGAAATGTATAAACTAACAAATCCAGACATAAGGATTTCATAATATATATAGTGCATAATGAAGGAAAAGGCAGATTTGAATCTTTATATAGACATAATCAAACATATTTAACTAGATAGAATTAATAGCTAAGCTAATAAAGCACATTGTTTGCGAAACATCAAATGACAGTGAAATACAGTTATCACATTAACTCATGTAAAAACAAACAAAAGCTTTTGTAGAAGTAGCAATTTCTGATTTTTCACTTCCACCAATTACAGCTTAGAAGTTTACATCTATGCATATTTATGAAATAAATTAAAACAAACATTGGCTTTTGTTTTTAGCATATGTTATAATGTACCATTCTCAAATTCATTCCTATTGACTTTGTAAGCCCAAAACTTTCTCCTATTAAACGAGCAAAGCAATCACTTCTCTAATTTCTTTGATGACCTAGGACAGGGTACTTTTGACATTAGCTTTTCTCCAGAGTGTCTACAGGGAAGTTTGATATGATAATTCAACTCAAGGTTCTGTCCATCTAAAATAACAACTAGAGTTACATTAGCTATATACAAATACAAACTAGACTTTTCTTAGATCAACCCCAAAATGTGTAAATTGTATGAACGTTGGCTAACACAAATGATCTGTTTACAGTTATAGGTGGCTGAATGCACTGTGACAAGCCCTTGCTCCACTCTGCCCCCTTCAGGTGCTGCAAAGCTCCTGGAGGTCAAGCAGGAGAAACATCCTTCCTCTTTATTTCTTAGTCTCAAGGCTGAGAATGCTACCTCAAGTGCCAATTTTCGATTACTGTGATGAAGGTGTTCTGAGATACAGACTAATGCCTTAGGAATTGGACAGAGATCAAACAATTCACTTCTCCATGGGTAGCAAGCTGACATTGGATGATGATAACTTTTAGCCATCACCAATAGGTTCTAAGTTATTCACCAATGCAACATTTCATGCCTGAAGTTTTATTTTGATATTATCCCCTGGGATAGAATGGGACAGATTATCAATTTTGATTTACCACTCTAAATGGGTAAAATGTTTTAAAGAATTAATGCCTTTTTCATTCAGTATTAAGAGATTCTACAAATGTGCAAATATCGTTATATAGTTATCCACATTTAACCAGGATTAAGGGTACCTTAATTTGATAAGACAGAAATACATCAGACTTTGTTGTAAATATAATATATGCATATTATAACAAATATAACATGTAATTATATATAACATGTATAAAAAAGGTAGAAGGCAAGAGCAGGAGGAAAAAAATGCTAAGTGTGAAAATATACAGTTTCATATAGCACTAAATGTATGTGATTTATTTTCTGATTCTGCTACTAACATTTTTATAACCTTTATAACAACAAAAATTTGACTTGATATCATTTTTTAATCAAAGTTTCCATGTCAAAAATAATATTAAGTATAATGACACAGAATAAAATTGATTAGTAAGCAATAACTAATTTTCAAAAAATCTCAAGTGATATATTATCCTTATTTAATTTGTTTGGAAATCAGCTCAGAAAGGTTAATTAATACATGAAAAGTCACACAGTTGCAAAGCAGAGAATGTGAGGATTTGAATTTAGTCATCTATCATCAATGTTCTTTCTTTATTTTCCACCAGTGTCCCTTAGTCTTTACTGTACATCAGAATTACCAAGAAGGACATGTAGAAACACATACTGCAAGATCCAAGCCCTGAGTGTCTGATTCAGGGGGTCATAGCCAGGGCTAAACAATGTGCAATACAGAGGATTTCCCAAGTTATACTAATGATGCTTAAATAAAAAGTTTAGATAAAACAGAGAGTGATTATATCTCAGAAATGCTTGTAAAATTGCTCATCGGCAGCACAAAGCCTTCAGACAAACAAAATAAGAAAAGATGAAGCAGGCTCACTTCATTCACTACCTCAGAGGCAGCAATTCTCGGAACCACACTCCCTTTAGTCCTGGCTTCACTGTTTACAAGATGTATGTCTGTCTTTTGGGCCCACTAGCCTCCTCTGCAAAATGGGTATAATCAGAGTTTCAGCCTTCTAAGATTGTTTTGAAGATTTCAAGGGTCAATATGCCTAAGCTACTTAGATTTGGGCCTGGTATAGGATAAACACTCAATAAGTATTAATCATGATTTTGTTAACAATTTGTTTCAGATAACTGAATGCTAAAATTAGAAGAGAGACCTATTGTCTTATATAGTATTTTTTTCTGAGAAAATAAATATACAAATAGAGATAAAAATTTCTTAAATTAAGAAAAATCCATTGTGTAATTTTTTATATCAAAGTGGCTAGAATTTTAAAGCTAAGTTTTGTAAAGACACACCATATTTCAATGAGGTGATATTTGTATTGATCTTTCATAAATCCTAATAGCAAAACATAGCAGTAAATCATAAATCAGTGAAGGGATTTCTGAAGTGAGTTGGCATAATAGGTCTTTGGCACTTTTTTGTAAGATGATTTATCTTCCATAAGGCTCAAACTTGAAAAGTTTAGATGACTAGAGCGTGACTATGACTATTAGACCCTTTGGTTGAAGTATTAGAAGTTGTCTGTCATACACACTTGGCACTAAGAACAAAATCATGGTTGATTTGTTACTGAATTTTCTTACAATGATGGTGTTGGCTACATTAGAAGTAGTTTGAAAAATCAAGTATACTACTGTATTTAGCAAATTCAGGAACAAGACTCTTTCACAGAGAAAAAATAAGGTTAATTCACTGCAGTACAGGGTAGCTATGATCATATGTGTAGGTAGCATGGACCATTCAGTGTTCAAGGTAGAAAAATAATAGAAAGAAAACAAGAGAGTTGAGGAAGGATTTTCCCTATAGAAAAGTAATATGGGACTTCCCATCTTAGGGGAAAGTCTAGACATAAGGAGGAAGAAAATATATCGGCAAGAGAAAATAACAATAAATTAATTTGGCAAAAATAGAGATTTAAGATGTTCTTACTATGCTAATATTAAAACATCAATAAGATTTATTTTTATTTTTGTCAGTATTGACAAATGTAGCTTTTTCTTACTTTTACTTTGGCAGACTTCAGACAGGACCTTTATCTCTAGTGACTTATCAAATTATCTGTTCCACTACTGATCAAAGCAAACTTATAATCACTATGTTGCTGTAAGTATATAATAGCTATCAAAATTATGAACTCTTTAATTTTTATAGCAATTTAAAACCAAAATGCATTTTATCACTTGAATTAAAATTTTATGTTAACCTAATAAACCTTCCAAAACCTATAAATAAGAATTCAAAAGCCCAGGGATTTGTGTACATTCATGAGACACAATATAACTCCTATTATGGAATGTAACTCTCCAATTACTCTTCTGCCTTTGGTTTAAAGCACCACTAGCCCATTTTCAGGAAGGGAATGAATTATAAATTACTAACTTGGTCCTGGGGGAAAATCTTCAGTCACTTTTAAATTATAATACCTTAATATTTCTGCTGCCTCTTATAGACATCATATTCACAAGTATTTACAGTATCTGAAACTCCGAAATGTCCCAGGAGTAGGAGTGGAAGTTCTAAGGGCTTTTATATGCTTCCTGTTGCTAAGGTAACCACATCCTTGATATCCATGTGTTCAACATGTCACTCTCATTTTGTTTCTGGCTCTCAGAGAGCCAGCACGGGTGCATGGCATCAAAGAAACACAAGAAATAAAAAAAAATAAAATAAATAAAAAAGACAAAAGACCAAGGGAACTGTTCCTTCTCAAAGATATTTGTCTGCAGTAAATTCTCTCAAGATAATGTTGAGTGAAATCCTTCATTTTCTAAATTGAAGTCACAAAGATATTTAATGAGAAATGAAGAAGTACTATTTAGGGTTATTAGTTAAGATCATTAAGTACTACAGTAAATTGAAAGAAACAAGTTTTTTATGAGTCAATTATAGAATAACATTCACACATGAAGCAAAAGCAAAGGGATACTGAATTAGAATACAGATTGCTCAATAAACTAAACAAACTTTTACAAAGGTTAACTATAAATATACCAAACATAATTGCCTAAATATCAAAGTCAGCTCAATCATGAAAACTTTGACCAACATTAAAAGCCCATTTAAGAGAAAGGAACTTAAACTTATATGATAAATATGAACAAATCCATTAATATTTTATTACTATTTGAAAGAAATCTTTACTATATTCTGATTTCTTTGTAAAAAATATATTTAAGTTTAGGTCAATAGAAGCAGTAATTTAAAATTTAAATTTTAAGCTAATTTAAAATCATTATATATATAATATTCAGAGGAATTTAGAGATATTTTCATCAGTCCCAAATTAAAAACAAACAAATTATCTTTCTGTGTCTAATTTTAAATAAATCTGGTGGCATGAACACTGTAGGAGATGACTAAAGGCAGTCCCCCCCAAGAAATACCTGTTCTTCCCCCTTGAATTTTTGTCTATGTCTGTCTTTATCATTACTGACTGCAGTTTCAGGTTTCAATATAACAAAATTCTAAGTTTTATCTCTATATCTATGTAGACATCAGAAATCCAGCAACTTCTTTTGACTTAGCATAATCTTCAGCTTACAGCAAGAGCAGCCCAGTTTCTTTTTCTCCTTTTTTAGTGCCTGTCTCTCCAACAATCCCTATAACTCTGAGACACTGCCTACCAAGATTGAGCCAAACCTTACACTGCTGAATATCAAGTATAGAAAGGGCTTCCGTGTCACCCAGCAATGTTAATATATGGACAAATGGTCGAAAAGTGAATTGCATTATAGAGGACACTTCTTAATACAATATAAATATTGTATCACCATTTTAGCATTTTGGACAGCTACTGCTGTTCCTTTTTAAAAAAGTATTGACAAGCTCATGACATAGAAATTTTAATATAAACATTTTACTACAAGAGCAAACTTAGAGAAAATACATACCTAATTCTGATCTGGGTCTCTTAAACAGTACAGATAAAAGTGTACATTTTCTTACAGTACTCAAGTAAAAAATACTTACATGGTTTGGTTTTAAAGTGCACAGATTTTTTTTGTCACAGAGCGTTAACAACTAATATTAAGTACATAAGAAAATATGGTGATCAGTTGCTGAGTCTCAATAAAAATTAAAGATATATAGCACTGATATTAGTCATAGCTTTTCTTTTCTTTATTTCTTTTTTTCTTTTTTTTTCTTTTTAAAGGAATTGAACTCAGGGGCACCGGACTACTGATCTACATCCCCAGCACTATTTTGTATTTTATTTTGAGACATGGAGTTGTGTAGCACCTTACCATTGCTGAGGCTGGCTTTGAATTCACAATCCTTTGTCTCTGTTTCTGAGCGGCTGAGATTATAGGTGTGCACCACTACTCCCAGCTAGTCACAGCTTTTCAAACTGACCAACTGACCAGCCTGTTGACTCCAACTGATTCAGGACTTAAGACTTTTTAAAACCAAAAATAATACTTTTTAAATAAACTTTTTAAAACATAATTTTAATACTGATACAGGTAAATTGTAAAAAAAAAACATGAAAATGATATGTTCATTAATTGTTTTTAAGCAGGTGTTTTAACAGTAAAAGTCTGATACACAACCCCCTACATCCTGAGATAAGAAACAAGACAAGGATATCTTATGTGTAATTTTAGATTTCTACAAATTTGAAGTATATAATTCTCAGTGCCTTATATTAACATTTTTAATATGAAATATTCATTAAAGCAAAATTCTACCAGTAACATAGTATTCTATCAAATTGTTATACATATATTTAAACATTTCCCATTATTGGAAAATGTGATTACTTTTAAGTTTTTTTTTTTTTAATAAACAACATTTGGAAAGCATACTGGGTCAAATAATAGGGGAACTTACAAAGACTTTGATATACTTGCCAAAATCCTTATCCTGTAAGTTTTCACTAATTTGTACCCCTACCAGAACTGCCTATCTTACCCAACATTAAATAGCTTGAAGTAATATTTTGAAATTTCAAAATTTTTATATATCAAAGACAGAAAATGTTAATTTACATTAAGAAGCCTTAATTTTCTTAATTTATATTTTTATTTATATAAAAATATTTTTCATGTTTATTGGCATTCCTATTATTTTATATTATCTGTTCATATTTTGAAATATTTTATTGGAATGTAAAATAATTTTATTTGCAATTGATATATAAAAGTATGAACTTGCACATAATCATGTGTCAAAAGTGTTTTATCATTCTTTAAATCTAGTTTATTTTAATGAAGCAAATTTTAATTCTTTAGGAAGAAAAAAATTATTAGTTCCTTTTTAATTTCCTTTTGAGATTTGTCAAATTGTTAGCAATATATTCAATATAGTTTTATTTATAACTCTATAATCCATGCAGTTTTGATAAGTTTATCCACTGTTAAAAAATATACATACATTGAAAACAAAGCAAAGAAGGATGATATCAATATCATGCTGATACATTAAATAAAAGGCCCACACAAGGTGTATTTAATTCACAAAGAGAATATTGTTTCCTTTGATATATTATTTACTCTTAATCAGGGTCCAAGTTCTCAAATTATATATTAATTTATTATTTTTTTCTAGTGGAGACCCAATTGATTTTTGCCCAAAAGTAATCTCAAAGGTTCAGAGTTATTTTTCTATCTTCTAAACCGTTTTTATATAATATTAGCAATTTTATTCCAAAATTTATTTTTCATGGACTGCACTAAATACTTAGTTCTTCAGATATTCTTGGAACCTGATGGATCATATAAATTGATTTCTTTATTAATTATTTAAATTGGTTTATATATTTTTTGACACATGTTTCTTTAGTCTTGTATAATGGTCATGTTTACATGACATTTATAACTTTATGAGAATTAACAGTACATATGGATCTACATACAAATTTAAGTTCCATATATTTTAATCAAAAACTTTATCTTCATTATATGCTATTTATTTAGCATCTTTTTTATTTGTACTCTTGTTACTAAAAAAAATTCTTTGATACTTTTACTTGTTTTATTTATTTTGGTTTTTAATATGATTTGAATGATCATATATTATTTGGGTTTAATTCATGTTACTTTTATTTTATCAACATTTTTAACTTTAATCATAAATATCAAAAAAGAAAGGTAAGCTTTGCATTTTATCATAGTTTTAAACCTTTTCTGATACTCACTTTACTGACAACCCAACTCTAGTGGCTTTCTTATAATGCAGTCTTGGGTTTCAGGTTGAGACTATTGAAAATACATTGTTATTGATGTTGTTGTTAACCCTCTTTCTCCTCCTCGTTCTCCTGTTGAAACTCTTGACCCTTTGTATAAATAGGTTTTACAACTACAGATTAAACAATTTCAGATAAAAAATATTTGGAAAAAATTGCAGCTGTAATTAATATAACCAGACATTTTTTTCTTTATCATTATCCCCTAAACAGTATGACAACTATCTACATACCATTTACATTGCATTCAATGTTATAAATAATCTTTTAAAAATAATCTAAAGATAATACATACAGGAGGATGTGCTTAGGTTATATGCAAATGCTATATCTTTTATGAAAGGGACTTATGCTTTTGTGGATTTCAGTATCCTCAGAGTACTTGGAACTAATTTCCCATGTATAACAAAAAATAGTTATCTGTGCTTTCATTCAAAAATATCTCCACTAAATTTTATCACCACAACTAAAATAAGGTTAATTAATAATAATAATATGCCAGAACTGTGGAGAATATTTAAGATACCTTATTTGGCCACTAATGATCTTTTTAGTTTGCTTTTTATTATTACTCCCACCTAAGAAAACAATCTGAAGCTTTGCCCAAGGTCACAGATTTCTTCTGCTGCTGTTGTTGTTTTTAGATATACATGACAGTAGAGTGAATTTTGACATATTATACATACATGGAATACAACTCCTTTCAATTAGGATCCCATTTTTGTGGTTGTACATAATGTGGATACAGTAGTTGTGTATTCATTTATAAGCAAAGGAAAGTGTCACGACCCCCTTGCCCGCAAGGAAGACGCGACTCAGGAATCTTCTTTCAGCAGTTTATTCAGGCCCTTGATATTCTTCTAATGATTCTTCTAATCCCCGGAATAATAATTGGATGCCCCTCCCAGACTTAATAAAGCACCTCGAACCCCAATGCAAAGCTGCCACGTGTACCCTTCTCACAGGGTGCTAGAAAATGACACGCCAACTTTCTCTGATAAGGAGCTGGGAACATGCCAACTCTCTTTGATATGGAGTTGTCCTTCACAGACCACAACGGAGCCAGCGCCATCATGTAATGGCGACCACAGTCCGCAGGAACGGCTCACCACAGGAAAGTTATGTCTAATTCATTCTACTGTCCTTCATATTCCCATCCCCCTTCCTTTCCTTCATTCCCATTTTGTCTAATACAATGAACATCCATTCTTTCCCTTCCTACCCTTCCTTGTGGTGGATTAGCATCCATATACTAGAGAGAATATTCAGCCTTTGGTTTTTGGAACTGGCTTACTTAACTTACCATGATATTTTACAGTTTTATCCATTTACCTGCAAAATCCATAATTCAACTCTTCTTCATGGCTGAGAAATATTCCATTGTGTATATGATAAGGCTGCATCACAGTAGTGTGCTGATTTTAAGTCCTTTGGGTATGGACCTAGGAGTGGAGTGAGATAATTGAGTTAAATGGTGGTTCCATTCCAAGTTTTCTAAAGAATCTCTATACTGCTTTCCAGAGTGATTGCACCAATTTGCAGACCCACAGGAATGTCTGAGTGAGGTTTTTCCCCCACATCCGCACAAACATTTATTATTTGTATTCTTGATAATTGCCATTTTGACTGGAGTGAGATGGAATTTCAGAGTAGTTTTAATTTGCATTTCTCTAATTGCTATAGATGTTGAACATTTTTTTCACATACTTGTTGATCTTCTGTGAATTGTCTCTTCAGTTCCTCTGCCCATTTATTGATTAAGTTATTTGGGTCTTATGACGGCAAGTTTTTTGAGTTCTTTGTATATCCTGGAAATTATGGTCCATCTGAGTTGTAGGTGAGGAAGATTTTCTCCCATATTGTAGGCTTTCTGTTCACATTCTTAATTGCTTCCTTTCCTTTTTAGTTTAATACCATCCCATTTATTGATTCTTGATTTTACTTTGTGTGCTTTAAGAGTCTTATTGAGGATGTCTGTTCCGAGCTGACATGATGGAGAGTTGGGCCTATTTTTTCTTCTAGCAGGTGCAGGGCCTCTGGTCTAATGCCTAGGTCCTTGATCCACTTTGAGTTGAGTTTTGTTCAGGGTGAAAGATAGGGGTTCAATTTCATTCTATCACATGAATTTTTAAGTGGCCCACCCAGGAATGAAATATACTTTGTCTTCCTAGAACCTGTGTTTTAAACCACTGTGGGATGTTACTTTTTAATTTATATTCAACTTCATGTTTGTCTGACATCAATGCTCATTATCAAACATTTTCTGTCATGTTCCTGTATTTAAAAATAATTGTGTTGCATCTTTTAGTTACCCATATTACACTGTCAAGATTATTTTCCTTAAAGATGAAACACTGAGAAATATTTTCTAAGACCTTAAATATGAAAGTCTATATTTTTATTGCTTTCACAATTTTATGACAACTCAATGGCAAACAAAGAGTGCATATCATAATCTTTTGCATTTTAATTCAGTAGATTTTACTCCAGTAGCACCTTTAATGTCACATTGCAAACAGAAAAGAAGTTTCCATCCCAAGTTTTCAGTTTTATCTCTTAGTTTTCTATCCAAATGCTAATTCCTCAACTAAAGAAATAATATGTGGTAATTATAACATTTTCAGCATATATCCAGATATGTATCTCTTTCCATCAATTTTGTATGTAATATAGTGAACATTTTTGATATAAGTAATCAATTCTTTAGTTATGAAAAGTTTTCAAGTATAATAATTGTTACACTTGTTTTTTCATATCCCCTATAATTATTCTTTCTACTTTCAATTCATTCAAGAATATCTCACAATCTTTTCCTTATTGACTATTTTCATAGTGAGTACCAAAGAATTCTCTAATATATTTCACCTTCCACAGATAAATTACTTTTCTATTGGCTCTATGTTATTTGTTTCCTTTTTTTGTATCAACACTGGTAAATCTCAATTATTTCTGGAGTACATATTAACCTGGACTTCAGTTTCTAAAATGAGGGTTTTGTGAATTGCTTGTTGTCCTATTTGGGGAATAACGGGCAGCAAATCAATAATTTAGCAGAAATATACTTGTCTAAAAATGAATGAGCAAATAAAAGCAAATAAGAAAATATGGTTTAATAGGCAAAAGGATATAAGTTATAAGATAGACATGTCATGATGTGGGCTTAATACAATTATACAATAGGACATAATGCAATATTTTAAAAATCAGAATAATAGTGGGGAAAAGTACACAGATTGCATTTCAAGAGTGATAGAATCAACAAATTTTACTTTGATTTCACCTACCATGCTTATTTTCAGATATGTGTGCCCAGTTATTTTTGATGATGATAAAAATGATAACAATAAAAGGAGGCAAAGAATATATGTACCATATACAATATTATTATGTTCAAAACCCTGAGATAGGTGTGTGATTTCTTTGTTTGTTTATTTTTGATATGAAGTACAATAAATGAAAAGTTGGAAATAGAAATGTGTATCATTTAATGGGTTTTATTGTTTTTTTAATACTTGAGTACTGAATACATTTTTATCCCATGGATAACCAATACTTTTCATTGTTTTAAGTTAGATATCTAGATAGCTAGTCCAATTCCTAGTAATGAAAGAGTTTTGCCAGAACTCTAAAATTTATATAAACCTTTAACATGCATACAAAGTTAAATATCTAATACTTAAACACAATATATGTTTTCATTCTATAAGTTACAACCTAGTTCATTGTGAAGACATTTAAATTAGAATAAATGCTTAAGCCAATGGGAAGACTTCCTAAACAAACCATTTTACTTTCTTTTATTTCTAAACAAAATCATACTGAAAAATAATTAAGAATTCTTACACTTCACTGCCAAGAAAGAGGACCTTTCCCACAGAACAAAAGAGCTTCTCAGTAAAAAAAAAAATGTTCAGAAATGAAGACCTCAAGGTCTAAGTACTGTCATTTAATTTGAATTTTCAGCACAATATTAAGGGATTGTTTTTCATCAGTTGCCACCCACATGCCATTGATCAGCAACCTCCTTTATTTTTGAGCTCCAAATGTTCTAAAGTGTCGCATTGACAGCTAAAAATTCTCTAAACAGCCCAAGGGACATTTAAATATCTAACTTCCATAAAAAGAGATTTTAATATAAATGATGCAGAATGTAATGAGACAATACTAATTATATATTGTACTTAAGGAAATGTCTCCAAATAATGCATTTTTTGAAAGGGCTAAGAACTATGGTAATGCAGTCAATAAAATGAGTTAAGTACAGGGCAGTGTAAATTTGAATCACTTTACAATTGAAAAATGGTTTTTTTAGTTATACATAGAAACAACATCTTTATTGTTTATTTATTTTTTAATGTGGTGCTCAGGATTGAACCCAGTGCCTCACATGTTCGAGGCATGTGCTTTGCCACTGAGCTGCAACCCCATCTTGGAAAAAGGTTTTAATAGTCCATTCACATCCTATGTTTTGTATAGATAAAGGAACAATTAAAAATAATTTCTGATATCTTTTTAATCTTTCATATATTCTAGTTCCTGTTTTTTTCTTATATTTATCTTTCACTAGAAACCTGAAGTACTTACATTAAAAATATTGCTTAGAGTCATGCAGATGACTTCAAATATTTCTTTACTTCACGGTGAATTGCTCATTCACAAGAGTGTTTAACAGTGTCAGTGTGCTCAACATTATCATATTTAATTGAATAGTTCAACAAGATAATATGCCAGGGCACATATCATCCTGTGAAATCATCCAATGCATTAGACTCACAACAAATAAAATAACACTTAAATGCAATACAGGGGACTTAGAGGAAAGTATACAAACAGTAGAGACAAAAGAGAGATGAGAAAGAAAGAGAGGAAATTTGATGGAGAAAATAAACTTAACTGGATATAAGAGATTTCTGAAGTTTGATGACACCAATTCTTACATTTTATTTTCTCAAATGGTACTAAGAGTAGACATAACTCAGATGTTCCTCATCACCAACATATATTTGACTTGTCCTCAAGAATACCTTCTTATCAAGTGAAGCAGAGAAGTATTCAAATCCAAATGCAAGTTTCAAATAATATGGAGTAACAATGTGTCAGTCTTTTAGAAAATTTTTGAAAGATTTTGAAGTTGTGAAAATGATTAAAATTACCAAGGCAATTAAAATAGTATGGAATGACATCAGGATTATCTCTCAGGATTATTTATTCATCCTAGAGATATTTATCAAATATTTTAAAGATCATCACATTTGCTTACTTTTACTGAACTCCAAATTATAATAACAGTTACTATGTTTCTTACTTCTGAAACAAAGACAAATGCTTTGCCTGATTTTTCCCAAAACTTCTCAAGATTAACAAATGCTTAGGAAACTGATGGACTAGGACTCACATTCCAGCTTTATCACTGGCCAAAAATTTGACCTCTGATAAATTATTAAATATCTTTGTACTTCATTTTCCAGATATGTAAAATGATAATTGAAATCCTTTTTTTCCTCCTCCCCCCTATATTTTTGGTGCATTATAATTGTACATAAAGTTGTGATTCATTGGTACATATTCATACATGCATAAAATAAAACAATATAATATGGTCAATATAATTTCCCCAGAATTTCCCCTTGCCCTCCCTTGCTCCACCACTCTGGTCTGTTTCCTCTCAACTGTTCCTTCTTTAATTTTCATGAGAACCCCTCTCCACCTTTCTTTTATTTTTTTTTTCTCTAGCTTCTACAGATGAGAGAAAACATAGAACCCTTGACTTTCTGAGTTTGGCTTATTTTGCTTACCATAATGCTCTCAAATTCCACTCATTTTCCAATAAGTGACAAAATTTCATTCTTCTTTTAGGCTGAATAAAACTCCATTGTGTACACATACAGAAATACTTCTTATTAGAAGATAATTGGTGCAGAAGAAAACCAATAGCAATTAAACATTTTTTTCAATAAGTGCCAAATTTTTGTTGTAATTAGTCAGGGTTGAAATGACCTAATTGGGAATATTTTTTTAAATGTAATTAAAATTATGGATATTAATTTATCTTAAATAAGATAAATATAATCTTGTAAATACAAGTATGTATTTATTCTTAGAACAGAATAAAGGATTGTATTAATGGAGAGGGAGGTATAACGGTTTTGGATAAAATACATGATAGCATGATGTGACTTAGAGGAGGAATTTTCTTCAAATTTCAAATTTTAGGTCCCAAGTCAACATTTTTGCAAAAAAAAATCATATTATTTAAAACAAAACTCTTCAATATAGATAAACTGAAAATAAAGTTAATCAAGAAAAGAACCACTTGCTACTTAAGTAATTATAGCATGTACCTCTATTTTAGATATTCCATATACTTCATTTTGACCTAAAACCAAGTTGTCTTCATTGCATCAGTAAAATATTAGATAAGGTATGTGAATACTTTAAATTATTTTTAAAAATCTTTTTAAATGTTAGGAAGAAGTAGTTTGGAGTTTTATTGTTGTTTTTACAACCAAATTAGGTACAGATATTTTAAATGATTTTATTGCTGAATTGACTCACTCTGAAGATCACTACAAAGTATTGACAAAATATGTGAAATGATGTTCCTCTAATTATACTTAGAAACTCACATTTAGACATAATGATATGAACCATACTAACCTTGTGAATATAGTTCACAAGGAACTTAAATCTACAGCTTTCTTATAAGAACGAATTTACTTTGAGTATTAAAAGCCATGGGCCTTTTCATTTTTAAGACCAAATAACAAGCATATAATATTCCTTAATGGATTTTTAAAAATTGCACAATTGTTGTAAAACTGTAAAATTATAGGATATTCATAGCAGTTGAAATTATGAAGCTAAAAGGTGTGACATGAAACAACATAGTTACAGTTTTTCTTTAACACTTGGACTCATAAAGCACTTGGTTTGAAAACTTTAAGATCACATCATATGACAGTGGGATGAATCAGACACAATTCCCCTATGTGCATATATGATTACATGACCATGTACAACCAGAAGAATGAAAAGCTACACTCCATTTATGTATGATATGTCAAATGCATTCTACTGTCATGTAAAACTAATTCAAACAAATTAAAAGAAGATCACAGCATATAACATACGTCCGTTTTCTTTAGATATGGTTTTCTATTTTTTTTTAGTTCATACCATCCAACATAAATTTTTACACATTTTAAGCAGACTAAGAGAGTACATGCTGTCACAATGAGTAGTTTGATACAGAAACTTAAGAGTATTTATTTAGACATTAAATCAGTTCATCCATAAGAAATTGGAAATTGAATTATAATAGAAGGAACAAGTTTGGCAGTTCTTTCTGTGATTATATCAAGCATATAAATGTATCTAAGTCATAATGGATAACCATTTTACTAAGCAAGTTGCTATATTAGGCAACTTAATGCCCACTAATTTAAGTTTAACTAGTACCATGTAAGCATTTCCATAATATACATAAACAGAAAGAAACATCTAATTTAAAATGTAAATTAAATCATAAGAATTCAATGTTTTTAATATGTATGAACCACAAGATCATGAATCAAGTTGAACAGAATGTTACAAATATAAACATATAACTTAAAGGAAGTTTCCAAGATTACACAAGGATTCTTGCAGAGGATTCTTAAATAAAACCTGGTGTGGTGGCATATACATGTAATCTCAGTGGCTTGGGCAGTGAAGGCAGAAGGATTGCAAGTTCAAAGCCAGCCTCAGTAACTTGAAGATACCCAAAGCAACTCAGTGAGACCCTAAATAAAACTTTAAAGGGCCTGGGGATGTGGCTTGGTGGTTGAGTGCCCCTTGGATAAATCTCTGGTACCAAAAATTTAAAAACATATCCTATATTATGCTAATTGAGGTATAGTTGAATTTCAATAAAAACTGGTCTTTAAAGAGAAGGATTTATCAGCTAATCATTATCATATTTGGAGTTGATAAAAACTCATATATACATACCATCAGGATCAGAATAAAGAAATGCCATTATCTTGATTATGTGGTATATTTAAAGATAATCTTTTTTGGGAGAAGGGGATACCAGGTATTAAACTCAGGGGCACTTCCCCACTGAGCCACATCCCCAGTCCTATTTTGTATTTTAATTTAGAGACAGGGTCTTACTGAGTTGCTTTGCACCTCACTTTTGCTAAGGCTTGCTTTGAACTCATGATCCTCCTGCCTCAGCCTCCTGAGCCCCTGGAATTACAGGCATTCTACACTGTGCCCAGATTCTGAAGATAATCTTGAATAGAGATTTCTAAGTAAAATAATAAAATAATGGACCAAGAAATACCTTTTGTTTTGAATATTACTGAGACTGGGGATAAGCAAATTTCACTGCTATCTAGAAATACATCTAGTTAGAACATGTAAGGAAGATTGGATAAAACCTGGTAACCAAAATAAAACTTTCAGAAATGAAAAGTATGTTGGGATTGGTGCTGTTTGGTTGTATAGAAATGACTCAGGCCACCTTGCTATCATCTAGTTCACCCAGCCCAGACCAGTTAGTTAGTAGCCAGCATCTAGAAGACCAGTCAAATATGGCATTATTGGACATGTTTCTATTCTATGATACAACCCCTTTCCTCTAACACATGACTTCTTGTACAAAAGCAAACCTATCATTACAGGTTCAGCATTCTATTCCAATATTCTTTCTGCATCTATCTCTTTTCTGTTGCTAAAAAAAAACTTCATTATTGAACACTTTCTAGTGAAGCCTATTTTTCTGTTGTAATGAATGTGTCTTTTAAATATCAGAATATTAAGTTTGTAGGGATCTAAGAATCTTATATATTGAGCCTCCCTTATTTTATATATTCCATCCTTCCTAACCTTTACCTCTGAATCTCAAAGTATCAAGGAAAGAAAAATATGTAAACATTCATAGGATATTTTGAAAAAAATGAAAGTGAAAGATATTAGCACCATTTAATAAACCATAACTTAAAGCATTTCACATTATTATGTTTTTTTGGAATATAAGCTTTTTGAGGGTTGTGTCTTTTAAATGAGAGTATGTTTCTATTTCTATGAAATTCTCCATACACTTTTATGAACATGAAGCTAATTACAAAAAGAGTAGTAATTCTAATATGTGTTTTTGTGCTTATTTATATGTGAAATGTAAGTATGTAGTTTCACGTTTGTATCTGCTTATTTATTATGAAGGTTGGCTTTATAACCAATAAATTTCTGTGTCAAATAAGCACAGATGACACTTCAATCTGTTTCAAGTCCCCATGAGCCTTATGATGGCTTTCTGAACAATGTCTAATAGTCTCCGTGACATTCAGGCTTGGATGTCATCCAACTGGATGTTATTTCAAACCAGAATGTGTATAAATGAAACTAAGAACTAATTAAAAGGTTATGTTATTTTAAAAATATTAAATAATGGCATAAGGTTAGGTTGCTTATTATACACATCTGTGCTACCCAATCCTGTACAAAAGTCTAGGTTATTTTTTTAAGGATTAGATAATACAATAAAAAAGTTGGAAAGTGAAGTAAAATTCATTTGATCTCATTTTCAAATAATAATAGTTTTTAATTTTGCTTCCACCTTTAAGAACAAGTATACAAACAAAAAAACCCATAAGTTGTTTATGCAAAACAAAGCCTATAAGAGAAAATATAAAATAAATATGATGTGGCACATACAGATGAAGAATGCATTACCCAAGAGTGTAAAAGTTTAGATGACAAGCACTGGACACTCTCAGGAAAATAAATAAAATAAAGACTCCATATAAAAATAGAAAAGAAGACACACTGAATTAAAATTAAGTTGAAATAGCAAAGGACACATTTTAAGCAAGAAATTGTCACAACAGAAATTTAAATTTTAGTAAAATAGTAAAATGAAGAACCAATTGCTAAAATCTGAATCTATGATGTAGAGAATAAGCTTGAGAAAGCACAGTTGAATATATATTGTTATTATCAATCAGAAATAAGTATGCAAAATTAAAACTAATAAATGGCAGGATTTGGTTTCTGAAAAAGAGAATAAAATAGAAAATACACTGAACTGTTTAATAAGTATAAGGCTATTTGTAAGTATGAGGTCTTCTACTTGGCAACAATGGTTTTACTTAGGATTTTTCCAAAAATATGCTGTTTCTTCAGTCAAGAAAGAAATATTAAAATGTAGCAAAATATATTCAGGAATCAAAAGCAGGCTGTTTTATGTTAGGATTAATAAAAATTTAAATATCCGAATTAAAATATTATTTGACCAATAGCTACCCTGCTTTATCCTGTCTTCAATGATGGAATAATATTTACCATTTTTAATATCAAAAACTAAGATTATGTCATCTAAACTGGATGTGCTAATAGCCTTTAGTAACTGAGACTGTATGGAGGAAATAAATATTATTAGAAGTATTCGGTTGGACAGTAACTGAAGCTGACAACCACATCAAAACCTTCAAAGAAGTCTTACAACTCTTTTACTAGAAATAGTGGTAGCAAGAAAAAAAATAAATATAAAACTAAAAACATAAACACAATTCTATTTATACAACAAATTATGCTAATGAATTTGCAAGTGTATTTGAAATGGATGATTGTCTTAAATCTGTGAATCATAAAAGTTGACAAAAGAACAACTAAATAAACCAATAACTATGGGAGATATTAAGGAAGTTGTCAAACAATTATCTCACAAATGTTCTGGTAAGCGATTATAATTCCTTTAAACCTATGAGGGAAATATTTCCAGTTACTTTTAAAGTTTTCAATGCATTGAATATCAAAATCTTATAAAAATAAGTCAAAAGTAATATGAAAACTTTATTATGATAAATGTAAGCTCCTAAAATTCAATACTACAAAATATTATCATATATTAATACACAATACTACAGGAATGTAAAAAAGTATTCTGTAATTCAAGGGCTTTTCTTCCTTTATTCTATAAGCCAGAAAATAAAACTATATGATCCTCTCAAAAGAGGCCTGAAATACAATGGCACAAATTCAAGATTTGTTCTAGAATTTTAAAAAAAGTTTATAGGAATAAGAACTATGCTGAATCCATCAGAGATATATAGGAATGAGAAAAATTATCCAAAGCAATTCAACATTAACATAAAACCAAAAGCCCCATAAAATATTGTAAATAAAAAGGCAAAATTATTATCATTATCAAGTCATATTCTTGTCTACCTAAAAACTATACTTGAAGGGACTAGAGCTCTGTATTATGATTATCAAAATAATATTTGAAAGATTAATTTTCTTTTTTGTAAGTAGACCAGTTAATGTCAAATACAAAATATAGAATGAATATGATAATTTTCATTGGTCATAAATAAATGTTTTAAGTTTTAAAATTACATTAAATAATAAATGAATTAAATATATAAAGAAAATAATAGTTCAGTATACTTTATTTTGGTTAATATATGTATTAAATACATTATCATATTAAATAAATATCACATATATGCTGTTTTTCAGATTCTTAGACTTTCTTGAACACAGCAGGTAAAGCCATGACAATTCTAACATATCTATTATATTTGAATCCAGAATAAACTTAAAAATTTGAAGCTCTGGCAGATAAATACATAATAATTAAAATTTCTCCTTTAAAAATAAAGTCTCTAAAAGAAAAAACATAAATTTATAGGAACAGTTGTTCAATATATAAGAATCAAAGTGTTAGTATTAGAAAGCATTTGATAATTATATGGAAAACTTAATACTTAAATAGCAAAACAAATGTTCAACAAGAAAAATATTCTCAAGGAAATCATCAAAATGTATAAAAAATGATGGGACACACACAAACAAATAAATACAAAAAAATACATTTGAAATCCAATTATCAAATTGGTAAAAAAATTAAATGTATAGGATCCACTGATAGTTACATGTGAAAAATTATGTTACAACAACTAGATAAACTACTATGATTCGATTATAAAAGCAAGAATTAGCAGTATTTTAAATCGAGTGACCACAAATTTCCACAATATGTTAGTGAGAAAAGCAAAATACTGTCAAGGGTACACCATGATAATTATCCTGTGTTTTTTTTTAAAGACAAGTCTCTGTAAGTTAGATAAATAGACCTACATAGGTAAGTTTATGTTTGGGAGTATGTATATTTGTGTGTATAGATTTATATATGAGTTTGCATGTATAAAAAGTTCTATGTTATGTCATTTCTTTCTAAGTTAGATGTGCAAATAAGAGAAAATAATTAGAAAGGTTAAAAATAACTGGACTAAGAAACTGTAAATATTGATACAAAATTATAAGTGTATATGAGTATAATAAGCATTTCAAAATTATGAAAAACCTGCTAACTTAAAAATGGTGATGATATTTTATACATGAAATAAGTTCAGATTCATGTCAACATATTTATTTTGGTGATAGACATAAATATATAACTATATGTGCATATTTGCCTATATGAGCCAATATAAAGCCACATCAGCCCATTGGCATTCCTTACTTTGGAGTCAGATTGTTACAATTTAAAGAGGGCCCCATGGCCAAGTGAGTAATTAGTATATAGAAAATATAGTAAATATGCTCAAACATATATTTAATATTTATTTTTTAAGTATAGGTGGACACATTATCTTTATTTTATTTTATGTGGTTTTTAGGATCGAACCCAGTGCCTCACACATGCTAGGTGAGTGCTCTACCTCTGAGCCATGCCCCAGCCCTCAAATATATTTTTAAAATTTTCTTAATTCTATTTGACAGGACATATCATCATACTTCTCTTCATGCAGCAATTTCTCTACTAATAAATTTTCTTAAGAAATAATTGAGATGGATTCCAATATTTATGTACAAGAATGCTAATAGTAAATCTATTCATAATAGAAAAAAATGGAGCTCTTTGTCCCAACAAAGAGTTGGCTAAATATAGTGCATAAATTTGTGTTAGGGTCTGTAAACAAGTCAGGATGGCACCTGGCATTTTGCCAGGGGGAGTGGTTTGTGAGGTGGCGACAGTGAGCCATTAAGTGTGGAGATTCCTTATTGGTTGACTGCTGTATCTAGTTTATGTTAATTAAGATAAGCTGTGTGTAATGTATATATACCTCTGTGGTCCTACAATAAATAGTTCCCGCTCCTGCTGTATCAATGTACACAAGTTGCTTGTCACCCCCACCCCACCCCCCCCCCCCCCCGGTTATTTTGCTGCAGTCGGACTGTGGCAAATTTGTACATATGCTTACATGCATGTATACTATACTATAAATACATATTATATATTTATGTGTGTTTATGTTTCATAAACATAAATTTTACAAAGGTATTAGAAAAAATGTAGTTATATTTTGAGAACATTATGGAAGTCTTTGTCTATTCTATAGCTATAGACATATTCCCAGTTTTTCCCTTTGCTTTTCATTACTTTTGTGATGTATATACTATACTGTAAATGACATAAAATAATAGAAGAAACAACAAATTATTAATTGTGAGCCAGCAAATACACTCTACTGCATATAATTTTCATGTCACATAGGTATATATATATATCCATTATGCAGGATATAATGGAAACATGCATTTTTTATTTAAAAAAATTCTTGAAAAGTAAAAATTATTTAGTTTCATCTTGGTTATATCTATTCAAATAAGTCACACAGAAAATTATACATTGTATAGAATAGTATATGTGTAGACAGACATAAAGTCTATATTGTCCAGAAAGCCATGCTTCTAAGAACATTGCATTAATGTATAAGAGATTATATTTAATTCTTCTTGGGTAGTAAATGGAAGTAAAATGTTTTAATAATCTATACTCCAAACATTTCTGAAAATCATTAAGTGGGGTTTTTTTTCCTTGAAATATCTCTATAATATATTACATGAAAATGTTAAAGTATTTTCAGAAATTTTAGATTGTTAAAGACACTATTAATATTAATCTGTTTTGGGTGTGTGTTCTTTCAAACATAATTAAACTTTACACTAATTATCAGATTTTTAAAAATTTAGTTAATTTTCTTAGTGTTCATTTGTTGCTTTTTCAAATGTGTATCTCTCTATAAATAAATTGAAATGGGAGAGGTTTTTGTTTTATTTTGTTTGGCTGCTCTTTTATGTGAGTAGTTTGAAAAAAATTCTGAAATGAAAATTTCACAACAGTCAAGTTATTCCTATTTTCTTTCCATAACACTAGCCATTTGCACAAAAGAAAAATTCTTTACTATCTTAAGAGTAATACTTAAGAGTAAAAAGATCCTTTCAAAGGGTGAGAGCATGCTTTTAGTATTGATAAAGATTGTATTTTCTCAACAAGAAAGAGTTGTCTTTAATAGTACAGTTAATTGCTGTGGCAACCACTACCCCTTTCTTACTTTGGAAAACCTCAGAAGGTCAAGAGTCTTGTTTTTTCTCTCATGTGTAGGAACTAGAGAAGAAAAATGAAGCAAAGGTGTGGACCAGATGGAGATCTCCTGAAAATCAAAGGGAGATCAATAGAAGAAAGGGTCTGGGGTGTGAGTAGGGGAGGGAGGGATAAAGTTACTGAGGAATGATGTTGGCCAAATTATATTGTTAAATTGTGTGCATGTACAAATATGTAACAACAAATCCATCATTATGTAGAACTATAATGCATCAATAAAAAAGAATCAAGAAAGAAAATATGAAAAAAAGGACTCAATTTTCCCTTTTTCTCATATAAATAATCTTGATTTGCAATTTTTGTCTGTTTTCTTTCTCAGCTACATTAATTTCAAACTGACCAGTGAGATAGAATTCTTGCAATTGGAAGTGACATAAACCCAACTTAGGTCGGTGTCTCACTGAACCTTAAGATAACAATGGTGCTGGACATCCAGGAAAAAACCCTAAAGCTAGTGTCTCTGTCTGAAGTTATGGTTCTCTCCCCCCACCCCGCCCTCCCCTCTCTGCAGTTGCTTGTACATGTTCCCTGGTTCACATACTAGAACATGGGGTAATTCAGACCCTAGATGAGAACACGACATTCCTGACCTAAGTCTTAAACCTCCAGATATAGACTTAGTGTCCATATCTGCTCTATTACCCACTACAAACCACTCAAGTGAGGGTTATTCTATATGGTTGATCCTGCTGCTATAGTAGGATGACAGGACTAGGGAAGGCACAGACTTAGAACAAATACAGGTAAACCATGTTTAAAAAAAGTAAGATAGTGCCCTACCTAATCTTTTCATGAAATTACATTGGTTTCTCCCTAAACAGGAAAATTTTAGATTAGACAGAAGTAGAATGCTTTGGTTCACTAATATTCTAAAAAGAAATTAGTTCAGCTTTCTTTTTTTGTTTTAAAGAGAGAGTGAGAGAGGAGAGAGATTGAGAGAGAGTGAGAGAGAGAGAGAGAGAGAATTTATAATATTTATTTTTTAGTTCTCGGCAGACACAACATCTTTGTTGGCATGTGGTGCTGAGGATCGAACCTGGGCCACAGGCATGCCAGTCGAGCACGCTACTGCTTGAGCCACATCCCCAGCCCATAGTTCAGCTTTCTGTACACAAATATAAATTCTGGACAATCCTTTTTCTTTTTTTTCCTCAGTGCCAGTTATGCTGGTCCAGTACTAGCTCACTGCCTCTTCCTTGCTGATCACTTCTGGTATGCAGCACAACTAAAGACAGATAATTCTGACAAACAAAATTATTTTCAACACTCTCATAACCCCTACAATACACTGAGGTACATTGCTGAAACATTTTACCAGTTTACCTATCTGGTAGAATTTCCCTAAACCATTATTCAATTCATATATCATTATATTTTCCTCAGGTTTACTAAATGTATATAGCATTACTTAACCATCTATCATGCAAGTAAGATAATTTTGAGTCTTAAATGCCTCCATATTTTAAATTTAGGAAATTGCAACTCTACTATTTCATTGACTAGAAAGGTATGATCAATTGAGTAGTGTGAGATTTTGGAAACAACTACCAACAACTATCAAATCCACATATCTCAGGACATCAGTATGCCATAAACAAGTTTATTTTATTCTGAGGCCTTCAGATTTAAATTCAAGTTCTGGTATATAATGTAATCTTGGCCAAATTCTTAACCATTCTACACCCATAATCTTATCTATAATAAAAGTTTCTTTAATATCTACTTCAAAGTGTTATAAGGATCAAGTAGGATAATGTTTACAATGCTGAAAGCACAGTATATATTTTAATAAACACTAGTTTCCACCACACTCTACCCACTTCCATTCAACCCAACAACCCTCAAGGATGAAAAATCTGGAATGAAAGATTCAACCAAGTTAAGTGGCAGGAAAGTCAACCTCCATGAGATCTGTTTCATACCTGAGAGAGGTAGCTCTGTCTGTCCTGGCCTGAAGAATCTGCTGATTGTCACAGTCTCCTTTCACTCTACCCTACACTCTGCTTTGGTGCATATTGCCACCTTGATGATCAAAACAACTATACAGTTAAGGTTTGAAGAACACCTTTGAGTTAAAATACTATAATTTACAATTATAATGTAATTTCAAGTGAGCATTATATAAATTGATATTTAAAAGTGATAAAAATTAAGCCAAAAAAATAAACCTTAAGGAAATTGATGGTATGCAACAATCATAGAAGCATAGATGCTTTGCTTAATTTTTTATAGGATTCTATCATGTTATATTATTTTTAATAAAAAATTCATTTTATTTACATTTAAAGTAATACAGTAAGAAGAAAAAGTTATAAAGAGGGTTTATTACAACCAGTATTTGCTTAAGAAAAAGCCTAAATGACCATTTATAAAAGGTGGATAAAATTCATCTGGTAAAAGAATTATGAGGCAAATATTCAAAATGATAATATGGATTTATAGCATGAAATTCCTTTACAAGAATTGGTATATTGATATGAACTAATGTTTAAAAAATAAAAAGTTATGTGCTATGTAGAATAAGAAAAGAAAGAAAAAAATGTGGAAGTTTGTTTACCAAGTACATAGAATTCAACATTTTGATTCACACTTTTACCTTTATACCTTTTATATTGTCTAAATATTCCATAAATGTTTGTGATATTTGCAACTTAAACCAACTAAAGCTATTATCAATTTGAAAACTAAAATAGGGTAACCTTTGGCCTTGCATCTACTTTAAGCCTCTAGGAGCCATTCTTTCCATTACCACCAAAACACAGCCTGCCTGCTGCCTTACTTCCGCCTTTCTCTTCACTTCTGACCTAGTCTAATGAGGACCCTCTGGGCTCATCCTGAGTCTACACTGCTTCAGACCTTGGTCTCTAAGCCCAGATGATCTGGCAAAACATTTTCTGTCCGAATCGGTGCTTCTTCCTACCTGACAACACCCCATACTAGTATCTGCCTTCCTGACCCAGCCCCAGGCAGGTGCTTTTGGGGTAGTGCTAGCAGTAACCTTTGCCCTGACATACTTTTCCAGCACACCTGGATGCATGTACTATACTTTCAAAGAATTATAATTAATAATACTTTTTAGATACATGGAACAAATTTATTAACTTCTTAATAAGTTAGATGAAATGTATGGTATCTATTTCTTTTATAGCATGGCACCAAAATTGTTTTTTGAAGTAACATTTACTGTGCCTTGTTAAGTTCTCAAGAAATAATATTACAATCAAACTTTACTGTTCTTCCTTCTTATAAGAAGCACCATTCTCTGTCACCTTTGTCATATTTGCAGAATATATATTTATGACATTAGAATCACACTGTTAACATCATTTCAAATTAAATGATGTCCCTAGAATGAGTAACAAGTTAGTTCTAAACACTACTGATAGTTAATGGGCATATAATAAGATGCTTATTTGAGAATACAGTGATGACTCTGTTTTCTCTTTATTCTTACAGCACTTAGTTTTGCTACCAGCTTTCCAGAGTTGACTTTGCAATGGCATATTACATACTGTGCTTTGCTGCTTCTCTTCAACTTACTGGGACAAAGTAACTATAAGCTGCACAGCCAAGAGCTTTCTGAGGATCTTTGGTTTTCACGCCTGTAATATAACTGCCTGAAGGGATGAGAGGCATTAACCTTGCATCCTCCTATCTGGTAATGGAGTCACTTCTTTTTTAAATTTTCTCAAGACTATTTCAACATGCTTTCTCTTTATACACATTCTTTTTCTCCACAAAGTTACATTTATGCGAGTGGGGAGGTAGTAAGGTAGAAAGTATTGTGAGAGTTAAAATGTCAAAATGGCTAAGCAACAAATGTTGCTTCAATTATCAAATTGGAAATGGACTCAATTGATATATGTCTAAAGCATAGATTTTAAAGGCTAAGAAAGTGAATGTTGATGTGTTGTACCTTATGGGCATGAAGAAAAAATATGACACATACAATCCTAGATATTTTACATAATTTATCTTCCTAAAGTCTTACAATAAGCTCAGGGAGAAAACAGTTTTATACCCATTTTGCAGATAAGATAATTTAGTAGGAATTTTAAGAAAAGATGGAATTTGAATTCCAGTCTGTTTGATGATGAATTTATACCTTTATGAAGCCCTGTGTTCCCTGTACCAATATAACCAAATTTAGTTTTTAATATTTTGACCACTTTTTCTTAGTGATTGAAGTTTTAATTATTTGACTTGTGAAAACAGTCAACAAACTTCAGGTGCTCAGTGGATACTCTTGAGACTCAGACTCCATTGGAAATGTACCATGATTCATCTCCACCACCACTACCACAAGAATGACCACTCTTTGAAGTCCCTACTGTGTGCCAGCATTTTATTATGAAATTAACACACACTTTTATTTAACCTATAAAATAATCTCCAAATCAGGAAATATAAACCACAGATTACTACCCATCTCAGGGTTGTCCAGAGTAATGGATTCAATAACATATATGGAAAAAAGAGAGATTGATTTTAAGGAATTGGCTCATGTGATCATGGGAGCTGCTAAGTCTGAAATTTATAGGACAAGCCAGTAGCATAGAAACTCAATAACAAATTATGTGTCAGTCTTGAGACAGGATTTTTATTTCCAGGAAATCTTGGTTGGTTCTAAGGCCTTCAACTAGTTGATTAAACTTACCACCCACATTACTGAAAGCAATTTTCTAAAAGTCAACTGACAATAAATGTTAACCACATCTACAAAATACTCTTTTAACAACATCTTTAGACTAGTGTTTGGCCCAAAACCTGGGTATCATGGCTTAGGCATTTTGACATGTATAATTAATTCTCACACTACCTTCCTACTGTAATGTACAACTTTTCTTATTAACCTGCTATAATGATGTATACTCATTTGTTTATTTCTCATGTAGGCTACTTAGTTTTAGTACTGCATAACCTTCATTGACCTATACTTCCACTCCTCTAATTCTATCTCCTTATAAGTCTGTTTTTATAAGTCACTTCTTGCTTTTGTCCATAAGTCTATCTGATGGTTGCATTATTTTTTTAAGAGAGAGAGAAAGAGAGGGAGAGAGAGAGAGAGAGAGAGAGAGAGAGAGAGAGAGAGAGAATTTTTTAGTATTTATTTTTTAGTTTTCAGTGGACACAAAATCTTTATTTTATTTTTTATGTGGTGCTGAGGATCAAACCCAGCGCCCCACACATGCCAGGCAAGCCACATCCCCAGCCCTGATGATTGAATTATTAACAATGTATAACCTACATTCTTTTGACAAGACATCCTGTTTATTAAGGTCAATATCTTAAACCAGTTCTAGCTTTTCTTTTAATCAAATAACCCAAGAAAAGCAAAATCTAGTATATCCTCTGGATGGTCTGAAAGCTACTTGATGTTGTAATACCAGTTTCCTTCATAAAAGCTTTCATCCACATTGTTTGTTTTAACAAGTAAGATGTAACAGGAATCATGATTTTCCACGTACATATTCTAGAAAAGGAATCAGAAGCAAGTAGCTAAGTGACCTGCCTGAGCTCAAACCATTGATTAGTGGGGTATGGGAGGTCTAGAACTCCAACTTATTCCCTCAACATATATCACTAAATGCCTGTTATGATGTTGCAGGCTTTGGATTGGGTGTTGCAATTTATCAATGAACAAAATAGAAAAAAAATACTTGCCTTCATAAAACCTAAATTTTAGAAAATAGAGTAGACAACAAACAAATAGGTAATATATAGGGTGTACAAATAATACATGTTTATGGAGAAAACTACTGCAGTAACAACTGATATTTGTAAGTTGTGAGGCAAGTTGCAGTACAAAATTAGGTAGTCAGTATGTTTCACTGCAGATGTGGCTTTTGACCAATGCCTGAAAAAGATGAATTACATGACTTGTGAAAATATTGAGAAAGAGTCATTGCAGAAGGAAGGTCCCAAGTAGAAACTTCCTGCTGGGCTTGAGAAACACAGTAGAAGTTCTAAATTAATTTAGCCTAATTTGCTATTCCCATTTTCAGGTCCTTTTGCCATAAAATTCTACTAGGCAAATCTACACAAATTTAGCCTATCAGATAAAAGTTGTAAAATCCACAGTCATTATATTATCCCCCAATACACCTATTATATTGATACTCTTAGATGTTATATTATAAACTTATCCTTCACTCATTAATGGTGCTGTAAAGTAACTAAAGTGGCTAGCAACTAAGTACACAAAGTATTAATTTAGCTTCTTATTCAACCAAAAAAATGACTGTGGCTTCTCTAAATCCTCTTCATTCTAGGAAATAATTTAGACTTATCAGTGATTTGTTCAGGACATAATAAGACTTTTAGAAAGCTACTGTTTAAAAAGCCCTTATGAAAAATTACATTTTATAATGCAAAGTAAATTTGAACAATAACTTGAATTTTAAATTTCTAATTATATACTACCAGAATTTCTTTTTTTGCAGGTAGAGCCTCAAAATACATTAGTCAATATTAATAGTGTCTTATCATCTTAAGAGGTTAATTATATGACCACCATTTATCTAAATTCTATAATCATACACCATTTCTTGAGTATTTTTTAAATGGTAGAGAGCCTAGTCTTATTGTCCTAAATTAAGTCTTAATAACATTTTCCCATAAAATCTGTAATTATTACATATAAGACATAACAATTAACAAGTAAATTCTGCACCTACCGTATGGTGCTTACTGCTATCTAAGTCATAAATACAGCAGCACATTTTAAGCAGACTACGCAAATGGATTCTCAGGTTTACAACAGTTTGCAGAAAATTTCTCATATATTTCATTTTGCTTCTATTTCCTCTAAGTCACTTCCAAGAAAATGCATACAGAATACATTCTTTATTTCTTCCTTTTAATTCAGTGTCCAAACACCACATGTGGAATAACAAGGATTCCAATCACAAAGAGCCAGCTAACTGCTTCATTGAAATATTTTTAAAAGGAAGATTCTAATATGTAATTTTTTGAAAATTCAAACTTTGTTAAAGTATACTTTAAAAAAATTTTCTGTATTTTCAAAAAGCCGAAAACTATGGCGGAACTATTTTTTGCACAATAATAATAAACAGTAAAAAATTAACTTTTAAAAATCCTATTGGTCCTGCAGCCTCCTGCCAGAGTCCCACACAATAGCAAATACCTAGGATGAGAATGGCTCCAGTGGAGCAACACTAATACATTTGACACAGCTTTCACCCCATCATTATGCAGAGGAGCCTCTGCTTATCCCTTTGTAAATTGGAGACTCTTTTAACCAGGAATCCCAGGATGAAATGGAACCATTTTCCTCAAGGCAAAACAAATCCTTCTCCAATGAATTTTGTTATTGTTTATTGTTACACTGTTTTATCAGCACTAAACTGTATGAAAGCTTCAATTAGTTCTTGATGAATGATCCCATAGAAGCATGTAGTTTCATTTCCCCTGCCACCAGATATTTCACTGAGTGTTATTAAATGAAATATAATTGGGATAAGATTCAGGAAACTTATAGAGGCTGTACTGCTCTCAGTTCAGCCTAAAATGGTTAGTCATCAGTAGAGCTGAATCACATCTGATGCACTGCACATATAAATTTCTATTGCTGGATCCTAGGGAGCACATAGAGGCACTAGGTACAGTCTGATGCACAATTTCTGCCCTTTAGAGAGGATAAAGGCCAATGGTGAGGTGCCCAGTTTGGTGCTAGGTCAATAGTCATTATCTCCTTAAGGAGCAAAAAGCATCTATATCAGTCTCCGCTTTATATGTTATATAACAACTATTTTACTATTTCAGCAGAGGCCATCAGAGCCCATTTCTCTTTGGTATAAAAACCCTAATTTTAGGGTTTTATTAACATAGAGAACATTAATACATAGGACAAAAGACAAATTTTTCTGCCTCCCTTGTAAACGACCTTACCTTGTTGTAGTCAATGAAATTTAGAATAGAGGTGTGGTACTTCTGAGAAAGCAGATTAAAGAGGATAGATTCAGCTCAGATCACTTTTTTAAAAAAAACCTTTCTATCGTTCTCCCTTTTTCTGGCCGTCAGTGCATAAGTGATAACTGGAACTTCAAGACATGACCTTGAGACAAAAATCACATGGTAGGATATTAATGCAGAAAAATAGAAGTCTGACTGTGAGGAATTTTTAATTATAATTTTGAACAGAGATTTAGAAAGTGTGGTCTGTGCATACTTCAGGTACTCAAGTCATTTTTTGAGGAATACACAAGGTCAAAATTTTTGTCATAATAATACCAAGACATAATTGATTTTTTTGAGAGTGATCTTAATTATATCAGTTGTGCAAAAATAAAGGTGGTTAAAACTCCTGGAATTTTAAACTAAATGATTCTAGTAGTCACTACATTTTTCACCACCACAGAGCCATAATTAATAAATGAATGGTTTGACTAATTCATTATTAATTGAAGAATTTCCTTTCAGATTGTATTCAGTGAGGCAGTAAAAATCCATAGTTTAATTAAATCTTGAAACTTGAGTATATATCAAGTTTTTAGTATCCCATGTGATTAAATGGGAAATACACAAAAAGTTATTTTGTTATATATTGAAGTAAGACGGGTCTTTGGGGGGAAAGCATTTGCTCAATTGAGTCACAAGCTGAAATAGCTATTCTTTCATGGAATATATCCTTTTACTTGGAAAAAATGACTGAAAATTGGTTATCCAGTCATGAGTATTTGGCAGATATTGTATAGAAAATTATTGAATTAAACTATCAGAGAAAGAGAACAACAGCATTTGTGGCCAATGATCAGATTTAAGTTCTAAAATGATTAAGATTTTCTGATAAAATTGGTGAGAACATTAATGAATAAATATGATATTTTCATATATGGAAGATATGCAAAACTCATAATCTATATGTTCAAAATAACCAATATGTGGTGCTACAAAATCATTCATGGTCGAGAGATTCACTCAAAATGCATAAGAAACAGTTCAATGGATTTAATGTAATGAAGTATAAAAAAAACTTATTGATATGATTTCATATTTCAGATTATAACCTTAAAAAACAACCACTTGCTGAGTTTTGATATAATATCAAAGAAGAATATCTGTGAGTACCTATAATGACAACTACATATCTATGGGAGACTGGAGTTTATTCCTATACTTTGATCATACTATATTGCAGCACATGAAATGAAGAAGCAGATATAAAAATAGACTATTGACTATTAATTTCAACATTGAAGAGAGATGAAATAGTGTAAAACAATGTCATACTTTTTCTTTTTTTCTTTGGGAAATTTTTATTTTTATAAAATATATGTTCTTAATGTTAGCATATAATGGGTTTAGTACTGCTTTTAAAAATTTTTTTAAAAATAAAATTTTTTCTACATTTTAATTTCCAATATGCAAAAAGTCACAATATAACCCACAAATAAAAGTAATGAGATTAGAAATTTTAAGAGCTACAGATCCAGCACATGGCCCCTCAACTTCAATATATGTGAACATTATTACTGACACCAGAAGAGATCTCATTTTAATAGTGAGTAATTTACTTTGAAGCAGAAATCCAGAGTTTAAGACTTGTTATTTTATCTCTGTGGGGCTCATAGTATATCTTATGAACCTTCTTCAAATATTCCATTAAGTTAGAAATACTCAATAGCAAAAGAAATTTGTTAGGGTAAATTTTATGACGTGACTATGATCACAAAAGGAAAATAGATTCCTTCCATTTAAAAAGAGAAAATTAAAGTTCAAAAGAATATAGTTTTTGATATTGCAATTAAACCAATACAGGGGGAGTATGTAGAATAGACAGAAATGTCCATGGTTAATTTTTCTAAATGTTGAAACTATTATTTACTCTAAAACTCTTAAGAATCAGAATGCTTCCTACAACTTTTTAAAAGTGAATAAACAAGAATTACCTTACAATTCTAGATTCTTATGCAATTTTCCTCAAGACAAAGCATATTTTCTAGAACTCTCCCAGCGCATTTAATAATTTAGTTTAAAATAGTAGCATTTACTATTCAAATATCTTTTCAAAATTAAGATGGGTCAGTCATTTAAACCTCAGATTTTATATATTTAACAAAAAGATAATCAAATTTACTTCTTAGGGTTTCTGTGAGATTTTTTTAAAAAAAGACAACAAATACGAAAATACTCAAAACACCTGGAACATAACAGTTGCTTACTATTTTGGTTTTCTTTTAACACTTTCATTTTCTTAGAGAACCTCTAATAATAAAACAGCTCACATCCAATGTGGTGGCCATGAAAACATGTCTCTCAGATCTCTTACAACTGCAACTAAGGATAACTGATGTTTGACCTCAGTTTCCATTACAGCCACAACTTTGGCACCAAGGCTGTGCTTCTCACAGACTGCTTCTATTTCTGAAAAATAACAATTGTTAAACTCTAGGAATAAAAGTGTGGAAATTCAGAAAATTAAGTTGCCCAAAGTTACAGAGATAAATATATGTTAATGTTTAAGTGATTTTTGTTACGGTAGAAAGTTGTCCATATGATGTGGAACTATAGACACTTGCAAAATGGTCTGAATATAAAGAAGACACATAGAGTAACAGACAGTAAATGTTGTCATCATTTAACCTGAAAAAGTTGTAACCACAATTTCTATTCTGAGATTCAAACCCATTATTTTTGTGGATGATATCTTGTAGCCATATCTATATTTTAATTGTTAATATTAAGTTAATTATATATTCTATTGAATTCTATCATACATTCAAGCTTTAAACACACACACACACACACACACACACACACACACACACCCCACCATAATATTTTATCCCTCTTTCAAATGTAGAATGACATTATAACCTTATGAAAATAAATAAATGAGGGAGAGAAAAGAAAATTAATATGACCCACTTCCTGCTCCTGATCCCTATAATCTCAAAATTAATGCATTCTGAATCAGCTTTCCAAATCGTTTTAGAAATAGAATGTCACAGATAGAATTTTTTTAATGTTTTATTATAATCAAACCTAGACTACATGGAAAATAATAAAAAGTAAAAATGAAAACAAACTATCGCTGTAAGAATTTATACTTTCTTAATATCTGTATATTTCAGAAACTTTTCTTAGACATTTGATTTATTTACACTCATAATATTAGTTTATATCCAATATCAAAACTTATCAAATTTCAATTTTTGACAAAAATATATTCTCTGGTAAAGCAGAAATTTTAGAGTGGAAAATAGTGGCAGCAACATGAATGGTAATGAGATAACTACAGTAATGATGGCTGAGTACACATCACTCTTATAGGGCTTTTTCTGACATTAACATAGTTCTGCAATGTCGCAAGCAAGTAGACAAATCCAAATAAAAATTTTTCCTAAAAAAAAATCAAGATCAATTACTTATCATTAGAGAACTTGTTCTTCTGACTTATCTGCCCTCCCAGAACACAGATAACATGAACAGAGAGAATTCAACCATGCAATTCCCTAATGATCTGTTGACCATTAATGTATTATTTTTCCCAGAACTTATTTTAGACTAAAGAAATATAGATACAAGCCTTTCAGTTCTAAGCTTTCTAAATGGATAATTAGATATTCCATCAATTAAAATTGTGCAAGTAAAATGTGAATATTTCAAAAGTAGATTGTAGTTCTCAGTTTGATCTATAAACAAATCCAGTAAACAAAGCCAACAAGTTTGTTTGTTTGTTTTGAATATCAACAAACTGATTATATTGTTCATATGGAGAAGCAAAAGACCCAGAATAGCCAACACAACATTGAAGGAGAAGAACAAAGAGAACTGACACTGCCCTTCTTCAAGATTTACTCTGAAGCTACAGTAACAGAGAGGTAGTATTGGAGAAAGACTTGACAAATAGAGACCTACAGATAAAAAGGAGCAAAGGAAATATAACAGAAAATATGGTCCTTCTAACAAATGGTGTTCAAATAACTTAACATCTAAATGTAAATATATAAATTTAGACAAAACTTCACATACTTCATAAGAATTAATTCAGAATGGAACACAAATCTAAATTTAAAAATATAAAAATTATAAAATATCTAGACAATAATATAAGAGAAAATCAAGATAACTTGGCTTGGGCAATGATTTTTTAGATGCAATTTCAAATGCATGTTCCATTAAATAAAAAGTTGATAAACTGGACTCCAGCACAATTAAAAACAACTGCTCTGCTAAAGACATTGTCAACATATACCACAACAATTTTCTTACACAAGCCAAAATCCAGAACATTGACAACACCAAATGCTGGCAAGGATCATGAGCAGCAGGAACTCTCATTCATTGCTACTGGGAACGTGAAATTGTATAGTCAATTTGGAGGGCAGTTTAAAAGTTTCTTACAAAACTAAATATACTATTACCATATGATCCACCAATTGCCTTTCTTGGCATTCTCCAAATAAGTTGAAACCATGCTTCTACACAAAAAACTGCAAATTCTGTTTATAGCAGCTTTATTCATAATTTCCAAAATTTGGAAACAACAAAGATATCTTGTAGTAGGTAAATAGGACATTTTTCCACACTAAAAATAAATGAGCTATCAAGCTACATGGAGGAAATTTAAATGTAGACCTCTAAGTGAAAGAAGACAATCTGAGAAGGCTATACACTGCATGATTCCAACTCTATGACAGTATGGAAAAGACAAAGCTATGTAGACAGTAAAAATATTCATGGTTTCCAGTGATTGAAGGGAGAGAAAGGTGAATAGGTGAGGCATAGAGGATTTTTAGAACACAGAAACTACACTGTATGCTATAATAATGGTGGGTACAACTCATTACCTTATTTTTCTAAACCCATAGAATGAACACCTACAAGAGTCAATCCTAATGTGGATTATAGACTTTACATAAAAATGATGGGTCAATGTAGAAACATCACTAGTACCATTCTCGTGGGGGATGTTGATAATGAAGTAGATTATGCATGTGTGGAGGCAGGGGTATATAAAGAAATCTCTTTACTTCTGCAGAATTTTTCTATGAACCTAAAACTGTTCTAAAAAATACAATCTATCAAAAAAGTAGATTATGAACCATCTGCATAACACTTTAAAATTAAAATCTGAGGGTTGGGTACTGGAAGCCGCATTTTGTAGAGCTCAGGGAGTTTTCCTTCAGAGCATTCAAATGCTGTTGGGCTTCTACTTTAAAGGACTTCATTTTGCTAAGGGGTGGCATGTTTGCCACTTTGAAGATTCTGACATGTTTTAATTGTCCTGTCTTTGAAGAAATGAATATCTGCGGGATTCCCTGATGAGAAAGTTTCCTATTTAGGGAGAAAGATCCTCTGTTGAAGTTATTTACCAGATTATGGTTTTAACCCTGGAGATAGTCTAATCCCTGACAGGGTTATCATCTTTTTGAAAATATTAATATGTTTGGAAAAGGTTCGACTTCTGAAGAAATTCTTATTGCTAGAAGGAGGCTATCTTTAAATTTTTAGCAGGTTGTTTTCAAGAATATTGTGTAACATAGGACAACTTCATTTGGAGAACGTTAAAGTAAGAAGTGATATGTTGTCACTCCTCACAGAATTCTATAAAAACCAGAATAATTTGTTAAATATGCGACATAAAGTATGTAACAGAAGTTTTTACACTGTTATTAGATAATGTTAAAATGTTAAATGAAATCTGTGACTTAAGTGTATACATACATCTCTTTATTGGTTAACTTTTATATGGTGGAGTTTAAATATGTAAAAATCATTCACATGAACAGTGATAAACATTAGGTCTTATATTGCTCCACAAATGGAGACAAAAAATGCTTTTCATCAATTAACCTTCTTTATTCCATTTCTAAGACTCTAAACATTTCTAAAGACAATCTTTAACAAATATCCCTTATACGAAGAATTCATATGAGTTAATTAAAGGGAGGTGAAAAAATGGAAAGATTGAAATTATAAACATTTTATTATATTTCATAGTGAAAAAGAATGAAAATGAAAGAATAAAAGGAAATCAATAATCTAGATAATTATATAAATCTCACTTACTTGTAGGATGTGAAACACAATTAGAAAAGAGCAATAAAAGTGAGGAGATACAGAGTAGTGAAGTTAATGATGAATCTCATTTTCTAAAAAGAGTCATCTAAAAACAAATGGTTTTTTCAGTAATATGTAATTTCTCTCTATTTTTTTCTGATTTCCTATGTGTTTTCTCTATTAACTAATTTGAAAATACATTTTATGAAGCTTAAAAACCTCAAGAGGTATTACATTGGATGTACTTACAAAAACAGGGTAAAACTCCAATAAATCTGAGGAGTAAAGTATAATGTTATGTAATGGCTTTCCTAATGGTAAACTTAACCAAGATTTTGACCTCAGACTATTTTGCAGTATCTCCTCTGATCACTACACAGTCTCCATCTAAACTACAGTCCTCATTATCCTGGTAGCTCCATTTATCATTGCTTATCTTTTCTTTGTCTCCCAGAATATGGAGCCACATTCCATCCTAGATTAAAAGTTCAAGCCAAGTCTGCTTTCTTAAAGCCACTTTCTTAAATGTCAGAACTCACAGCACCTCTGTGTTCCCTGAACTGCAACAGTATGCATTCTTTTATATTACTTGGTCAAGATCTTTTGGGTCTAATCACATGAGTTAGATTTTAAGCTGCCTTGTACCACAGTCTGGCTGGGCACAATTCAGGAGCCACTTGTCAAAAGAAACTAACTTTATTTTTAGAACCACACATGCCAAACAAAACAGCTCCTCAGGAAAAACCCTCAGAGCCCAACTGCCACCACCCACTTCCCACAAGCCTCCCACACACCACACAAGCCTCCCCCACTCCCACAATCCTCCTGCTCTTAAGGCTGGGTCTCGTGGGCAGAGCCAAAGAAGTTCCCCAGTGAGCAACTCCGTGGTCTGAAAGGGCAGGGAAACAGCCCAATGAGTATCACCGCAGAGAAGCCAATCAGCTAGATGTTTCTGGGGCCGCTGTGAGCCAATCATCAGCTGGCAGCTGGAAGTTTGCTGGGGCCCCTTCAGCTGTAGCTCTCAACAGCCTTGGAGGAAGAAATTGGAATATTTTGCAAACTGAGTTGTTCCAAATGTCTTAAATTAACATTTCTCAGTTTTAACAGATATTTGAACCATTCTAGAGAAAAAATAAATGCCATATTTCTCTAGGGTTGTCATACACTATTTTGTTATACTGTCATTTAAATATATGTATGATTATAATAAATACAAACTAAAAAGTAATAAAAAATTAACAAATTAAAATGTATATTATTTGTGAAAAAATAATATAAAGCCAAAAAAATGTTAGAAAGAAGTAGCATGGACCCAGTTCTTTATATATAATTTTGTATTTTGAGCTTTATATTTAAAAGAAAATATGCACTTATATAATATGTTATACAAAGTGACATTTATAAGTGACTTTAGTGTTTTTCTAGACCAAGAGAATAATATATTGCACTTAACCATTATCTGGACAATTTTAATAGTGGATTATATAACTTAAGCTTCATTTTTTCTTTCAATAAAATGTTCACATTTCTGTCATTAAGCTCTATTAAAGGGGTATCCAACTGAGTTATTTTAAACATTAGGGTGGAAATAGTTGTTTTGGGTTTTTTTTTACTGTATATTCATTACTTTACTTGCTATTTTTAAAAATTAGTGTATATGCAGATTGATCTACTTATTGTTATCTGTTAATTAAGTGAATGTGATTCTGTTGACAGAGAGGTCTTGTCTTATCTAAAGATTTGCATTGCATAATAGTATGTGAATTCAATTTTTCCCAGTGTTGTCCCGCTTGGTATAATATAAAATTTCTTCACATGATAAAAGTCATATATCTCATTATAAAAGTCATGGTTTTGTACCATGACTATATATGGAAAAAAAGAAAAGAAATGCAAATCTGGGCACTATAGCTTCAGAGCACAACCTAGTGCTAAACCATAGCATCTAAACACAACTAGCTATTATTTTAAGGTTACCACATGATTGAAGATTAAAAAAAAAATTAAAGAACTTCTGACACTGTATAATAGTCACTTCATTAATAGTATATATGTAATAAACTGTTGATGACTGAGCAATACATGTATGTATATACTAAATTAGAAGACTATAAATAGATATAAACTAATAGATTCATATTTCTTCTTTTGAGGACCTTAACATTTAGTGATAAAAATATAACAATACTAGTAAAAATTAAGAGTATTAAATAAACATACAAAATTATTATGCTACAACTCTACATTCTTGAATTATTTTAAGCATAGAATTTTTTCAAGAAAATGTTAAGGAGAAAACAATGTATTTCTTCTGAAATCTTTATTGATCACTTCCTCTTTTTAGAAGAATTTCTTTATCTCTGAGGTTCTATCACTTAACTTCGTTCATTCTCATCTGATTTCTGGAACCTTGACTTCAACATTTTTATTTGCTAATGTTAGAAATGATCCTCAACCACTAAATCTGATTAACAGTTGCAATGTAAATTTCAATAACATTTGATGCTACTCACCACGTTTGCCTTAAAAATCTTCTGCTTTCCCTAGATCCATATATATATATATATATATATATATATATATAGATTTTATATATATATTTTAATTTCTGATTTTCTCCTAACTATCCCTTTTCTAAGAGAATCTCCCTCTATCTAGCCATTAATGTTGTAGCTCTTCAAAACTTGGCCCTATGCATCATTTCCTTATTTTATTTGTTTCTACTTCACACATGCATTATGTTCAATCAACATCTCACTCTTTCATCTATCCTAGATCCAAGATGCTTTCTATTCAATATGGACGGCAGAAACATCTGAATTATCCTAGAAATCTGCCCTCCTTTAATCTACACATCAAATCCATCTTGCAATACCATTTTACATTTTTTCACCTAAGCATTTTTTTACAGCATCACCTTAGTCCACTATCTTACTACACAGCTAGTCCTTTCACATTCTCCCTGGTCTCAAAACTAACTTTTCAGTGTGTAAACCTTACTGGGTCACCTCCTTATTTAAAGCACTTCAGTGATTTCCCAATGCTCACAGGATTAAGCAGTAACCTGATTAGCATGGCTTATAAGGCTGGGCACCCTCATATTCTTCCCTTCCCCTCCAGCCTTATCTCATTAAGCTCTTTGTCCACTATGTCCTCTAAGTGTACTTGCTTGTTTCAGTACCTCAATTCATTTGTGTCCATTTCCTCTCTCAGTGTCCCAAACTTCTTAGATATCAAGTTATTTTGTGGGGAAAACATATGGTTTCAGATTTGGAAACATCTACATTTGAATCCTGGATCTATTTGTTATCTGCTGTCTGACCTCTGTATTCTTTAACCATTCTTGATTTTAAGTTTCATTCTATATGAAATATAGATAATAGTATTTCCCTTAAAATATGTTGTGAGGGGGCTGGGGTTGTGGCTTAGTGGTAGAGTACTCACCTAGCACATGTGAGGCACTTTGCTAGATCCTCATGAATGAATAAATAAATAAAGGTATTGTTTCTATCTACAACTAAAAATAAATAAATAAATACATTGTGGGAATTTTATTATGACACATTACTTATGTTTAAGCCTTAATGTAGAATTATATCTTATTTATATTCTAGGTGCAAGGTACTTAAACAGATTAGGTATTCAATAACCATTTAATGAATAAAAACAAAGACAGAGACATAGGAGAAAAAGAAGAGGAGTGATTGGGAGAAGAGGGGGATGAGAGATAAACAGAGAAGATAGGATGAAAAGGAATTCAAGGGAATGGAAAGAAAGGGAAGAGAAGGAAGGATTATAAGAAGATAGAAAATTTCTCTCATTTTTTTTCTTTTCCAATTTCTAACTTCTCTTCAAACAACATATTGCTTTGATTTGAATGAAATTTTTACAAAGTGAATTAAGAAAAAGGTTTTGGAGGTTTCAAGATGCCAGAATATAGGAGGTCCCTTTCCTGGAAGACCTGTGACTTGAAACCAAGAAAACAGAAAAACAGTTTCTAAGCAAGGTGGGTGAAAAATGGGGTGGGGTCTTTACTGGGAATTAATACTGGATATTCAAAGCAGATCAGGGGCCCAGGAGGCTGGGAATACTAAAATAAGGAAGAAATTGCTAGTGCCAGCTGGAGCAGTTCTTCTGTGAACAAAATGGAGAAATAAGGGAATTAAAGGAACCCATACTTTTCGGAGGACTGTGGTGTGTCTGTTTACCAAGAAATCAAAAATCAAAGACTGCTGGACTAATCTGAAAGGTGTGCTGCACAATACCCTCATGTGGGAAAGACTTTACATCTCTCCCAGCTGCCTGCAGAGGATAGAGGAAAGAGCCATTTTGCAGCTGTGCCATGGAGACTGGGAGCTGGGAAGCAGATTCCTGGTAAACCTGAGCTGGACCCAAAATATAGGTCTGGCAAACCCACACCATATGACATATTGAATGCCTAAGTGATCAGGAGAAAAGTCACATGTGGAAAGGGGCTTACACAGGGGGATACAGGTGGAAACCCATGGGCTCTCTCTCCATCCCTTTCTGGGCGGGACACATCAAGCAAAAATTCAAAACGGCAGGGGCAGAAGTGATTGGCCTTGGAGAGTGAAACTGGTAGACCCTGAAACACAAGGTCTGGAGTCTGAGAGTGATAGAGGAGACAAAGGATTGGCAACTCCATGGCACAAGTGAACACAGGGGAGATTCCTATGGTATCCTATCTCAGTGTGAGCAGGCAACTGCTGGGCCTCAGCATGCACTAATTTAAAATCTTCAGATCAATTGCCATTCAGTGAAGAACATGGTTTCTATGTACGCCTAAACCCTGCTTCCAGAAGCACTGTCTATGAGATCTCCTCTCACACTCCAGAGACCCCACCATACCACTGCTATAAAAAAGCTATAGAACTAAAAAATACAATTCATAATTTAAACTTAACAGATATATATATAAAATATTTCATCCATCAATGACTGAATACACTTTCTTCTCAGCAGCATATGAATCATTTTCTAAAACAAACCATATCTTATGTGAGAAAGCAACTCTTAGCAAATATAATAATAATAATAATAATAATAACAACAACAACAACAACAACAACAATAACAACAACCTTGCATTCTTTCAGGTCATAATGAAATTAAAGTATAAATCAATGATAAAATAAAAAATACAAGCTACTCTAACACCTGGATGACCAATGGATAGCAGAAGAAATCGGGGATAAAAAACAAAACAAAAAACAAACAAACAAACAAAAAAACCTTAGAAGTAAATTAGAATAGCAACACAACATATAAAACTCTCTGGGACACTTTGAAGGCATTTCTAAGAGGAAAGTTCATTACAGTGAACTCATTTATTAAAAGAATAGAAATTCACCAAGTAAATAATTTAATATTACATTTCAAAGGCATAGAAAAAGAACAAATCAACAATGAAAGCAGTAGAAGACATGAAATAATTAAAATCAGAACCAAATCAATGAAATTAAAACAAAAAAATCAAAAAATCAATTAAACAAAAGTTGGGTCTTTGAAAAAAGATTGATAGACCTTTAGCCAAACAAGCAAAGAGAAAGAGACAAAAAACTCAAATTACTAAAATTTGTGACGAAAAAGGAAATATCACAATAGGCACTACTGAAATACACATGATAACCAGAAACTATTTTGAAAAATTTATACTCTAATAAAATAGAAAATGTTGAAGACATCAACAAATTTAAAAGACATATGACCTACCCATATTGACTCAAGAGGACATAGAAAATTTGAATAGACCAATTTCAAGCAATGAAATTGAAGATGCCATCAAAAGCCTACTGACAAAGAAAATCCCTGGACTAGATGGATTCTCACCAATTGCTATCAGACCTTCAAAGAATAACTAAACTATTATTCCTTAAAACAGTGCATGAAATAGAAAAGGAGGGAACCCTTTCATACACATTGTATGATGTTCATATCACCCTGATTCCAAAAACAGAAAACAGACACATCAAGGAAAGAAAACTTCAGACCAATATCCATGATGAACATAAATACAAGAATTCTTAGTAAAACACTGGCAAATCACATACAAAAACACTTGAAAAAGATAGTGTACCATTAACAAGTGGGATTTATTTCAGGGATGCAAGTTTGGTTCAACATATGAAAATCAATCAACATAATTCACCACATCAATAGACTTAAAAACCCACATGATTATCTGAATAGATGCAGAAAAATCATTTGGCAAAATAAAGTCATACTACCAAAAGCACTATACAGATTTAATACAATTCCTATTAAAATTCCAATGACATTCTTCATAGAAACAGAAAAAATAAGAGACCTAGAACAATCAGACTAATCCTTAGTAAGAAAAAGTGAAGCAGGAGACATACCAGACCTTAAATTATGCCATAGAACTATAGTATACCAGACCTTAAATTATGCCATAGAACTATAGTAACAAAAACAGGATGGTATTGGCACTCATGGTATTGGTCTCCATTAGTTATAGGGCTGAGAATGGAGAGGTGGATGTCAAAATATTATAGCTAAGTATTTTAAAATATTATATCTAGGCTGACTTGGGATGACTAAACTTTTAGGGAAGAGATTAAATAATTACTAAATATCTTTCCCCAAGTGTATTTGTCTCTGTCCCACCTCCATGTTTCTCTTCATGTTGCACAGCCTAGCCTGGTGTGAAAATAGTGATGAAATTAACAGGAATTGTGGTAGGATGCAAAGGTAGATTGCTTCAAGGTGGAGGTTGTGTATAAGACAATACATTAGCTAATTTCTAAGGAGAGATTACCACAATACAGCTGTGAAGAATTGACTAGGAATGGGAATAAAGGTTTGAAAATTACCTGTATATATTTAGTAACTGTAATCACTTAGAAACCATTGGAAAATATTTTTTTATTTGCAATAACCAGAGCTTTGAAATAATTATCTCAAAGGAATATAAGTGTAGCTATGAGGGAAGGTAAGATATAGAGTATCCAGATGAAAAAGGAGAAAGAGGGAATACCAAAACCTGGAACAAAGCATTAATGAAATCTCATTCAAGGTGGGGTTTATGCCATAAGTGCCTAATTTCATTAGGATTAGAAGTATTTTACTTTTAAGCTCCATCATGTGGGCCAGATGGGTAAAATATATGAATCAATCTCATTCCCAGATAGTTTACCTCCCTGAACTTAGATGGATAAGCAATTTGAATGGGAGAATACAGTGGCTCAACTTCAAGAATTTTAATTTTGGAGAGCCAGTGGGAAAGATGGTATATACTTATGTGAAAAGTATTTGAGAATGCTAAACATACCTCATAGAGTGAAGAGAGAAGACAATTGCCTTCTTTGAAATATGTAGAGCAATTATGCCTCAAAGAATCTCTACTTTGAAATTTCTACTTTTACGCAAACTGAAGGTCTTCCATAAGACACAATTAACATATTTTAGTTTATTTTACTATATTGTTTATTTTTCCGAGTTCAAATCTGAATTAATTTGATATTTATATTTCTTGTAAATAACATGTTTCAGATTAGTTTTAATTTAATTGGCTTTTAAGTGGTTGATTTAGTCATATATTTATAAACAGAACAAAATGCATACATTGCAGAATATTTAATGACACCTCTGTGAGAAAAGATGAAATTAAGGACTATATGTAATACCAACTATTTAATAATTTTCAACTAAATTAGATTTGCTTTGGCTTTTTTCAGGAGATGATTCTCTAAGGATGATCATGTAAGGATCAACGTGAATGGTCACTAAGGCTATTTTGCTCTTTTTCTTCTGTTTCAGTCTCAAAATATACTAAGCAAATAGAGTAAGATGCTGAAAAAATATATACTCTACCCTGATTAATGGATGCTATAGATATCTTTCTGCTCTGTCTGCTTGGTTAGCTTTATTTCAAATGTGATACAGACCTCATGCTGCACAGCAGATCCAGAAATAGTCCATATTCCTTTAAATTCAGGCAATGCATCATTTTCTATTACACTGTGTCACACCAGTCTATGATTGTAAAGCATGAGTTATTTGGATATGGTCCAGTAGGTGAACTGGTCCCAACAAATGCACTGTTTTAAAATCCAAGTAAAATAGCCTCATGAAAATATTTTTAAAATAGAATTATAAATAATAAAAAGACTTTATGAAGGACACTTTTTTATTTACTTAAAAATCAACATTATATTTCCAAAAAATTCAATCCCATATATTTCCAAAATCTCTAAAAAATGCATTTTGATTATATGCATTTACAGGATCTGGCTCTTAGAAGTTTCCTATGTCAAATTTCACCTTTGCTTTATTCAGTTATGGAAAAAATAAATAATGCAACGGATTCACTCTTCACATCATCTATGTCTAGCAAACAATAATGGAAGACATTAAAATGGAGACAAAAGAAAGGCTTTCAAAGATAAGAAATTATGTTTGTTGTAAAAATCAATATTATTTCAATGGGGCCATAAGTATGGGTAGTGTGATCAAAGTAATGACAAAGTTATATCATCATACTATGATTATCATTAATTAATATTTATTAAACCCTGACATGCTTAGCTAGTGCATAAAGTTGAAAAATGTACATAGTTTTAAGAAACCCATAGTTTCAAACAAGAGACAATACAAAATAATTTTTTTAAATCTTGAGAATACTAGGAAGAAAAATTTTTTCAAAGAGTATGTATAGTCAGGTTTTTTGCTGCTGAGACTGAAAGGACCCAAACAGAACAATTATAGAGGAGGAAAAGTTTATTTGAAGGCTCAAGGTGTCAGAGGTCTTACTCCATAGAAGCCTGGCTCCATCCCTCCATTCCTTACATAGTGGATTACTCATAGGACTGAAAAAAAAAACACCTCTTTGAGCATCCATTTATCCCTAATTATGAACCCAAAACTGCTTGCAACTTTGCAGAAAAATTACAGATGTAGAAAAGCCATATATCTGCAACAAGAAGGAAAAAAAATAGTAAAATAACTGAAAGGTAATCCAAATTTTAGTATTTTAGCATATTTGGAGAAAGTAATGGCCAACAAAATTTATTTAATAATTTCTTTATTTGAAACATAAATTTTCACATATGTATTAGGAATGGTGTTTAGCAGTCAGGTGCTGAGCCATATTGGAAATTGAGGTAGAAAAAGAATATTTATTTGTATACATTTATCAAAATATTTTCCCATATTTTTGACTCAGTGGAAAATTAATTAAAAGTCTACAACCAAAACCAAATTACTTATAAAGCCCCACCTAACCCACTCTGCTTTCAAACCATATTTAATCTTTAACAAAATATTGTGTGGTTTGCAGCACTCTCAAAGAGATAAGGAACTATAGATTCCTTGGAAACAACTTTTTCACCGCATAATAACAAGGTCATAAAACAAATACAAACCTATCTTTATTTAAAGTTCTGATATTTTGTTCAATCTGGTTTTATGCATTGATTTTTATTTTTAAATTACTGCATTGTATTCAAATACTATTTATTTTGATTTTTGAGGATTTTTTGTGTGCTTTTTAAATTTTCCATCTCACTGGCTTCACTATAATTTAGGCTTTAGTTTCAAGTCAGGAATACAATGTAGAATACAACACAATATCTGGTCTCAAAGAAATAAAACTTTAATATGAAATTAGTTTCCTAGGACTGGGGTTATGGCTCAGTGGTAGAGTGCTTGAGTAGGATGAGTGAGGCCCTGGGTTCAATACTCAGCATCACATACAAACAAATAAACAACAACAAACAAATAAATAAAATAAAGGTTAAATTCTTTTAAAAAATAAATGTGTTTCCAAACTGTAACCTATAGGCTTTTCCTTCCCTCTTTCCCTACAAATGTACACTCATTGTGTAGGTATGTGTGAGGCACATATGTGTATGTGCACACACACATGCACACACCCTCACTATTTTACTTTTATTTTTGCTTGGAGAATTCTATGTTCCCTTTTTCAGAATGTTTGTTTCTCAAAGTTTTAATCATTTTTTACAATATTTCATTCTTCACTGGTCTTTAAATTTTTCCAACTTAAAAAATTTTACTAATGTATATTAATTATATAAAATAGTGGGTTTCATTTTAGTATACTTGTACATTTAAATAACATGTTTTGATCATGTCTACCCCACCCATTTCTTTATCACTTGATAGTTTACACCCTTTCACTCCCTCCCCCAGATCCTTCTTCTATATTCTATACTATAGATTTCCTTCTACCTTCATGTCATCTTTTTGTTTGTTTTATCTAAGTTCCACATACGAGAGAAAACATGCAGTATTTGTCTTTCTGAATCTGGCTTATTTCACTGAACATGATGATCTCTAGTTCCATTCATTTTTTCTGCAAATCTATCATTCTTCTTTATGACTGTCTACTAATAACTTTAATGGTATTCCAATTGCTCAGTTCTTTGAACTTTGGGATATTATTTCACTTTTGTTCAGAAAATCAGATATCTTCCCTTTGTCTCTCCACTCCAGTCTCTGCCATGAAAGGTTGCCGACATTAACTTCATCAATAACCTTTCCCACCTTACCACTCCCATTTGGGTTCAGCTGATGGGAAGCACCATCAAGAGACAGGAAAACTGAAGGAGTGAGGTCAGGATATTCATTATCCTGCCTCCTCTATTTTCAGGTCTCCTCAACTGGCTGTCTTCTTCAACTTCAACCCTCTGTTTTTCTAGCTGTGGTAACTCCCTGTCCACCCCCCACACACCAGCCCTCCTTTCCTCCTTTTCTCTCTCTATCCCTTTTTTTTTGGAACTGAGCTGTGAGATATGAGATTGTTTATTTGGTTGTTTATTTTAATACCAACTCAACCACTCCTTTGTGAATTATACCTATGTAAATACCATGTTTAAACTTATCCAAACAGATATGCTCTCAGTTAGCTTGACTGAAAACATATATTTTAGCATTGTGATTATCATATCACAGTGTCACTAGTTACTATTTGTTTTGATATACTCCTCTTTGTTTTAATAATTTTCTCTATCCTTTTTTGGATTTTTTAATGTATGCGTGATTCTTTAAAATATAAAGATCTTTGATAGGAATATCCTCAACTTCATATATTACTCTGATACTGTAAACATAATGTTAAAAACACAAGTTAACTTTAACTGATAAACAAATCTCATTGCTGTAAGCATGAAATATCATAAATTAATCCTGTAAATTAGCAATTAATCCTGTAAATTAGCTATTGAAATGCTGTACTGGCTCCTATGCTAAACAATAATACATTCTTGTATAGCACTACTTCTATGCTTACTTTTGTAATTTGATATCTCTTTCTCTAATTACACTTTACTCAACACATATTTATTGAACACTAACTATACTGTAGGGAAAACTAAACTAAGCATTACTAGTAATATATAGGACTTTGTAGCATTATCTATGTGTTCCTAAGCAGTATCTATATTCAGCTCTGAAAACAGACAAATATACTAAGAAGTACTGAATGGGGATCCGAAGACCAGTTTACATAACATGCATGGACTTTTAGTAAATGGACTTTGTGACCATTATAATTATAATCATATGGGGCATGTCATCTCTGCATTTATAGTTAGTTTTTAAGAAGTTGAACAATAAGAATTCCAATAATGGAATGAATAAAAATTCCTAAGCATGAATTCCATGAATAATTTAGAAATATGATTGGTCACTTATGTCATTACCACTGTATATGAAGAACTAAATTTTCAAAGTGTCCAATGAACTTTTAAGTTCAAAGAAATTTTCATGAACCATTCATTATTAATCATAACCAAATATTTTTTCAGTCTGATAGATCATTAACTTTTTTTATCTGTATTATATAGCCCACTGGAGATTTTAGTTAATCTAACAATTAAAAGTAATACCTTCAATTATATTCTACTGGTTTCAAGTTAAGCTTATGCATTCCCTGTTTTTTATTGTGTTTAATGGTAAAGACCTTGAAATGTATAAATAGACTACATAATGGACATCAGATAATGAGATATTAGGGACATGGTAAATGCTGATCATATAATGAACCAAATACTCTGTTGCAATATATTATTTTTAATAAAAGTGTGTAATAAACAGGTATACTTTGATCTATTTATTGAATTGCATTTTTAAATTGAAGCATATAGTTTTATTCAATAATCTGAAAATTTTTAACATCCAAATCATAGATGATTGCAGATATTTTAATCAATACATTAGATATCGGTGAAGGAAAGAAATGGGATCCCTGTATATACTGAATACACAACATACATGGCTTAAAGGACCATACTGTAGGAGTTAAGAGCACAGCTTCTTGCCTTGGTGGTCAGTTCTGCCACTTAGCAGCAGACATAATTAATTACTCTTTGCCTCTGTTTCCCCAATTATTAGGATATTTTTAGTAATATATGTTCCATAAGATTCTCATGAGGAATAAATGAATGTATGTAAATTGTGACTACACAGGCAAATACTTGCAAAAAATATTTATTGTATTTATGTCTATCATGTCACTTATTCTTTTTTTTAGAGAGAGTGAGAGAGGAGAGAGAGAGAGAGAGAGAGAGAATTTTTAAAATTTATTTTTTTTTAGTTCTCGGCGGACACAACATCTTTGTTGGTAGTGGTGTTGAGGATCGAACCCGGGACGCACGCATGCCAGGCGAGCGCGCTACCACTCAAGCCACATCCCCAGCCTCACTTATTCTTTCTTCTAACAATATTTTGAGATTTGCATCATACCTACTTTTATAAGAAAAGAAACCCAGACACAAGTATATATGATTTATTTGTCTCACTACTCCTAAAATTGGAACCTACATTTGTCATTGTGAAGAATCAACGTGACCAAATCATGGATATTTAAACAATATCTTTGTTTTGTATTTTATGTTATCCAAAATTCAAAATTAAGAATTCTGTCAAAATAAATAATATATGGTTTCTTCATTAATTCTGACTGTAACCTAACTCACAATTTTGAACAAAAAGGTGGGGAAAAGAAAAGGAAATTTTTTAAAGACAAAAAGAAGAGATTAGTCAAATATACTTCTTCCTACACCTAAGCAGTCAATCAGAAATGGAGGACTTAAAAATAAATAAATAAAAGGTTAACATGGCATTTTCATATATTCCTTGGTCATCTTCCTAATCTCACTCTTTCCCACTGTCTCTATTGTGACTCTTCATGTGATATTTGCTGAGCACTTTACACTTTTCCAGTATAGTTTAATTTTCATCTCATGTATTTTATTGGTTTGCATCATAACCTTAATGACATTATAAAACGTATGTCAAGGTTTCCTTTTCAATAAGAAAAAATTAACCACTTCAAAGCTGCCTCTTTACTCTGTTGATCAATATCCATCACTAACAACTGCACATCTATGCATGTTGGTTGAGCATCTGTCTCCTGGTTTGTTTCTTTGTCACATTTACAGATTATTCTGCATAACTTTTCACCCTGAATCTACACTCTACATGACATAGGTAAAAAAGCACACAGCCAAGTGCAACATTCTTTCTTTAGAGAGAACATGCAGTGCAAATTCATGCTGTGAGGATCTGCAAAGCTCCTTGAGTCTATGAACAGGTGTGAAAAATGTTGCAGCAATCTGGAAAAGCATATTTTAGACAAACTACTATTGTATTATTTAGGTAACAATGAAATGGTTTATCCACAAAAGAGCAGTTTATAGTACTGATATTTTTATTATGAGGCTATCACTGAGAATTTAAATCTAAAAACAGTCTCCATTAGTGAACTTTCAGGTAAATAATTAAAAAGTCAAAATCAAAAATACCAACAATAGCTACATATTTTATACATTAAATCTGCTTTCTCCAGTTTGCATCAGAGAAAGAAACATTTCTTTGCACCAGCTGAAAAGAGTAGAATCCAGATCCTGAATATTTAATATAAAATAAAATGGTATTTATCTTTAAGTGCATTCTACATTCAACACAACTGCATACTCAAAACAAATCTATTGTGTTGCCCTGACATAATTACTGCAAAGGTTTTTCCTTTGCTGTCCCAAGGGCCCAATTGATTTATCTGCCAGAAGCTGAAAGCCCCAAAATAAGATAGCTTTGAGTTTACAGAGGTCATTTTTCATTGTCTAAATAAAAATTTCTAAACAAAAATCTCTCATCCTGTTAACGGAAGGGTCCTTATCTCCCCAGAGGCTACAGCAACCTGAAAGAAGCCATTTCAATTCTTTCATGAAGAAAGATAAAAGCAAGTTTTCAATTAGAAAGCCCAGCAAAACCTTCTTATTAAATGGTGGTAACAGTAACTAGTTGAAAAGGCAAAACTGTTCTAGGATGGGATGGGGAAAGGAGGAAATTATTATGCATGCGACAAATGTTATACAGGGACTGGAAGACAATCAGAGACAGTGACATTTGAAGAACCAACAGAAAGTTCACAAATCCTTATAACTCCTCACAGTTGTTCTCTACCTAAGTCCTTAAAACCTGCCTAGCTTTATCAAGCATGTTTTCTTAATTATGTGTGCCTACTTTTATCAACCAGCATTAACTATTTGTCCCAATAATTATGCATTCAGGCCCATCTCCTTTGATCTGTCATCATTCAAATTGTTTATGCAGCACAGGCAGAGGTGGAATGTGGCATGCTATCCCAGCTTTAGAATAATAGATTTTGTGAGGTTAAGCTAAAAGGAAAATTATAGAAAATGACTTCATAGACTAAGTTTTGATAAAGAAGATAAACACAGACACTAATGGTGATGCCCTGGGAGGAAAAAAAAAAACCAGAACCGTGAAAGAAACAGGATTTTGCTATTGGGAGAAACCTCCAATAACTGAAGAATAAATAAAAGCACTGCTAATATTTTAATTCTTTTAGCAAAATGTAGTAGGAGAATTGAAATAATGTAGGTTCATGCTTATAGTGAGCATAATCTAGCTTATCTACCAGTTAAATTGTTTGTGTATCATTCCTAAAATCTCTGAAAAAGAAATGGTGCTTGGTGGGCAGGGAGAGTGATTAAGAGAAGTGTTTTAATTCAAAAAGCTTAATTTCTCAAATTATTTTCTTACTAGTTTGTGCTGTAAATATATGTCCTATTAATTCTTTAGATTTTTATTAATTTCAAATCATGGTATAGCAGAGGTAACCCCCAGATGAGAATATTATGGCATAATGCATAAAAAGTTTGTCTTTTCTAAGATAATATTTACAAATATAAATTTATTTCCCTCAGTCTAGGTACATATTGTGAAAAGCATCTGAATGTACTCTTTATTCTGTACCTCATAAAGAACATAATTTTTCTTCCTTATCCAATAAAATATAAAAATAAAATTGATATATTGATTATAAAACTTTATTGTCACAAACCAGAGGTTACCTGATGATTTTCCAAAATTCTGGCTTTATATCAATTTTTTAGTGCTAAAATTATTATATTTGTCAGAGAATATTTAAATTTCTAATAGTTTATTCTGTAGAGTATTTTTTCCTAGTGAATTCAGGTGGAGGCCATATTGCTCAAAACCACACTAAATGTAAAAATATGAAATAAGAAATTTGTGAGTATGTGTGTATGTGTGTGTGTGAGAGAGAGAGAGGGAAAGATAGAGAGATTTTTGTTTTGGTTTTTTATGTATTTATGATGAGTAAGTGGTAATACCTGCTTTGAGCAATTTTAAACCAAATCATCTTGACTGTTTCTATGGAGCAGAATTTGGAAGAAGAATTTGTCACCAGTTCATGTGTTACAAAGTCCCCAAAACTGTCTCATCAGAAAACACATGGGAGTCCACCTTCAGGTGAAGTGTAATGGATTCCTGTTCAGTGATGGGTCTTAATATGCACCTTCAGTATTGCTTACAGAACTAAACACCTGACCAGTTTCACTGATTTCTAGACATATGGATCTTCCCTCAACCAAAAATATGCTATACTCTTCCATGAGCTTCTATCAGAGAGTAGAATGTTGACCTCCCTGAACTTGTTTGCTCATCAAAATCCAAACTGAGGATTATTCAGTTTTTTTTATGTAGAAAAAAAACTGAAAACTATCCCCCCCAAATTATGAATTATGCTTTTAATCAGAATGTATAACTAGAAAGTATATTACATGGGTTCTATTGGCCTTATATACAACTGATGGATTGATGCTCCTGACTCTATAGAAGGATTCATACAATAGGTATCTCTGTAAAATACCTATAAAACCAAAGCAGGCTAATGGAAAAGAATAGCAAAATAGAATTGACTTGAGTCACACAGTCATGTTAGTCATAAGAGGAAATCTAGAGGCAAGTGATCTGTGGACGGTGCAATTGTTCAGCCATGTCAGCAGGTACCAAGTTTGTTTAATCATTGTGTACAGCTATTGTCAGATGGCTATTTCTTCACCCCTCTACTTGTTGACCCTTGGTAGTGATATTGCTGTCACCATTCCAAACAATAACACTATATTCAAAGATAAGAGGTAGAGGGAAGCAACAGCACTATTCATGCCTGTGTCAGGAAGAAAATATAACCAGATGTCCCCAGCAGACCTCTCATCTGCCATTGGATTTAATTGGAATGCATGCAAGGAAAGGGAGCAATAGGCTTTCTGGAACTTACAATAGAGGTGGCAAGAGAAAGGGTAGTTTTACATGGATGAAAGTTTATCAAAAACAAAATAAAACAAAACAAAAATTAGGCTTTGCCACATTGATTAAGAAACCTGAAAAGTGGCTTCTAAATACTCATAATTAAGTATAAGAAATAAGCCCCATATTGAGTACAACAGTAGTATAAAATAGTTAAGCAAGTTATAGTATTGTGTCTTCATAATGTATATGAACACTTTTAAATATGTTCATTGCAAAGGTATTGTTTTATCAATAGCAAAGATCTCAAAGCCATAATATACTTGGTGTGAAGTTCAGTCTTATAATAGTGAATGTAAATCACACAATAGGGTTTTTAATGTCTAATTTCTTTAACCAACTTCATGTGATAGGCAATAGGTCATCATGATTTTTAAACTGCTTTATCAGTGACTAAGAATAAAATGTGAATTCCTTCCAAATTTTATGCAACTTTTCAGCTTTATCCGTATGATATTTGATTTGTATTTTATTTGCAAATTTTTTTGTCACATCTTCCTTTTGAAGGGTTGCAATTAATTTTAGTGGGTAACAATTCATAAATCCACTTAAGCACATGAAAATTATAATAGTTGAAATTAAACTTAGTATGCATGAGGCACAGTCAAAAGTCTTATTCATATTTTCAGATTTTACCAAGACAATTTCGAATAAGATAGATACTATAGATATATCCATATTATATTTTCTTTTTTAAAAAAGTTATGCTTTAGGAGGGTGTAGAAGCTATTCAACTAGTAAATTGCTGGGCTTGAATTCAAAACCAGGTTGGTCCAATCCCAAATCCTCCTTTCTTAACTACTCTTCCAATAAATCAGGTAATTAAGTAATCAATCACAATTCAGCTAAGCACAATCCTCCATGAAATGGAATCTTAAGGCGCACTGATGGTGAAAGAAAAAAGTAAGAAATAAAAACAAAACAAATACAATGTCATGGATTTGTTAAAGGTAAACCTCTGAGGAAATTCAACTCAATTTTACATTTGTATCCATTGAAAGGTATCACAAAAGTTTATGTTTAGAATAATGGCTGACATCAGAATTTTCTTAATCATATACTTTATAAGAAAAAAACTGTATATTTATGAAAGCTGAAAAACCAAAAGAATATTCTAGAAAATGTTCAACTGATAAAGAAATTAAATGGTTTTTAAAGCTCTATGAAGGCCTTCCTATAGAGAGGAAATGTTATGAGATTTCTATCCCAAATCTTTCATAAATGCAGAGGAAACATAAATAACTGCAAACTTTCTGTGAAGTGAGAGACAAGGTAGTATATTCAATGAACATTTATTTTTACTGGTGATATGTCCACTAAAATTATTGAGTATGATATCATATATACATTTTAGTCCACTGAGTCATTCCACACTCAATAATAGATCCCATTGTACACCATCATCCAACTAATATAGTACACCATCTTGTCAATTTCTTAGTTTATTTTATGACTCTTACTTTGACAGATTTAAAGTGGAATTTTTTTAAGTGGGGGTAGTATCAGGAATTGAACTCCAGAGCACTCAACCACTGAGGCACATCTCCAGTACTATTTTGTATTTTATTTAGATACAGGGTCTCACTGGGTTTTTTAGTGCCTTGCTTTTGTTGAGGCTGGCTTTGAACTCATGATCCTCTTGCTTCAGCCTCCTTTGCTGCTGGGATTATAGGTATGCCCCACCAAGTCTGGTTAAACTGGAATTTTTAAAATGCATCTATTTGAGTTAAAATTGTGTACCAGCATGTTTTATCTCTCAAATGAAGTAATTGAAAATAATAAAATTTTTATATGGTTTGAATCTGGAATGTTCCCCCAAAGGCTTATGTGTTGGAGAAAGTTTTGGTCCCCAATACAACAGTGTTGAAAGTTACCTCATCAGTGTATCAATCAATTAATGGATTGTTAATTATAGTATTTTTGGGAAGTGGTGGAAACTATAGGAGGTGGGACCTAGTTGGAGGGAGTGGGTCACTGGAAACATACTATGGAAGGGTATTTCTTGTTCCTGACCACTTCCTTTTCCCCACCCACTGCTTTCCATCTGCCATGAGGTGAGCGAGCAGCTTCTTCCATGACCTTCCATCATGAATTTCTGCCTTGGAGTCAACTGACCAAGAACTAAAGCCTCTGAACCTGTAAGCCAAAATAAATCTTTCCTTCTTTAAGTTTTTTTTTTTCAGGTATTTTGTCCCAGCAATGAAAAGCAAACTAAAACAAATGCTAAATCTCATCAAGAGAAATATCTAATCTATGGATGTGTTGTTTTCTGAATAATTCCAAGTGGTCTTTCCATATTTATTATTCTCATTTCCAGATTATTTTATTGGGAAACAGGTTCTTTGGTTCTTGGAGCTTCCTGTGGTTTTTTTAAAAAGTCAAACATTTCCCCCATTTTATGGTCAATTTCTAAAAGGATAAAATGCTCTAATTATTTATATTTAGATAAAAAATCTGATATAAATAAAATTGAGATTTATATGCAGAAGAAGAGCAGTGGAAAATTCCAAGAGACATGAATTAATGGTTTGGTATAACCATTACAAACTAAGAAACACAGATGTTGTTTTGCCTCTTTCCCCCAAACTAGTCTCTGTTTATGGTACTTCAAATCATTTACCAGAACCTAGGAAGTCTTGCTTAGCTCTATTTTTAACATCACATGTATTGTTTCCTTTTATTAGTGCATTATATTTATACATAATAATTGAGTTTGTTTAAATGCATGGAATTTGATTGATTACATTTTTGTTTGTGGTACACACACTTCCACTCCCCTCTTCTCGCCCCCTATAATCCTTCCTCCAATGGTCTTCCTTTCACATGTTTATTTATTCATGTTTGATTGGTGCTTTATAGATACAAATAATGGTGGAATTAACTGTTATATTTATACATGCACATAGCATAATTTTGTTAATATTTTCACATTTGCTCCCCTGTCCTGTCCCTCCTTCTTCCCTCTCAATCTTCTCCTTCTACTTCACTGATCTTCCCCATACCTTTATGCCTTTCTCCCTTATTTTGGTTAGCTCTTGTTTTGTTTTAAATAGTCTTTTACAGCACAATCTCATTAATTTTTATATCCAAACAGGTATATTGTAGCGGGATATAGTGTTGTCATTTATGCTCAGACTTGCACATCTAGCCCTAATTTAAGTAGGTTTAAATTTATCTTTAAAGATCTTTTACCCAGGATTCTATCTACCCAACCAATATCTATTAAGAACATTGAATATGTTATATGCTCTGCTAGATGGTATCACCTACAGTCTCACCTTATATTAGACTTACTTGATAGAGAAAGTGCTCAAACAAGTAAACACAAGTATCTTTTCTGAATATAAGAGAAAGTATCTTATAGAAAAGACATTATTTCAACTTATATATTTGTAATGTTTCTAAATTTTTTCTTGTAAACCTTTGTATGAAGTTCTAATTACTCTATATTCCCACTGTTCTTCTCAGTTAAAACTATTAAAACAGAAACCATGGAACTGGTCAGAATCTTATAGTGAATTTTAATATAGCCTCTGTTTTCAAGCAGCTAACCATCTTGTGAGAAGACAGAATAATAAAAGTACAATGTGTTCTAAGTTTTAAATCTTTTAAAGTATTGTGGGAATATTCTGTATTGTGGGCCAGATTGTGGAAAGTGTTTGGTGTTCAGGCTGGAAGTTTTTAGGAAAGCATTCCCTGGAAATATTCTGGCTAAGTCCTACAAGGTAAATTTGACCAGGAAAGATAAAGAAAGCATCCAGGCTGAAGAAGCAGCACCCGGACAGGTGTGTAGTGTGGTCAGAGAACTTCAACTAATTTGGTATGCTTCATGTATAATGTATGAGATATAGTAGTAAACCTAGGTCTGAAGACTATATACAAGAGCCAGATTAGGATATTCTAAGTTCAAAAAATACCACAGGTCAACAGGAGGTAATGAAGGCATGAAGGGGGAAGTGAGATAATTAGGTTTCCAATTTGCATTTTAGAATTATTACTTTGACTATAACCATTTTTTCAGGTTGACTAAGGAAGAAAAACTAGAGGTAAGATCTCCCAGCTAATTACAAGAGGTAATTAAAACTGTGTTATGAATCCTCTTCTGTTGGTGAGATCAGCCTCCTCACACACAGAGACCTTTAAATGTATGGGTTCCAGTTCACATTTGATTCTGGATTCAAACTCCCTACTTCTCATTTATTCCTTTTCACAAGTTAAGCCTCATGCACCATTCTTTTTCCTTATCACCTGACTTGACTTCCTTAATCCTCCTTCTGTTCTTTAAGTTTCCTGTCAACTCCTACCAATTTCATTCTGTCTGGAAGGAGAAAGAATAAAGAAATGAAAATAAATTGCATTCTTCAATGAAACAGGGCTGTAAATTTATAGCATCAGTCATTTGTTTATATATTTCACATACCAAACTATTCTAAAAACAACCAGCCACAGTATAGCTTTGTGTAATTATTTTCCCCTATATTTTATGCTTATTTAGTGATATCTACATTTTAGGATAAAAATAATTTTAGTAGAAACATGTAAAATATGAGTCATTGACATAAAGAATAGATATCAAATAGTTAAATTCGAAGAGATAAACAGTTTTCAAATGTTTCAAGTAAAATATTAAAAGAGACATGAATAAGACTATACACACAAATAAAAGTATCACACAAACTTACAACAATGAAAAGAATTATTTTTCTATTTTAGGATATATTGTTGAACTTATTTGGAAACTAGAAAAATTCTTTATAAAAAACATCCTGAAACAGCACCATGGAGACTTCACATACACACACACACACAAAATCCCACTACTATATAATTTTCCGTGTGGAACCCATAATGTCCTTGATAGAGACCATCATGTATTGGGACACATATGCTGTTTTCTACTATTCTTTGATTAGCTCTCATTCTTGCTCTTCAGGGTTTCTATCATAATACAAGAAAATAAAATTTTAAGCCCAGAAGGATTTTTACAGTAATACAAGCTATTGATCGGTGCATTTTTTTTTTCTACCAGAGTTTACTATTGCGTGCAGGTTCCTTACAGCTCCAATATGCCCAGCGGGTTAATATTGGGTATGGTACAAGCTGTTAGAAAACTACCAGTACATTTTTCCCCTCAATGTTACTACATATTTCAAGCTCCTGAGGGGCAGTAACAAAAACTTTATTTCTTTGTTTTTATCCAAACCTCAGATTTCATATATGCTTTGAATTGTTAAAAAAAAAAGTCATGAAATACTTATTCAAATTGTTATTTTCATATGTTGGTTAATCCTAAAACATGTTTAAGGTCATGTTTGTATCTGTGTTCTGCTTAGCATGACATATTAAACAGCTCCCCTAGATAGAAGATCATGGGTGAACTGCGAACAGCCACGATGATTATCTTCTGTAATTGGACATCTTATCTTTCCAGAATCTGGCTCTGTCAGTCTCTGCTTTAAATTTTCTTTTGGCTCCTGGTCTCCATCCTTTGGCATTTAGTTACACCTAGTCTCTAGAGAGTCAGAGTCACCTTTTTAAGAAGCCTGAGTTTCAGAGCCCCTTATTTGCATGAGCCCTTTCTCTGATCCTGAACGGGAACAAGTAGTAGGCTTACACAGTTTTCCTTTTTATTGGTGTTGACAAAGTATGAATTTTCATTCCTTTTTTCCCTTTCTTTCAAAGAAGACTTCCATACTCCTGTTTTGTATGCTTCCAGCTCTATAAAACCCAGAACCAACCCAAACTTCAGGACTTAATTGGGTTTTAGTTGAGGTTCTTCTTGTAAAACTCTCTTACATCCATCTCCTCCAGCTGTGTACCTCTCTCTGAGGCCCACAGGCCTGCTCTGGCTTGGACCAGACAATGCCCTGCCAAGTTCAGCTCTAGCTCCTACTTCTCAGTGTAAGAGAGTCAGCATAGGAAAACTAAAATAAATACTATGAAACAAAAATTGCCCTGAAAGCGTATGTGTATATAAACTGCAAAATTTAGACTTCCAACATAGCATAGAAAACAGTTTATTTTCATCTTCTGCTGCCAATTTCTTTCTGGGACATATCCTAGAATCAGATGGAAAATGAGAGAAGACTTACTTCTAATGCTAGACACATGTAAATACTTCTGAGTGACAAGTATTAACTACCAATCTAGGGTCTTGAAAGTATGTTTGTTTCCACCTAAAAGCTTGGCACTTTTGGTGACTATAGACCAAATAATGAAGATGTGTGTGTGTGTGTGTGTGTGTGTGTGTGAGAGAGAGAGAGAGAGAGAGAGAGAGAGAGAGAGAGAGAGAGAGAGAGAGAGAGAGAGAGACTGTCCACCTGCAAAATGACAGGTGGAAAATTATTCAGGGGAAGGAATTTAATTGGTGACCTTTAAAATAATGATTCATTGCTTTAAAACACTTTTATTATATCAGCATGAGTACTTCAGTTAAAATTAATACATTTAAATCAAAAAGAGTAGGTCTTATTTAACCTATCTTTAACCAAAAATTACATCTTACAAGAATTTATTTGAATTTTTACCTTTCCTTTTTCCTTCCTCCTTCCCTTTTTCTCCTTTTCCTTCCATTTTTTCTTTGCTTGTTCTCCCCTTCTTCTTTCCCTCCTTCGATTATAACCTTCTTATTTTTACTGGGAAGGAGACCAGCATTTAAGCTTTAACCTGCTTTATTAGTTGCTGTATGTAACTGCATGGACATTGGAATGAGATAATATATATAAGGCACTTTGTAAGGTTCTAGACCCTTTGTAAAGTTTAGTTCACTGCATTCAACTTCTCACTCTAATTCTGGGATCTCCATAATGGCCCAAGTAGAACAAAATATAGTATATAGAGAACATAGTGTATACCAGCACAATAGGGAACTAGTCTAGATTTTACATTTGGCTACTGATTTGCTCAGAAAGAAAGAATAATTGAGACTGTTGGCAGCCCTCTAACTGACATGCAGAATGTGCTGTATAGCCCCCCTCAAAATTGGATTCCCAAATCTCAGTATGTTTCTGAGCCTAGAACAAATATGTACAGGCAGGTAGCTACAGTAATATTAAAAAAATATATGGCTGGGCAGAGGCTATATTTACTAGGGCATGTTTGTGATTTTCAAAGCAAAATTTTGCGACCAGTTTTCATTATATTCTGGGCTATGTAACTTTTTATGGCATACACATTTATAAATAAAAGCATGAGAGCCTCTAAATCACTGACTTAGGCTGAAATGATGCCTCTAGGGTTTGGGATTATAAAAAAATAAAAGGAGACCAAGCAGGGATCATAAGGCAATATGCTACAGGAAGCAAATTGATATCTGGGATTACAGTAGCAATTCCTTTCTGGCATTTACGAAGAAACATATTTTAAATAAACAAATAGGCAGAACATTTTGGATCTCTGTAAATAGATCTGAAAAGTGAGGCAAAAGCCTTTCCCTATATGGTTGCAAATGACATCATTCATAACCTTTTGAGCAACTGGTGCATTTCGAAGAGCTGTAATTTGCAGATATGATACTAAAGTTGAACTATTCACTCTATTTCGCATTATAGTTCTATTGGCAGAGCATGGGAAAGGCAATCTATGACTGAATTTTCATGACTGATTTCATTTGTAATACTCTCATATTAATATTGAGATATATATTTCTGGACCTGAAAACAATAATAAGTTCTGATTTATTTTTATATCAGTCTTTTATTATAAGTACCATGATCGCAATTTTTTCAAATGTATATACAGACATAGGAAGCCGTGCCACACAGAAGAGATAGCAAATCATAGTCATGTTCTATTTTTTTGTCAAGTGTTCAACAAGTATCATTGTACCAAATGCTGAGGGAGGAATTTGGGGGAGCTTGAAATGAAAGAGGATATATAATGTTAGTCCTTAAAGAATTTGGAAACAATAGGAGAAATGGGATGCTACATAAATGCATATGATGCAAGAGGAAGTTTAATGAGCACTGTGAAAATTACACAAATTCAACAGCATTTCAACAGCAGGAAGAAATAAATAAAAGACAACACACACACACACACACTTCATGGAAAAATATTATCTAACAAATCTTGAATTATACACAGAATTTTGGTGACACATATTATATGAACCTGGTTTTAGGTAAACTTACATTGTTCCTGTAAAATAAAAACTAAGAAGCAAAATTAACTTCCAATAAAGGAGTGAAATCATTTGACTTTAAAATGCAGAAATTTACCAATTACTTCTAATCTGGTACAATGATTTAAGTATACTTGGGATAAAGAACTGTATGAGCAAAAAATTTTAAAAACCACTAACTTTCTACCGTTTACTCTATTTGAGTCCCAGTGCCTGGAGATAGAAAGATGGAATAGCTTTACTGACATCTTCTGGGAAAACTCTAAGGCATGTCCAGGGAACACTGTAACTTCAAATAAGAACACATATATCCTATGCCATTTCTTTGAGTACTTATTTTAAAAGACATCAAAATAAGAAACATCAAAAACAAATTACTACATATTTGTTACATTTTTCTTTTTTAGTACATTTTTCCATTTACTTAACAATAAATAACATCACATTAATTTGATTTTATTTTAATATACATACACCTAGTTGGTATATAGTATATGAATTGATTGTACAGCTTTGATAAAGTATGTAAATTACTCTCCCCTTTATTCATGCCATTTTTTTCATTATTTATAGTTATGCTCACTGAAGAGAACAAATAAATCGCATGACGACACTACAAACCTCTGTTGAAAATATTATGTGTTCACGCACACTAATCCCTTTCACAGGGTGAAAGCACTGCAAACAGCTCTTATGCCCCAAGTTTCTACTGTGCACTTAGGGTCACTCATGGGAATGTGCATAAACAAAGGCTACTACTAATGAAAAGCAGGCACTTAGGAACCTGGAGAAAAACACAGGGTATTGGTGTTTGGTGTATGAATAACTATAAACAAGACGTTTCATCTACTTAAAATTAATTGCAAGGTTTATTATTACTAGAACAACTTTCCCATCAAGTAAACACATACTAAGAATTCTTGGGTTTGAAACCATTATCTTGGGTCATTGCTGATATATCTCACATTCTTAAAGATAGTAATTCAAATATCAATGAGTATAAGATACATCTGACTACAATCCTTTGCATAAGCAATGTAAAAATATTCAGAACCAACAGGAAAAAATGCATTTGTATACTCAGTTTGAATAGAATTAGTGAATCAGTACCATGCAAACTAAACTTAGGTGTGAAGGAAACATATCCAAAGAGAAAAGGAGCAAGATGAGCAGGAGTGAAAGGAGGAGGGAGGAAACAAGGAATTGGGGAGAACCAAGCAAATAGCCTTCTTTTACAATGAAATGGTTTTGAGAATAATAATGTGCTAGTTTCTTTCTTTCCTTTTTTTTTAATCCAAGAAGCTATTGAAGATTGTAATAATTTCAGTCTAAAAAGCAATGCTGGAAAGCCTCTTCAGGGATTGCCAACTCCCACTGTGTGGAAACACTGTGTCCCTAGTGTAATGGAGACAAACAAAAGAAACACTACAAGAAAAGGGAGGCAGAACAGGGAGGGTGAAAAAAACACAGAGGATGTGGTTCCCAGAGAAACAGTAAGAGTTTTAGCAATGACCAAAAGCAAGCCTAACTATCCCCAAGTTTGAAACTGATATAAGTTAAATGAAAGACTCAATGACCTAAGTAATATATTATACAATGTTATTCTCATTTGAAATAATATTAATTTATCATCAATTATAATCTAATTCTACTTGTTAGTGAAACCCACTCCCTGCCTTAAACCAACTGAACTAATTTTATTTTTGCAGACATCTGTATTGACTCCTATCAAAAGCAAATATATCTATGAAAGATTATTAATTATAGAAACATATTATTCTATTGCTTCTGTTTGCTTGCACATGTATCTTCCTTTCCTTTGGAAAAATAAATGCTTTAAAAATCAACATATGTAACTACACAATGAAAGCTTCCTAGTTAAAATGATACTACTTTTTACTTCAATTTCTATAAAGATTTAAATATGGCTTATTATTTCCATATTCTGATTATTACATAAAGGCCATTAATAATAATTACTGCTTATTTGCTTTCAAATATTCTTAATGTAAAAGTTGTGTGACATGTTGAAAACTACAATTTTATACGCTTCTTAGAAAAACCCAGTATCAACATTTTAGGAAAGTGTATTTAGATTTAATTTTAATTCAAATTATTTTAATTGCATTGTGTCTATTTTTGATCCTATGAAAAAAAGACTAGGTCTGCTTAATACCATTGTATCTAATCCAGAAACTGATGCTTCTGATATTCAGTATTATCTTTGCTTTTCAAACCAATTTTAACTGTATTATTCATCTTTGTGTAAGTTATAGCTGAAGGATTTTTTTTAGTATTTTTATATGACTACATTTCATAGCTGATACAGTGCAAAAGAGGCATCTGTTTCTTGTATCCAGCAACTCACACCCTGATAAAAGAATCACACTGGACCTTTCTGATGGAAGATCCTCACATCCTTATTTAGAAAGCAAATCATCATATCTAAAACTTTGAAGAAAGGCATTTCAGGCAAAAAGATGGGGAAAACATGGTAGTCAAAACCACTATATTTAAGGTTCTTTGTTTTGTTTGTTTTTGAGATATAGTCTTGATTATGTCAGTGTGTTATCACTGTTACAAAGCCAAATTCTAAAATTTACCAAATGGATAGAACTTTCTTTGATTATAATATACAAATATTTTACTAATGAAGACAAATCTGATTAACTTAACTTTTCATATAGTCCACCTTCATAATGGCTGTTTCAAGTATACTTCATATCTGAGTAGCTATAAATATACCTTGGCTATAGGCAAGAAAAATAACAAAGAACAGTATAGAAATTCAATTTGCATAGTTGAATAATTATTTATAATTCTTGGATAAAGAGAGCCTATTTCTTTTATTATAATTAAAGAACTTGAAAGATCTAGCTATGAACAATGAGCATATCTATTCTAAACCATAACTTTCAAATATTTCATTTTGATATCTCTTGTCCACTTTGCTTTAATTATTTATTATTAGCACTATTATACATTATACATTATTATACATAATGCAATGAGTTATTATAACATAATGACTAACATTTATGGAACATTTGCTATGTTCCATACATTGTTACAAGAGCTTTGTATACACTAGCACATTTAAATTTCTCAGGCTAAGAAATGCATTTTATTACCCCAATTATATAAATGAAAGGTAAATAACTAACTCAAGAGCAAGTGCACTTTAAGTAGAAACAAGAATTAAACCTAGGAAGTCTGACTTGTGTTTTACACTTCTAATATTAATAATACTTTGGATGCCTCAATATATCTAAATTTATTTTGTGTATTCAACTAACCACTCAGTATCTCTGAATACTATGTGTCTAAAATTATTTTTCTACCAATAAAATTATAATGCACCTTTCAGAGGAAACACCACAATTCTAGTATATATCTGTTTGTCTTCTGGAAAATAATTTTTAAAAGACAGAAATAGAAAAGGCAAAAGTACCTCTGATTAGCCTCAAGAAAAGTGTGGAAAAGATGAAAGCCACCTCAGACTCCAAGGAAGAACAATGGGTGTCAGCCACTCCCATCCTTTTCCTTTTATGGGTAAGAAAAGGTTATGACACTTGTATTATCCCTCTTGCTTACCTCTTATTTTAAAAAAGAAGTAAGACAAAAAGAAGTGATGTTCAATTAACCTTAACTACTTAAGTATGAGGCATAGGCTTTTTTTCCCTAAGAACCAATTATTTTTCTACAATACATGTTTTTAGAAGAAAGTTTAAATAGCCAATTACCTTTCATTATGATAATAACAAGACAGTCGTGGTCGCTCATTCCCCAGTTAAGCAGTGTGTTGCTGGTTAAACAATGTGTATGTCAGTCTGAATAAGCAATTCTGCTAACAGTAGGGAACTCTAGATGATATTGGTCTATGGTGGTCTCACAGGTAAGTAATCTGCTCATGGTCATTCACACATGGAACTGATTTTCTCCTTATGTTCAGGCTAGAGGTAGTGAAACTGTAAGTAAAGTGACCTGGGACAACAACATACAAAGTTGAAAGTCTCAGTATGTGCCCTCTAGAAGCTCACAACCTAGTTATGAGAGAGTGACAAAAACTGAAGGAGTTTTTTAAAAGAATTTTTAAGGTACTGTACAAGTTATTAAGGAGGGCAATGCCACATAATCCAAGAAGGGGCAGGGGCCACGGAAGTGTACTCAGAAAGGCTTCACAGAAGAGATGACTCATGTCTAGTTCTTGCAGAAGGTTTTGTCATCAAGCCAACCAGAGAGAACAGGGAGAAGGATATGCAGAGATGAAAAAATATTTCTTGCCAGAAGAAAAATAAAACAATCCAATCAATTTCACTTGTGCAGAAATCAGCTCTTAGAAACTACTTACAAACTCCAGCAGAGCAGAAGGTTTCTCATCCATTCCCAGCAAGTTTGCAATCCCACATGGGGCTCTCCTCATTCATTTATGGAGAGCATGAATATGGGGCAGCAGTGGTGAAATCATCCAGCAATGACTTTAACCCCCCAGCCTTCCTTCATTTAATCACAGCACCTTCCTCCCATTTTGCTTCTCCTCTCTTTGGAGTTCTGTTAAGCAGTGTGCTTGTGGCTTTAAAAATGCAAAATGGTTGCCAAAAGGAACAGTTTTGCCATGAAGCAAATGTTCATACTCTGCAATGCTAATTTTTGTCCTGTCCTATAGTTATACAGGTTGCTATGTGCAATGAATTAAATATTAATGAAAATTATTTGATGATGCTATTAGGGAATATATTGAGGAAATAGATGTTTGAGTACAGGTGTTGCCACTCTGAGGTAACTTGTTTTCCTTCAAGATTTGAAAAGTGACTGAAATGAAAGCATTGGGAAATGCAACTCTTTAAAAATTTAGTGTAATTAATTTTCTATTTCTTAATCTGATACTGGAGACGTGGCTGTGCACTATTTGAAAAAAAAATCACCAACTCTCAATTTCTGGAAGGTATGTTACTATTTAGGTATACTATCTATTAATTAAACATTTAAGATATTTTAACATTAGCAAGGGAATATTTAATATACTCACAGTGCAGAAAATAATCATACTCTTTAGTACTAAATCTTAAAACACCAGATGATTAGGTGAAAATCCTTCTTCATAGAGAAATAGACTGCTTCAACTCTTGCAGAAATTCAAACATAGCAGGTATTCTGGTTTTATGATGTTCAGGGGGAAATTCCTATCCCAAATATATACTTGTGAATGAAGTATGAAATATTATTTTTTGGAAATTTTCCTTTATCTCAACACATGGCTGCTTTTGTTTCTACCTGAGTTTCTTTCTGTGTACAAGAACTGAGCAGGCCTAGAGGCTGACAGATAGTTTATGTGGCATTTAACAATAGAGAAGCCAAGAGTGGCAAGGAGCTGACTAACTTCCTGGAATACTATAGGTAGGAAAATTACCTTGATGCTTCCTGTTTGGGCTGATTTTTCCTTCTGCTGACACTTTTGATGCTCTGAAAGTTGCTTTGCTCACATCCTCTGCTACTGGTGTCAAAGCACACTCTCAATCTTCACATGCCAAGAGTGGAGGAAAACCTTATTTCAATGCCCAAAAGACTTAGCTCCTGTCAAAGATATTCATTTAACACTCGCAGTTGGTCTATGGCAACTTGAAGATGTTGTCTTAAAGGGTAAGATGGTAGGGTGTTCGGGTGTGGAGGAAAAGGCCTAGTTTTCTAAGGAAGGCTTGTGATTTCAATAGCCCAAAGGCAAGTAATAAATGAAGGCTGCACTTTCAACCATTATTTACAAAATCTACCTAAGCTGCTTCTGGATAAGGAGATGAGGTGGTATGAATAAATAAAAAAGGATCATTACAATTTTTTAAGCAAGGGGATATTTTCAAAACAATAAAAAGTTTATTATTTCCAAAGCTTTCTTCTATGAAAATAACTCCCACACAATCTTATTTATTATTTAGTCTTGGCCAGTTGTAAATACTAAATTTCCTGATAAGAAAAATGATTGATTGCCAGCACTAATTTTAAGCTGTGAATTTTCTTAATGTGTTAAGCACTCTAAACAGCACATCCAAAATATGGTCATTCCTAAATATGTGTGACACTAAATTCTATTCTGTATAAAATTAGTCATATAAAACTCCAAGTCATTTACAAAAAGGTAACCAAATATGTTAGTAACAAGTTGCTATGTGACTATATTATGGACAGCTGACAAACCATCCTCCTATCTGCAGACCACAGAAACACTCTTCTTCCACATTCATATAAGGTCACTTATTAATCTTCCACCACTACCCTCACTCCAGAATTCTTCATGATAGTTTGTACTATCCTGAAACCCATCCTAGAACACAGAGAAATACACAAACTTGTTTCATTTAGTCCTTTTTTCTTTCCTTAGGCTACTTTTAAAAGCTGCATATTTTACACAATAAATCCTAATTCAGCCAATACCAATTCATTCAAATAGCATCTGAATTTTAAAATTGGATCCTTTTCAGACAATTAGTTGGGGTGCCAATTTCCCAGTCAAATAAAATCATTTTCCCATTAACATTTTTAGTTATATAATCTGCTATACACATATAATACTATTAAAACTCAATGTGCAAATTAAGTCCCTAGAATATCTCAGTTGCTAATTTGGTCAGATAACTCCAAGCATACATTTTGCTGTCATTTAAATTGGAGATTTTTCTGCTGGCTGATTGCTTTCCACGGGTGAGAATGTGGCTGAAGAGCCCAGTGCATGTCTCAGATTTTCCACACTTCGTACACATGGAAGCTGTCTTTGGGCTGGGACTCTCTCCTCTGTCTGTAGAGCATATTGTACTTGCAGCCCTGCCTTTCCTCCTTGTGGGCTGCCAGACACATTTGCCCAAAAAGAGTCACTCAGTCTTTGATTTTTTGCATGTAAGTTTGGCCTGTCTGATGTTTGCACAGCCATGCCACATTGTTAGAAGTTGTGATTCAATGTGTCCTTGGGGCTTTTCTTTTGCCAGCCCTGCCTACTCCAACTCACAATGCCCCCATTTCAGCTCCCTGTGGAGCAGCTGAGTCAGGGCCTTAAAGTGAACCATCCCCCAAATTTGCCCAGTTTTCATGTTTGCTGCTAGGCTGATCCTTGCTTCACAGTCACAGGCCCAGCTGGGGGCACACTTTTAGTAATCCTGCTTTCCCATTTATGTCACATATGTCTTGCAGGTGATGTGGGAAGCTGCCTGCGACATCTGTGACAGATCCAGACCTCCCAACCATATGGAAGGTTGGACAGTACCAAGCATTTGATTGGATCCAGAGTTTGGTGCCACATTTGACTGCCAACCTTCCAAAAGGCACATGGACCACCTTGAGTAGGTTTCCATTTCTTTGTTTCCCTGAGCTACAATTCAGAGTGGTTTGATTTCCAACAACATCAGTAATACCACTATTACCTACAGGTTGAAGATGAAGGTTCTGGTTTCAGACAACTGGGGTATAAATCCTGCTTATACCACTTTGGGCCTCTGCTTTTGGACAGATTATTTAACTTCTTTATATCTTAATTTTCTTATTTATACAATTATAATACTTATGTCTACTTCATTGTGTTAATATTAAATGACAAGAGGTGATAGATGAAAACACTTAATATACATAAAATATACACAAGTGTTAACTAAATATTAGCCATTTGAGTACATATGATAAAACTGAGTTCGTTGGGAATAACTGTAGCATATATGGATTACAAAATGTGTATGTTATATATACTTGATCAGTTACTAATGTATTTCTCAATTTATTATAATTTTCATTAAATTTGTCTTGTAGAATGTAAGAATGCAAGTCTCTAAAACTTTTGTTAGTCCCTGAACCAAGTGAAATATTTCAGTTCATTCTATACTTTCTTCCCAAATAGCATTAATTATAATGTCCCTAGTACCCTATAAAGAAAGGCAGGAATCCCCTCCTTAATGTAATAGTTGAGTAAGAGTTATTGAAGCCATTCAGACTTCTGCCCACAGCTGGTCCTTCCCATGTGTGTGCATCCTTCTGCTACTTAGTTCTGAAAACTGGAATCTAGGATAGTTTATCTAGACCTTCATTCCATTTTCACATCTTTGATTTCTGAGTCCAGTTAATTAAACCAATATCTTTAGTTCTGTTTTCAAGACTGACTTGCCTACTACACTGACTTGTCACAATATCTTCAAATAGGAGAGATTAAAGGGATCTTAACAGGCAAGTTGTCTTCCAGGGAGGAATCCTCTTCTGTCTGTTGAGTCATCTGGTGACAGACCTGAGCTGAAAGAGATCTTACTGATTTTGTTAAAATCCTTTCCAAAATTAATAAGTCACTGAGTTTTTATAATTGGAATCTGCCTACTTGGCAATGTATTATGTTATTTTTCTTGTTTGAATAGACTGACTGATCTTCAAAATGTTGATGATGTTATCCTTAAAGTCTATGTCTTCCAACTTAATCATCCTCAGTTCTACCATCCTTCATGATTTCTGGTCCTAGCTATTTAGGAATAACCCTCCTTAGTTCTTCATAAATTATAGTTCACATATGAATTATACTTTCTTTTGTAGAAAGAATTTTTTTCTTTGAGAAAATTTAGCAACAAAATATTTTTTCATCATAATACATTTTACCAAAGGCAATGGTCCTATTCCTCTTTTGCCCTGAATTTTACTCCCTAAGCCCCTTTCTTCTTTATCAGTTTTTTAAAGAGGGCACAATTTGGGGGGGGGGGATGGACATAGATTAGACACTAGTTTTAGTATTGCTGTCATAAATGTATTATTCATTTGAACTCAAATTTGGTTACAAACAACCTATTCTAATGTGTATGATTCTTGGCTATGGATAACATATGGGGTTGCTACACTGGTAGATTTCCATATCTCTTGCCTTTATATTAGACACTAGTTTTAGTATTGCTGTCATAAATGTATTATTCATTTGAACTCAAATTTGGTTACAAACAACCTATTCTAATGTGTATGATTCTTGGCTATGGATAACACATGGGGTTGCTACACTGGTAGATTTCCATATCTCTTGCCTTTATCATTATAGTTTTTAAAAATTATAAATCAAAATTTATTTTCTTTCTAATTCTCCATTATTTATAACTGTACTAATCTTTAGAGCCCCTGGATGTGGAATTATACCTATATATTTTTTATCTCTTTGTAATGTACTGACTAAAATTGTAATCATATGTGGCCATACATTCATGTCACTATTTAAAACTCTAACATAAAATTTTCATGTTCTCTCAAGGTTGACATCACTTATACTTTAAAGATGAGACAATGTACAAAACAGTAGAATTTATCACATTGCATCCTGTTTTTATGAGAGTGAAAACATATCAAATGTATTTTAGATTACTGTAATATAAAATAGTGCTGCATTAATCACTGACTCTGCTGTTAGATCAATTTTATTACTGATAATAGGAAAGTTTAAGGCACACCCTCCTTTTGACCAAGCTGTCAAATACCTATGATTGCTTCATTTCCATTTAATCATGAATCTAATCTAACCAATTTGAGTGATACCAAAAGTTTTATTACTTTCTCTTTAGGAATGTATATTAATTCATAAAAATATGGTTGATTGTAATATATGTATATGTATATATATATATATATACATATATATGTATACATACACATGCATTCTTTGTGTATACAAATGTGAGGTTGTATGTTTGTATGTGTAAAAACTATTGTGAAAGTATTTGTGAAAACATTGATAACTCTGCTTTGTGACCATTTCCTCTGTTTCTTCCTTAGAGTTCCCGGGTTCCTTGCTGACATAAATTCTTGTTTTACAAGTTTATCATATTACTAATTAATGCTCACTTACATGATTCCATTGTACAGTTGGTGGTATATTTATTAAACTGAAAAGCATCCGGTTTGTAAAATTTTGATTCAAATTATTTATCTTCCTCAAATGTTATTTTAACTTCTTAAATTGGTGAATTTACTACAAAACATACTCTTCTTGATGCCCTAAGAACTCTGTCACTGATCAGGTAACATACCTTCTGGAATTGCCAGCCAAAAATAATAATTATAGGTTTTTATTTCTTGATAGTATACTATCCTTACCAATGTAAAATTAATGGCCTGAAACTGAACAAAAGAGATAAAGTCACTACCTGTGTCCTCAGAGCTGTCAGTTTCCTTCTCAAAGACAGATTTCATAATCTTTCTACCAGATTTGTTCAATTCTTTAACAAATCCTTATTGAATGTGTACTCTGTGACAGCCATTTTCCTACCAAAATGGGCAGGTAAATCTGCCTATGGGAAGGAGTTAGACACCTGGTCAACTGGCTACTTTGACATGTTATGCATAAATTCATGGCCACATATGGGAAGAGGACTTCAGACAAATCTTGTTTGGGATAGTTAGATCACTTCAATTCCTACAACTAACCTCAATTCGAATTCTTCAAGAATATGTTTGCCTATTATTACTCATGATTAGACAGATTTATTAAACTCTCCACCCATGTTTAGAAAAACTGAATTGTTTTCTTAAGGGACATGATGAGTCCTCATCTTGATAATGTAGGTATCGATTATTGTGCCCATTGAAATAGAAAACTTGAGATTTAGGAAAGCTGTGCCTAACTAGTATTCTGACATCTTTCTCCTGCTTCCTGGGCACTCTTCAATTTTTAAATTTTCATAATCTTATCATTAAAGAAATAATAATGTCCCTAACTATGTATATTGGCATCTTGTCATCAATGCCCATCACCACTATGACAACCAAATAAATATTTTCAGAAAGCACCATATTTCTAACAGCTACATTAATCAACATTTCACCAACATGGCTCCACCTCCAGGTAGCTTTGATAGAGATTGAGTGTAACACCTAGGTGCCCCTAAATTTATCTGCTTCAGGACAAATACATTATTTTGAAGCTCCTAGTTCCTTTTTTCCTCTATCTGCTTCTACATACCTGAGGACCAATGAAAGTAGTAATAGTGATTAAATTTGCACAATAGATAGCTACTTGGAGAATGACCTAGTTGCTATTTGCAATGATATTCACAGCTAGGGTGCCAAAGTCCTAACCATCAGCCATATGCCTGTGGATATTTTTTAAAATTTCTTGACTATCAAAGATATTCAGTGTTTCAAGGAGAAGATTAGATATTATATATTAGAAGATTAAATATGTACTTTATAAGTACTTATTTAATCATTAAAAATAATAGAGAGCTAGGTGAAAAGTGTTTACTAAGAACAAAAACCAATGACCAGCACAAACTATAATTCAATGATCATTTCTACATATTAACTCAGAATAACCAACTTTCCAAAGGTAATATGTTGAAGTGTTATATCACGGTGATGTTAGGTTTCCTTATCTCCAGTTGCATGTAATTCTTCTTCATGTACTACTCCTGCTCAGACATAGCAAGTTATGATTTGTGTTCTCAAGAATATAAAAATCCAAATTTTCAAGCTGGCATTCCTGGCTCTGTACCATCACTGTTTTCTAATATGCCTCAAGTCTACTTACTCTCCACTGCTGTCCTCTTCTCATACTATTTCTTCAAAACTAGACAAAGAATCACTTCTTCTACAATAATATTTTTGTTTCCTGCTAATATCTGTACGTATTTAATGCATCTGAAATATGTCAATGTGTATTTTCAAAAATGTACACTTTTGATAGAAATAAAATACATATTTTATTTTGTGCATCAATTTTAATATGCCTTGATTAGCTGTTTTCAAAATGAATATATTTTTATGTCTACTACAGAGATCAAAAAATAAAAATTGCCAGGAATCCTGATATTGCTATGTGCCAATTCTTTACCATGAATCTGCAAAGGATTTTTATTATTCTTACTCCCATTACCATGGATAATTTTCATACTTTTGAACTTTTACAAATATAATTATTTGGACTTTTTGTTCTTGGTTTCTTTTATTCGATATTTTTTTGTGAGGTTCATTTTTACTTTCACATGGAGCAGTAGTTTGTTGTACAGTATTTTATTGTTTGAATATTTAACGATGTACTTAACCTGTTTTACTACAGGTAGACATTGACTTGTTTTCAGTTGGAAGCTATTACAAATAATGTCTTTTACAAATGTTCTATAACATGTCTTTGATATACATATGTGTGCCTCATGGAAGTATGTGCATTTGGGAGTAGAATTGCTAGATCTAGCCCTTGGTCAATATACAATACAATTTTATAAATACTACAAATTTTATAGATGCAAATGTTCAATTAAGTAAGTGCTTTACATGGGCCGGGCATGATGGTGCATGCCTGTAATCCCAGCAGCTTGGGAGGCTGAGGCAGGAGGATCAGGAGTTCAAAGCCAGCCTCAGCAAAAGTGAGGCACAAAAAACTCAGTGAGACCCTGTCTTTAAATAAAATACAAAATAGGGCTGGGGATGTGGCTCAGTGGTCAAGTGCCTCTGAGTTCAATCTAGGTACCAAAAAGGGGGGGGAGTCTTTACTATTTATTCCTACATTTCTAAGAATTTTTGCATTGAATCAGTGTGATTTTATCAAATGCTTTTTTTCTATATTTTTAGAATGATCATATTATTTTTATCCTTCATTTGGCTAATTGGAACAAAATATAGTAACTAATTTGAAGTATTGAACAAACTTACATTCTTAAAATAAATATAAATTTGTCTTCATTTATTCTCTTTTATGTGCTATTAGATTTTATGTGTTGACCTTATGTTTAAGAATTTGTTTTTCTCTATATTCATGGAAGATTGTGGTTTGTAATTTTCCATTCTTGTAAGTCTTTGTCAGGTTTGGGTATAAAGTATGTGTAAGTCTTGTAAGTACATATGCATGCAATGAAAACTATTTCACCTTTTTTAATCCCTAGAAAAGTATGTGTAAGATCAATACACTCTTCCTGTGAAGGTTATTTAGACCAGGAATGTTCTTTGTAAAAAAAGTTTTAAAGATTCAATTACTTTAATAGATATAATATCATCATATCTGTTATGTCTTGTATCCAGTTTGATAAATTATAGTCTTCAAGGAATTTGAATTTCATAAACAAATATATTTACAAATATATTGGCATGCTATTGTTGATAGTTTCAGGATCTCTGATGATGTACCCATTTTCCATTCCAGGTATTCTACACTTCTTCCCTCCTTCTCTACTTCCTACTCTTTTTCCTTCAGCAATATTAGGAGATTATTAATTGTATTATTTTCTCCATAAGACCAACTCCTGGATATGGTGATTTTCTCATTCGTGCATTTGTTCTTTACATCATTAATTCTTATCCATCTTGTCATTGTTTCTTTCTTGATACTTTCTTTGAGTTTAATTCTTGCTATTTTCTAGCCACATGAGATTGATACTAAGATCATTGTTTTCAGACTTTTTTTCCTAATGCATTTCATGGGATACATCTCTGTAAGCAAAGCTTTATTTGGATCACATGGGTTTCAGAATAAATTTTCATTATTCATTTCATAATATTTTCTTAATATTATCTCTGATTATTATCTTCTAATTTAGATGTATAACACTTAATTTTCAAACATTTGGGTATTTTCAAGTAGCACTTGTTCTTGGGCAATACATACATATTTTTCTGTTTGAGGTTCAGAATTCTAAATAGATCAAACTAGATTAACTCATTAGAGTTTTCATATCTTCCATTGTTATATTAGATTCTTGTATAATTATTTTTCCAGAGAAGTGAATTTAATCATCAAATATAATTCAGCACTTATCTATGTTGTCATATAGTCCTTTTATGTTTTGCTTTTTTATTCTTGATGTTGTATTATTGTATACATAAACTTAAAACTGTTTTTATTTTCCAAATAGGTCCTTAATAACTATGGAATCTTTCTGTTTAGTAAAATTTTCTTGTCTCAAATTTCATTTTATTCTTTTGAAGTCACTATAGGTTTTTAATGCATGCCTTTGTATTGTGTTATCTATGGTGGGTCTCTTAAAAACTGCAATTATAGCATTTTAATTTTTATCTCACTTTATTTCTGTTTTTTATATTTAATGAAACTACTTTTATATTTGACTATTGATTTATGATGTTAACAATTGCTTTGTATTTATTGTATTTGTTTTATATTTCTTCTTTCTTGTCTTAGTTTGGACCCATTAAAAATTGTATTGGGCTGAGGCTGTAGCTCAGTTGCCGAGCATTTGTCTTGCCTGTGTGAGGCACTGGGCTTGATTCTCAGCACCACGTAAAAGTGAACAAATAAAATAAAGGCATGCTGTCCATCTACAATTACAAAAATATTTTGTTTAGATTTTGTTATTTTCCCCCCTGTATTAGCCAGTTAGTTGTACATTTTAAGCTATTCTTTAAGAAGTTGTAGGATACCCTTCACAAAATTGTCAACCAGAAGCACCAAGAACTCTCATGCAAATCCATAAGATAGAATTAAAACAATTGGAATATGACTACTCACTGAGGTGGGTGAACATGGGAGAATGCTGGAATTCAATAGTGGACAATGACTTGGAGAAAGCCAGAGATGATAGATAGTGGAATAAGTAAAACAGAATGCCCCAACTCCCATCTCCTAGATTGTGACAGAGGAAAGGTGAGCACCTGTTTGGTAGAAATAGAGGAGAAAAAAGGGATTGTCACAGTGAAGACCATTAGCACATGATTCAGCATTCTGCAGAAATAAAAGCTAAAAAATAAAAACAAAACAAACAAACAAACAACAAAAAAAACCCTGTAATCCTAATATTTACACAATGATCTGGCTTTAAAGTAGTTCTTTGCACTTCCCAGCATATTTTCATGGTATTCCAACTGGGATCCATCCTGAGAAGGGACCTATTTATGAGCTTACTGCCTCAGAAATAAGTTCATTGGAGGTAGAAGGTGGGCAGTAGACAAAAGTTTCTACCCTTTGGAACCTGTGATTTGCCAAGCCAGCTCTTAGAGTGAGAAGTCACATGTGATAGCATGGGAAATAGGACTGGGAAAACCAGACCACTGGCAGTGAAGCATGTGCAACCTGCCATCATCCCCCTAGCACAAATTTTTGAGACTTCACAACCTCTCTCTGTCCTTGGCAGCTTTTGAGGCCTCACGTAGAACTGGTATTATCCTGAACTCGGAGTATATAGCTCCAGAGAGAATCTTTGAGGAGTTTTACATTGTGCATGAGCTTCCTGTAGTGTCAGCATCTACCTTGCTCTCAGAGTTCATAAGCAAAAGTGTCTGGAGACAGTTTTGTTTCTAGGGAGCTTTGCATTCTACCCTAACTCACTCCAGAATTAAAAGCAACTGAGAATTGTATTTCAACTGACTCTGACCACAAATTCCTCTTGCTAGTCAACTGATAAGCAAGACCAAGGAGAGAAGTGGGAAGAGGTAAATAACCCCCAGACTTTGCTCTTTCCAAGGAGTCACAACCTAAGAAGACATGGAGAGAAGCTCTGATCACCATAGGCTACAACTCTGCACTCTTGCCTGCTCATTCAAGTACCTTGACAGAGAGGAAATTTTTATTAATACATGTTTTGTTGTTGCTGTTTCATGTTTTCTTCTTTTTTCTCTTTTTTATTATCTTTTTATCATTTTTTTCTTTTATTTTTCTTATTTTTATCTCTTTCTCCTTTTTTCTTACTTTTGAACTTGTTTTCTGCTATCTCTTCCTTTTTGGTTAACTTCCATAATTTTTAATTCTATATTAATTTTTATTCTATATTATTTTTTCCACTTTTTATTCATTTAATAATGTTTTCAATGCTTTGATTACTGCTTTGTTTGGTTTTTCATGTAGTTCTTGATGTCATTTCCTTTTCCCATTCTTTCCTGTTTTGTTCTCTTCTTTTTTGATGGGGATGGGGAATGAGCCTAACACATGAAGCATATTAAATGGGTGCTCTACTACCGAGCAACACTTCCAGCCCAACCAAGGAAAACTGGATCTGGCTTCAACCACAACCTAATCCCAGCAGATATTTTAACTTTAAAAAAGGACAGATAGAAGCCCCCAGATTGTGAGCCATGTCCCAGGAGGCATGGCTAGAGTAGATATGAAGTTCCACTCTTAATCACTCAGAGCAATAACAGAAATAACACAATTGTTGTAGGTACCTCATCTATGAGGGACATTAACATAGTTCACTCCCATACCCAATTAGATAGCACAAAACTGGGAAGACTGTAGTTGAATTCTACAGAGGAGTAACTATGACTCAAGCCCCTGCCCATCATTGTGAAACAGCTAGAGCTTCACCAATGTCTAAACAATGTATAAAAGCTCCAGAACCATCACCAAAATTTGAAGAATCAGTAGCAGAACTATTTTCAAGTAACAGAGCCAATATTTATAGAGTCCATGGAAGCCCCCAACATCTGATAGTAGCTTCCATTCCCACTATAGAAGTAACCACAGAGGGTGCTGTCTACACTATATCTATCTAAACTCTCAGGGGAACCACATTGTGGCAAAAGCTACAGAGAAATCAGGTCCCTCAAGCTCTGACAAGGTACTTGCTGTGTCAAAACCAACTAATCACAGCCAACAAAGCCACAGGGAAACTAACTTATGAAATTCAATTGGAACTCAACTCAACACTACAGAACAAACTGATATCCCAGGACACATCATTATGAGAAGGCTGTTTACTAAGAAAGCTCTCAAATAAAAGTGGAGGGGATACCCATCCGAACATATTTACAGTTCTCAACATAGAAACACTAGAAAAATGGAATAACAAGGTAAAATGACACTTCTCAAAGTTTGTGACTCTCTCTTTGTGACATCAAAGAGACTGATATGCTGGAAAAGAATTGAAAAGAATGATTTTGAAAAAGCTTAATGAAATCCAAGAAGATACAAATCAATAGCTGAATGAAATAGGAAGATAATAGGATACAAATGATACAAATGATTATTTTAATAAATATATAGAGACTTTGTAAAAGAACCAAATAGAAAACTTGGAAATAAAAATTTCATTAAGTCAGATAAGAACTCAGGTAAAAGCCTCAACAACAGACCAGAATAAGTAAAAAGAACATCAGAGATTTTTAAGGAAAAATGACATATTCAGACAACACCAAGTTAAAAAATAAAGATTTAACACCATTTAAAGAATAAACATCTGAATAACTGACATACCAGAATGAGAAGAGCTATATCCTTAGAGAATAGAAAAACTATTTGGTAAAATAATAGCATTGTATTTCTCATACCTTGGGAAAGACATTGATATCTAGGTACAGGAGGCATTTAGAACATTGAATAGTACAACTAGAAAAGAACCTATCTATGATGTATTGTAGTTCGATTGCCAAAAGTACAAAACAAAGAAAAAACACTAAAATCTATGTTTTGGATTAGATAATATAGGTGCACCTTTTGAAGAGTCCCACCAAAGCTCCTGTGTTACTATAGAAATGTTCAGAGAAAGAAATGATTGGGCTGAAGTAGCGCTGGCGTTGACAGAGGCGGTAGCCACAGCCGTTAAGGAGTGAGGGTTCCAAGTTTTATACCGCTTTGGGCAGTATTGGGCTTGGAGGGTTGCGATGTCAGAGAAAAAGCAGCAGGTAGACTTGGGTCTCCTAGAGGAGGACAATGAGTTCGAAGGGTTTCCTGCTGAAGACTAGGCTGGTTTAAAGAAGACGAGGATGCACATGTCTGGGAGGATAATTGGGATGATGACAACGTAGAGGATGACTTCTCCAGTTATGAGCTGAACTAGAGAAACATGGTTATAAGATGGAGACTTCATAGCATCCAAAAGAAGTACTGAAGTACCCTACACTTGAACTGTATACTAAATTCTAGAACAGAGAACCGAGGATGAAATACTTTAAGAAAACGTTTATTTCATTATCTGCTTGAATTCATTTTTGTTCTTGTAACAGAAAATAAATGTTTTGATCTAAATAAAAAGTGATTGGACTGTAAGAGCTATAATCTAATCATTTCTTCCTAGTTTAAATGGACAAACTGGATTAAAATTATGTGCAGGTGGAGCATGGCTAGAGTAGGTAGGTCACTAAAGGCATGCCTTGGAGGGTTCATACTTCTTCTGGCCCCTCTAATCCTGCTTTTTCTTCTCCCTGAGTCTACAATGAGATCAGCAGCACTCCTCTGCCATGCCCTTTTGCTCTTCTGGCTATCTTGGGCAAGGTTTACTACAATAATTAGTTCATAAAGCAGAGCTGGAAGATTTTAAAAACTTCCAGTTCGACCAAAAAAAGGTGTGAAAGTATGTGTAAAACTAGAGCCAAAGAAGGTGTGATGTTTAAAGAGATTACAATGACTAAAATAAAGAACTTTGCACAGAGATAATAGGAATGATACCTTGATGACATCATAGGAATTTGCAAGACAACACCTATGTAGTCTAAATGGTTCAGGAAGGAAATTACATTTAAGAAGAGATCACTGGGACACCCTGATTGCAGAGAGGGACATAAGAAGTTGTTTCTCCCAGGCACTCAGAGGCCACTGCAGCCATAATATTAGGGGGTTCAGCCACTCTGCTAGCTGGGAGCAGATCTTGTCTTCATGTCATGCTGGTGCTAAAGTTAGTGATCATGGAGTCTTCCACCAATATTTCAAAGGAAGTCTTATGAGGCAATACATAGTGTCACAGGGTCAGAATTCCTTCGTGTTGTATACATCTGTGAAGGTAAAACTAAAGCTGGAATAGAGACTCCAGGAATTCAGAGACTCCAGTAACATGAACTGTCTGCCAAAAAAAGCTACTGGCTGAGGGAGCCGGGCTAAAAGAGAATCACTATATGCTGTAAACAACAAAGTCCAAGCAAGGGGTAGGACCACTCAAGACCTTTGGAGAGCACATTTCACCATTGAGTTTCCTAGATGCTATATATAGAGTTACAAGACCTGTTTACCCAGGTGGGTTTTGGTCTGATTTTGTTCCATCCTTCATTCTATGCCCCTAATCCTCCATTTTGGAATGAAAATGTTTATTTTGTGACATTGTATATGGATATATGTTACTTGCTTTTCATTTTTACAGGAGCTCACAGTCAAGAGTTTGTCTTAAGTATCAGATGAGACTATATTTAGATGTTTGGGTAATGTTGGAACTATTAAGACTATAAGACTCTTAAACTAAACACATTTTGCTTTGTGAAATGTACATGAGCTTTTGGGGCCACGTGTATTGTGTTATGGTTTGGATATAAAGTGTTTCTTCAAATCTCTTGTACTAATACTGCAATGTTTGGAAGTGAAATGATTGGATTGGGAGAGATGTAACATAATCATCTCATCCGAGTTTGAATGGACTAAATGGATGTTATCTGTAGGCAGGTAGGGCACAGCTGGAGGAGAAGGGTCACAGGAGGCATGTTTTGAAAGGGTTCATCTTCCCTGCGGCCCTTCCCTTACCCATTCTCTGCTTATTGACCCTGCCTTAAGATGAGAAATGCTCCTCTACCTTGCCCTTCTCCAATAATATCCTGCCTTACTTTAGTCCCAGAGCAATGTACTCAGCCAACCATGGACTCAATCTCTGAAACTATGAGTGAAAATAAACTTTATCCCTCTAAGTTGATCATGTCACAATGATGAAAAGTTGACTAACATAAGCTGCAAGAGAAGGGAGGTAGAATGCTTGTATAATATACACAGGGCCTGGGTTCAATCTCCAGTCCTAAAAAGAAACTGCAAAAGAGAAGTGCCAAGTTATATGTAAAGGCAAACACATAAGAATAATAATAGTTTTATGAACAGACATCTAAAGACCAGGAGTGTTTTAGCCAGCTTGTTCAATACTGTGGCCAAAAGACGTGACAAGAATAATTAAAGTAGGGAAAATTTATTTGGGGGGCTCACAGTTTCAGAGATTTCTGCCCACAGATGGCCAACTCTATTCCTTGAGGTCTAAGGTGAGGCAGAACTCATGGAGGAAGAATGTGGTGAAGAAAAGCAGCTGGGAACATGACACCAAGAAGTAGAGAGAGAGAGAGAGAGCTCCAGTTCACCAAGAACAAAATATATACCCCCAAAGCACATCCAATGACCCACCTCCTCCAGCCACACTCTACCCACAAATAGTTACCACCCAGTTAATTCCTATCAAAAAACTCATGCCCTGATTAGGTTAAGACTTTCATAACCTAAGTATTTCACCTCTAAACTGTCTTGCATTGTCTCCTACATAAGATTTTGGGGATACCTTATATATAAAACAACAAAGAGGGTATTGAATGATGAATTTCAAGCACTGAGTGAAAATAACTGTCAAGATAAGCATAAACTTAAGAAATTAATGAACACTAGACCAGCATTTCAGAAGATTTTACACCCAGAAGTAAATGAAAGATTAACACAATCATAGTATCTGGGTAAAATAAGCTTGAGAAGAAGAGTAGACACAAAAAATAAGAGGAGAGAATCAAACATAATTAATAAAGTAAATCATCAAACATCTAAGATGAATAAATCAGGATAAAATGAGCATAGAATATTCAAAATAATCAACAAAATGACATAAATATCCCTATTAAGGTTTAACTTAATCACTAAATTAATCAACTGATATGGATTAACAGAGTGGTAACTATAGGCATATGGGGAGTGGCTAGAAAAGGTGGGTCATTGGGGCCTGCCTTTGGGGCATGACCAGGATCATGCCTTTTAGGTTTATATTCTGTCCCCAGTGAGCATAGCTCTCTCTGCTTTCTTGTTTCCACGTCATGAGCTGCTTTTCTCCATCATGCTCTTCTGCCTCACCTTGGGGCAATTATGGAGTTAGAGCTCTGAAACTGTGAGCTCCAAATATACTTCTTTTTCTCTACCTTGTTATTGTCAGGCTTTTTGGTCACAGTGATAATATAGTTGACCTAAACAATACCTTTCAATAATAACCCTGAATGTAAATAGTTATAATTTTCCAGTTAAAACATGCAGACTGGCTAACTGGATTCAAAGCAGAACACAGGCTGCCTGCAAGAAACTTACCTTATCAACAAAGATATGCACAGACTGAAAGGGAAAGAAAGAACAATAATATTTCAAATTTGTTAATCAGCTCTTTGGTGTTGTGAGAAATACCTGAGAATAATTGTGGCACATTGTTTCAGAGATTCATCCAAGGTCAGCTAACACCACTCCTACAGGCTTATGATGATATAGGACATCATGGCAGGAGGGCATTGCAGAATAAAGCTCTTCACTCACGGCATCCAGAAAACAGAGAGCAGCTGGGAGTGGGCACAAGAAATGAGCTCTCGGGGTATAATACCCAGGTTCCTATTTACTTCAATCAGGCTGGACTATCTATAAAATTTGCCACATTCCAATAGTCCATTCAGCTCTCACTGGATTAATACACTGATGAGCTTACAGACCTCAATATCCAAGTGTCATACTCTGTTTTAAGAGTTATATAAGCAAGGAGAACAAACGTCCAGTTACATTTGAGGCTCTGGTAAGAGACTGCTCCAACATTGGAGCAAATCCCAGTGCAATATTTTAAATGAGTTTTCACTTCTACATCATAGAAACTTATAAGTTGGGTATTTCTGATTCCTGAAAAGCTTTCAAGGGATACTTTCTATATTCTATTGTATCTACATAAAGTACCTAGCTCCTCTTTAGTTGTGCCAATCTCTTAAGCAAATATACCTTCCTTGTCCTCAATTTTATATATACTTTTATGGTCAAACACAAACTTTTCAAATCATTGCACTCTGAATCTTGTTTCTGATTCTCACTTTAAACATTAATAAAAGCCCATAGCAATACTCATGATAGTGCCTGAATTCTATGCTTCCTTAAAATTTCTTCCACTAGATTAATTAATGTATCACCTTGAAATTCATCCTCACACAATCTCAGGACATGGAAAAAATGTAGAAAAAATGTTCACCAGAATTTAACACAAATGGCTTCTAAATTAATTCATATGAATTCTCACTCCCATCTGAAATCTTATGAGCATAGTTTTGACAGTCTGCATTCTTATTGGCATTCTGGTCTTCCAAGATCACACAAGATTGTCCATTTATCTCTGTTTACAATATTTTTAATATTTTTATTAATTGTTGGTGGGCCTTTATTTACTTATATGTGGTGCTGAGAATCAAACCCAGTGCCTCACACATGCTAGGTGAGCATTCTGCCACTGAGCCACAACCCCAGCTCTCTGCTTATAATATTTTAAGACTTTTTTAACTTGCATCTTCAAATCTTGAACATCTGTAAATATACTCCAAAGGTTTCTGAATCTCATGATCAAAAATAGCTATAACAACAACCCAACTTCTTGGTACCAATTTTCTGGATTAGAAAACAATTTGAAGAAGGAACTGTTTCAGTGCAATGTCTTCAAATTTCATTTCTGTGGATTTTTTGTGAGGCAGAACATTATCCGAAGGGCAAAGCAGAGGAAAGTTCTTCACCTCAGGGCAGGAGAGTAACAGAGGGTGGTAGGGAAGACGTTGGGCACAAGAAATGTCCTTCCAAGGTATTTCTCCAGTGATGTACCTCCTCCAATGATGCACCACTTCTTAGAATTTTCACCACCATCCATTATCATTGGATTAATCTACAGATGAGGTTAAAGCCCTGAGATCCATTCTCTTCCAAAAATCCTTACCTCTGAATATTGTTATATTGGACAACAAATCTTTAATACATGAGCCTTTGGGGGATCTTCCAGATCAAACTCATAATGTCAAGTGAATAGAAACCCAGAACAAGTGGTAGTAGATTTACTAATATCCAATAAGATAAAATTAAAGCCAGTTAAAAGAGACAAACAAATTAATGATATTTTGGCAAAGGGTACAATTCATTAAGAAAATATTACTATTATAAATAGATATAGATGGATGTCGGATCACAAAATTTTATGGAACAAACACTATAGACATAAATGTAAAAATAGGCCCTAATATAGTAATTGTGAGTGAGTTCATGACTTCACTATCACCAACAGAAAAATCATCCACGCAAAAAAAATCAATGGACTAACATCAGAGTTAAATTACATTATAGATCCAATGAACTTAAAATATATCTATAAAATATTCAATCCAACAGCTACAACATACACATTCAGTATTCAGCATATGAAACCTTTTCCATAATACATCATATATTGAAACAAAAATCAAGTCTCAAAAATTTAATCAGATCACAATGGATCAAAACTAGAAATAAAGAACAGGGAAACTAAAGAAATTATAAAACACATGGGGATTAAGCAATATACTTTTGAGTGAATAGTGGTGCATTGTAGTAATTGAGAAAAATTAAAAGATGCAGAGAGTCAAAAAATGGAAACACAGCATACCCAGAACCTTGGGGATAAAATAAAAGCCATAATATAAGGGATTTTTATAGGAATAAATATCTACATCAGAAAAAGAAAAGAGATACCTCAAATAAATAACCTAATAACTAATAAATTTTAAGGGCTTGGAAAAAACAACTAAAAGGTAGGAAATAATAGCATAGCAGAAATAAATGAAGACAAAAAAGTACTGCAAAGAATAAATGAAACAAAGGATTCTTTGAAAATATTTAAAAAAGTAACAAACCTTTAGTTAAATTTAGCAAACAGAACATAGAGAAAACTCCCCAAAATAAAATCAGAGATGAAAAAGAAAGCATTATAGCAGATACCATTGAAATTCAAAGGATCTTGAGCTCAGCTCATGGGAAAGTCTAAAAGAGAGAGAAGTGAATACAGGGAACATGCACCCTTCTGGTACACATTCCCAGTGACCCATTTCCTCCAGATACAGCCCACTTGCCTGCAGTTACCACTTAGCCAGTTCATTCAAGCTAGGATAGATTACAGCTCTTGTAATCTAATCATTTCACCTGTGAATATTTATGCAATTTGTAGGCGCTTTTGTTGGAGACCTCATATACAAATCATAACAATCATGACCAAGTTGGTTTCATTCTATGGATATGAGGATATATTATATCAATATATATAAATCAATAAGCATAATCCATTACATACACAGAATGAAGAATAAAAATCACATAATCATCTCAAAAGATGCAGAGGGGCCTTTGATAAAATGCAATATTTCATTATGATTAAAATCCTGAATATATGGTATAGAAGGAATATACCTCAACATAATAAACCCATATATGACAAACTTATAGCCAACATTATACTGAATGTGGCAAAAGCTAAAGCATTTCCTCTAAGATCAGAAACAAGACAAGGATGCCTACTCTTACTTTTCTAATTCAATAAAGTATTAGAAATTTATCCAGAGAAATTAGGAGAAAGAAGTAAATGAGATACAAATAGGAAAGGATGAAATTAAATTATCCCTGTTTGTTGGTGATATGATTCTATACTTAGAAATTGCTAAATCAGCCACCAAAAGACTCTTAGAACTGATAAAGAAATTAAACAAAGTAAAGAATACCAAATTAACGTATAAAAATCAGTACCTGCTGAGCATGGTAGCACCTACCTGTAATCCTGTCTACCAGAGGCAGAGACAAGAGGATCACAAGTTCAAGGCTATACTTGACAACTTAAAGAGACCTTATATAAATAAATAAATAGATAGATAGATTGATAGATAGATAGATAGATAAAGTTGGTAATGTAGCCCAGTGGTAGAACAACCCAGGCTTCTATTCCCAACAACAACAACCACAACAAAACATACACACACATACACACACACACACACACACACACAAACATTCATTAGGTTTTCTTAACACCAATAATCAACTCACTGAGAAAAAAATACATTTCAAAATAACCTCAAACTCTCCTAACCAAGGAGCTAAAAGAACTCTACAATGAAAATTAAAAGACAAGAAAGAATAACTTTGAAAAATACACTAGAATACTGAAACACATCCCTTGTTCATGGATTGAGAGAAATAATATTGCTAAAGTGACCATAGTACCCAATGCAATTAGAAATTCAATACAATTCCCATCAAAATTCCAAAGACATTCTTCACAGAACCAGTAAAAATATCCTAAAATTCATATGGAATCACAGAAGCTCCATAATAACCAATGTAATTCTGAGCTAAAAGAGCGATGCAGAAAGCATCACAATTCCTGATTTCAAAATATACTATAGAGTCACAGTAACCACAAGAATATGGTTTGGCATAAAAACAGATATGTGGACCAATGGAACAGAAAAGGGGACTCTGAAATAAACCTATGCATGCATTCTTCACAAAGATACCATAAACACACATTGGAGAAATGATAGCCTTTTAAACAAAATCTACTGGAATACTGGATATCTGCATGTAGAAGATTAAAACTAGTATCCTATATCTAATTCTGTTTAAAAAAAACCAACTCAACATGGGTAAAAAAAACCTTTAAGACAGGATACTTTGAAACTACTATTAAAATAAGATGTTGGGACAGGCAACAATTTCTTGACTAGGACTTCAATAGCTCATGAAATAAAAGAAAAACTGACAAATGGAATTATATCAAATTAAAAACTTCTGCAAAGTAAAGGAAACAATCAACAATGTGAAGAAGCAGCCTACTAAATGGGGGCAAAGTTCTGGCAGTCATTCATCTGACATAATTATATTCAGAATATATAAGGAACTCAAAAACAACACCATAAGAACAAGTAATCCAAACAAAAAAATAGGCAAATAACTTGAAAAACATTTCTCAAAAGCACATAAAGCCAATAAATATGTGAAAATTAATATTTTTAAATGCAGATGAAAACTTCATTGATATTTCTTCTTACTCAATAGAATGACTTACATATAAGAAAAAAAAATACATTCTGGTGAGTAAATAGAGAAAAAGAACACTTACATACCATGCTGGGAATGAAAATAAATACAGCCACTATGAAAAGTGTGAAGGATCTTTCAAAAAACTAGAACTACAGCTGCCATGTATTCTACCTATGTTTCTCCTAGGTACAAATCTAAGGAAAATAAAGTCAGTATACAAAAGAAATAAGTGTATACCCATGTTTATTGTGGCCCTATTCACAATAGATAAGATATTGAATTACCCTAGAGCCCATCAGCAGATGAATAGATAAAGAAAATGTGATATAGATACCCATTATTCAGCCATAAACAAGAACAGAATCAGGACATTTGCAGTAAAAGGAATGGAGCTGGAGGACATCATGTTAAGTGAAATAATCCAGATACAAAATGAGAATTTGAGAATGACAAGAATTGCATGTTTCCTATAATACATGGGATGAAAAAACTGAAAGCTGAAAATACAAGGGAACTTTCAGGGGCAGGAAAAGGAAAGGGAAGGGAAAGGCAAAAGGGCATAAGGGGAGGAAGATAGACATGATCAAAGCATTTCTCATGTATGTATGTAAGTAAATGTTGCAAAAACAATTAACCCAATTAATATGTGTTAGTATAGCAAAATGAGGTTAATATAGACATTATCGATATACTTTTTTACTTTAATTTTATAGTTACCTATCTTCTAGAAATGGAAAATTTCTTGCAAATATTTAGTTCATATTCACCTCTGTGTGCAGTGTAATTTTAATTTAATTTATACTTATATAAATTTATAATCAGTATTTAAGTAACCACATTTTTACCATTTTCATTGTACTTTAACCCTTTATGCATTTTTGTGTCTCAAGAGAATCATTTACCTTCTGTCTGAAAATCCTTTTAGCCCTTCTTTCTTTTTCTCCCTCTTTTTCTCCCTCTATTTCTCTTTCTTTCAATCTTTTTTGCTGTGCTGGGGTTGAATCCAGAGCCTCATACTTGCTAAGCAAGTACTATACTACTGAGTTATATCCCTAGCCATTTTTTTTTAAAGTTACTCAGGCTGGCCTTAAAATTTTGACCCTCCTGCCTGCCTGAGCCTCCTAAGTAGCTGGGAGTATAGGCATTTGCTTTCACACTGAACTAGGTTTTGTTGTTGTTGATGTTGCTTTTAATGTAAGTTTGCTTGTGATGAATTCTCCTAGTGGTTACTGTTTATATGAAAATGTCATCACTTTCTCTTTATTACAATGTCTACCAGTATAAAATGTCCACCAGTATTATATGGCTAACTATCTGTTTTTTGTTTGTTTTGTTTTGTTTTGTTTGTTTTCTTGATCTTGTGTTTGCAAGCTTTTTGCATACTTTGCTTGATACCTTTTAACAATGATTGTTTTAAAATTCTTGTCCTAATATTTTAAAACATTGTTCTTCTCAATCCATTCTCTTCTTGCAGTTCCAATTCCAGTGTTCTGCCTTTTCATTCTATTCCATGTGTATGTAATAATCTTTTCTGAATTTTCTCTCCATTCTTAGGAATAAATATTTCTCCAAAGAAGCAACTTTGGTTTTATTGATTTTCTGTTTTATTTTCTATTTCAAAGATTTCTGATCCTTCTGATTCATCCTTTTACTTCCTTTAGTTTTAACTTTTTTTCTTGTTTCTTAGGGTAGGAGCTTAACAAGCTTTTCCTCTTTAAAAGCATTTAATGCTATGCAAATTTCCATGTACTTTTTGAGCTGCTACCTACAAATTTTGATACATTGTATTTTTGTTTATATTTAACTCAAAATATCTTCTTTCTAATGCGATTTATTTTTCCACGTCTGGTTTATATATACACATATATATGTATTTAATTTCTGAATATTTGGAGAATTCTCAACTATTTTTTCTTCATTAGTTTTCATTGAAATATATTATGAGCAGAGCCCATACTTTGTACAATTTGGGTGCTTTCCCACCAAGCCACATCTCCAACACCACCATGCAATTTTTGTTGTTATGAGAATCTTTTGACTAAATTGCTGACATTGGCCTCAAACTTACAATCATCTTCCTGCAGCCTCCCAAGTCACTAGTATTACTTGTCTGCTCCATAACACCTGGCTACTTTGCATGGTTTCAATGAAGTTTGTTCTATGATTTAGAATATGGCATAGAACATGTATTTTACTATTGCAATGAGGAGTGTTCTATTATTATCACTTAGGTGAATTTTTCAAGTGTCCTTTGTACTGATCATTCTATTGATTGTTGTTATAATAATTATAGATTTACATATTTCTCCTTTCAATTCTGTCAACTTTTGCTTCATGTATTTTGAAGCAAAAAGTGGGTACATATACAAGATTGTTATGTCTCCTTGTGGACTCAATCCTTTCTAGTTATGAAATGTTCCTTTTCTTCCCTACTGATGATTGTGTGTGTGTGTCTACTATATTGTGATTTTAACATAACTCTACTGCTTTCTTAAAGATTCCCTATTTATGGATGCACATTTTTAAAAAAATCTAATCTAAAAATTCTTGCCCTAAAATTGGGTTGTTTAGCCATTTACATTTTATATAAAACTCAATATGATGGAATTTAATCTAACATTTTGTTTTTTGTTTCTATTTTTTATCTGATTTTGTTCTTTCTTTTAACTATTTTTAATTATTTTATATTTTTGTATGTTTTTGGTTGGTTAGTTTAAGTGGTTATTCTAGGATTGAAAATATTCATACTTCTTGATGATCCTTCAAATAATATTTTGCAATTTCTTCAATACTCTACAAATAGACAAGTATATACTTCCAATGTTCCTCCCTTTTTTGTTTATTACTATCATGCATTTTTAAAATGTTTTAACTTATAAATTCAATGTCATGACTTTTTTTCTTTAAGAATTCAATTATCTTTTTAAACATTTTAAAGGAGAATAAAAGGTCCCTTTCACTACCCATGTATTTACTATTTACAGTGTTCTTCACTGCTTTGTGTAGTTTCAAGTTTCCATCTGTTTATCATCTTAGTTCTGCCTGAAGAACTTTGTTTTACATGTTATAATGCAGGTCTACTAGTGATGAACTCTCTGAGCTTACATTTGTCTTGAAAAATAATTTTCTTTTACTTTTAAAAGATGCTTTTACTAGCTGTAGATTACAAATTGACAGATATTTTCTTTACCATTTTGAAAATATAGTCTCATTGTTTTCTGATTTCTGTAATTTCTGATGAGAAATTTATAATTCTTTGTGTTGCTCTTCTGTCATTTTTCTCTGGCTGCTTTCCCCAGGTTTCAGCAATTTGATTGACATTCTTTCGTGTGGCATTTGTGAGATTTATCCTGCATTTTGTTGCATCTTGTATTATGTGGGTTTATATCTTTTAAATTGAATTTCAAATACATTTGTGATTATTTTTTAAATACATTTCCCTCATTATTTTTATTCCCTAAAAATCCAGTTGCACTTATGTTAAGCTTCTTGAAATTGTCTCACAAGTCACTGAGTTCCCAAGCATTTTGTTTTGTCTTTGTGTGTCTATGTGTTTTATCTTGGCTACTTTGTTTTGCTACACTATTAGATCCACTGAACTTTTTTTTCCCTCTAGTATCTCATCTGTTAATGAGATACCTAGAAAGTTTTAGTAAAACTTTTATATTTTCCAGTCATTCCATATAGTTATTTTTATATTGTCCACATTTCTTGCTTCCTCACATCTGGGGATTAGATGTCATATATCATCAGTTTTGCACTGAGTGCTGAATTTTTTATTTCCATTAAGAATTGTGGAGTATTTTCTAGAAGACAATTGTGACCCTGTTTGATTATTTTTAAAACTTATTTATTTATTTAATTTTTTAAAAAGTGGGCTTCAACCAACCATGATTTCAATTAATGTAACTTTAGAATCCAGCTCATTTGTTTCATTCTCTCAGTGGTCACAATTCTCTCACTGGCCACAAAATAACTTTAGAATCCAGCTCATTTGTTTCATTCTCCATATCTGAAAATAGTTGGATCATACAATTTTCTCAGGTTTTTCCAGTTGTTTAAGGAACAAGGATATTAGTTACATCTACGTGCTGTTAAAATCATCTATTGTTTTTAACCTGAAGTATTATATTTTATAGTTCTAGAATATCCATTTTTTCCATTAAAATATCCTTATTTTCCATTTTGACTTTGGGTAAAGTATTCCAACAGTTTTTATTCTTGAAAATATCATTAAAAGATATATTTAAATTTGTGTGTCTGAATTTCAAAGTTCTATTCTCTATAAGCTTTTTATTGAGTTTGAAATTTGTAAAGGCTTTTCTATTTCCAATCTTTCTTCATGCTTAGAACATATCATGTTTTGGTTCTTAGTTCTAAACCTAGTGTTTTCTCAAGGTCCTGGTACTAATCTATAACTTCCAATTTTCTTCTTCCTGATGTTGTGAAATTAAACAAACAAAAACAAAACAAAAATCTCTTCTTAATCTCCTTGACTTTGTACCCTCCAGTCCCATTAAATTTAGGAATCTGCAAATTCTTCAAGCATAAATATCACCAGATTTCAATTTTACCTCAATATCTTTTTCTGTGACTTTCACCCTGCAACACCTGTCCTCTTCAGTGTTTCTACAATGCCTTCGAATAGCCATTTTGTGTATTCTATCCAGCCTTTATATTGATCTCTATTCGAAGTTTCTTTTGACAACAGGACCTTTACCACAATTTAAAAAAAAAAAGGAGAAGAAGAAAGAAAAGTTCAATATATGTTTTATAGCTCTTCAGGCTGTAACTGTTTTTCTGTATGATGTATATCTATAGATTTTTATATAGTTGATATAGACTATGAATTTTCTTATAGATAAGGACTCTGGCTTGTCCTCCTTTATTCAAGTACTCACATAGGGTCAGCTGTCAATAACTATTAAGGTTTGCAGTGACTCCTCTTCTACCTTCCTACTTCTTTTGAAAAAAGAAAAAACCTGCATACTTCTAAATTCCTACATATTTCTATTTGCTAATAACTTCATTCTTTCTTTATTAGTAGTAACATGCTTTTGTTCTATATCCCCATATATCCCTCATCTTCTTAAAATACTGTTTGAAAATACTTGGAATTTTTCACTTCCTGATCCTAACCATGTATGATCAGATATCATTCCTTAGCAAACATATTTCAATGTTCTGTTTCACATTGAGAACTTTTTTGATAAGAGTCAGAATTTTTTTTTACATTGATGGATTGTGAACCCCTTGCCAGCAGAAGCTTACCTTTTGCTTAGCATATATTCCCTTACTGATGTGGGCTCAGCACCACATACAACAATGGAAGTTTGATACAGGTAGACTGTATTAGATGTAAACCTCAGAAAGATAACTGAATTATTCTTTTAGATGAATTGACCTAACAGCCTTCTCTTTTGACTCTGATTCCCAAGCCATTAAAATAAGAAAGCATGGATATTAAATAAAAGCAATGCCTTCTAGCCCAAGACACAAACTTGAATACTTATTATACCACTGAGGAATTCATTAGTATAGCATTGCAAAATATTCTGGAAAGATATATTATACATCATTCAAGATTTAAATTCAAAGTATTAGGTGATAAAAAGTAAAGTTAATAGTCTTCTGGGATATAAAAATATAAATGCATTTGCATTCATTAATGTAAGACTCTTTATTTTTGTCACCTTGAATTTGTTCTGAAAAATATTCAATACTCGGTTAGATTATCACTCTCAACAGTTTATTAATGAGAAAAGAACATTCTCTTTGAAGACTTTACCATAAAATAATTTAAAATTTTCTCCAAAAATGTAAGTAAAATGGAGACTATTTCTTAAGTTGATCTTTCACTTGTGTTTGTGTTTATTTTCCTATTCCTGGAAACTATTGTCTAGTCAGAATATATCTGCTTTTTCATAAAACTTGGTGGTAATCTCTGGGGTGAAGTGAATCAAGAAATGTACATTGTTGTGTTTTAAGTATTTCCAAACATTGAGATTCACCACAAATAAGCCATTAATCAACAATTACACTTAACAAACAAATAAGTAGACACACAGAGAGAAACAAATCAGCATCATTCTTTCTCCTTATGTAAACACCAGTTCAAGCAATTTCTACTGCTTCACTTTCCATTCAGAATGTTGGAATGAATGTTCTGTACCAAACCAAATTCATTCTCTCTCTCTCTACCTCTCTTTCTCTCTCTCTCTCTCTCTCTCTATATATATATATATATATATATATATATATATATATATATACACACACATACACACACACATAGATATACACACATATGTGTGTATACACACACAGAATTGTTCATGTATGTATATATACAATTATATATATATATATATATATATATACACACACACACACACATGAATGAACAAAGACAAATGGAATTTTAAAAATTTTATATCCGTCTTTAGAGATTAGAAACACACTCCTTCTCAATGTCATTTTTATCTATTTTAGCACTATTTTTTCTGGTATAAATTTAGAAAAAAACAAAATAAAATCTGAAAACACCTGCATAAAATAATGCAAAATCTACCTACTAAAGAGAAAGTGAGAGAGTAAAAGAAGAAAAAAGAAAAAAAAATAAACATGGCACAGTAGAAGAATAAAGCTTCTGGGGAAAGAAAGCAAAGCTGTGTGACAGATGGAAAGGTCTCAATGGATAAATGGTACTACTACAAATAAATAGCAGGCAGCCAGAGGGAATCAAATAATGATTATGGAAGAAAAATGAGGGTTAAAAAAGATGAAAAGAATGTTGGGACTCAAGCTAAAGATTCTATATTAATAAAATTTCTTATTTTTAAAATATATTTAATTATACATCCACAAAAGGTAGAAAATAACTCATGTCAAATAGGGGAGACAGCTGACAAGTGAACCAGTATGGACAATATAAAAAGCTCAACATGTTCTTTGAGAGGAAGGAATGCATTCCACAATTTGTACTGGCATGCCCCCAAACCTGAACAGATTACTTTCTGACGATCAATATCTGTAACCACCAGAGGCCTGTTAGAGAGTTTAAAAAAAAAATCAGCTTCAAAGAGACTTGGTCCCCAGCTTACATTTTATTTTTGCCAGTGGGTGCTGAGATAAGAGTTTTGGACAAGGCTCATTTTCTTCTCTTTATAAGGCTGTGTATTGAATATGAAGCGCCCTAGCATGTTCTCTGATTCTAGTCGGCTACATTCTGGCCCTGTTTACAGAAACCATGAAAGAGGTCCAGAGTCCCTCACCAACATGAAATAAGCCTGTGCATATTCAAGTTAGCAGTAATGTTTGGCCACTCGGTAGTGAGGTTTTCAATCGTAGATGCTTATTCTTCAATCTGATTTCAGTTTAATGTCAAGTAAAAAATGGGGTAGTTTATTTTGCATTAAGTGGTATTTAGTTAGTTTATTTTAAATGTAACATTTCCTTGTTACTCTTGTCTGAAATGTGCTCAAGTCTCATGAAATCAAAGCCAAGTTTTCTTAACATCTTTCTATCCATAATGAAAAAATATCTATTCCTAACAGTGCAGCAAATTAAAAACAAACAACAAAATGCATAATTATCCTATGCTTTACCAACTGCAGAAAATCACTAAAATCTAGAACAACTATTTCCAAAATATATTCTGCAGTACTGTAGTCTTAGGCATATTAAATTTTATAGGATCTGTAGGAGACCAGCTCCAACAGGGAGTCTCAGGAGACGAATGAATGGTGAGGAGTCGGTGAAAGAGGGGGTGGAGAAACAACACAGACACCAAAGTGAAGGTGTTGATCGCAATCTTTACTTGTGAAGTTGATCATATATACTTTTCATTTTGGCAGGCTTACAGTACTTTGTGGTTACAAAACAGGAATCATTATTCAAACAAAACAAAATATTACGTAGCTACAATTAGAATAGAAGAATGTATCTTGGCTTATGCATAAGCAAGCATTTGTACTTTCAGTTTGAGTTTTGTTTTGAGCTGTTTCTGCTTAGTTAACTTTTAATAATAGTTACAAATGTCTCAAACTATTGGCCTATACCTTGACTATTCTTTCTTGACTTACTGACTGGAACCGGTGCCATGGTTACGGCAAGTGGTTGACTTGTTATTACTTTTAATCAAACAAAAGTAAGAGCACAAACCATTGTGCACAGGCACAAGAACAAGTTGCCCAGTACTAAGCACTAATCTATCTTCTTAACATTAATTTTTCTTCTCTAGATTTTAATTTAATTTCTCAAAAACTTCCTTGACAGGAATACAGGGAGTTTTTCTTTAGACATTAACAATTTACACTCCACAGCTGAATCATTGCATTTAGAGCAAACAGATCTATGCTTTAGAAGTAGTTGCATTAATTGGGAAAGTCATGATTTTTCCTTCATACTTAATGGTCATATGAGAAATCGCAACTATACTTATTAAAGGAATACAAAAACAAACCAGCCCATTCCCAGAAACATACTGCGCTCCTCCAGAGGATGGATGCCTTGCGCCATCCACCTCAGTAGGGCCTTGCCATTGCCTGAGTCAGGGGAGGGGCACAGCAAGGATCAAACATATTTAGGCATTCTACAAATTCTATCCTCCTCTTAGCAATTGATAATGCGCACTATCAAATAACTGAGAGGTCCCAAAGCAAATGAACCTGCTTAGTTTCATTTAAATTTTCTTCAATGCATTTGAATCAAAGGATATTTAAAATCCTGAAAAACTTTATGGTATATCTATGTGGATTTGTTAAATAAAATTGTGCTTTGGACTTCCTTCCACTTCATTAGATTATTTCTGCATTTGTTAAATTATTTTTTTTCTAAGTATTGGAGATGAAAAGCACTCCAGAGAAGGTAGAGAAAATATTTCTCCTACATATCATTTAACATCCAGAATATGACTGAAGATGCACAAGGTAGAGGACAAAAGAAAGGGAAGAGTCTGCTTTACTGTAAGGATGCATCCTATCCCACTCTGCTCAGTGGTTCCCCATCCCAAGTCACTGTGTTATCAAAGCAAACTCAGAGAACACATATGCATTAATCACAAGACTTTTAACAGTGCTTGTAGGTATGGGGGTAATGAATAATTGGGAATTTAAATGGAAGGATTAGGAAAGTTTCTGAAGTGAGTTTGTAGAGATGGCAAAACAGGAAATTGATTAATGCACAAAATTCAAGTTAACTCATGATAAATAAACAAAAACATAAAAATATATCTGGATTGGGATTCTGAAACAAAGTAGTTCAATAATTAGTCTCAGATTTCATATTTTAAAAAACAAAGTAGCAAAATTTTATAAATTTCAAGTTGGTTTTTCCTCTCTTAATCACTATTTTCATATTTGCAAAAATTTAATCAAAAAATTCAAAGAACATTGAATATTGTATATCATTCTTGAATAATCTTAATAAAAATTTTAATAAAAGTCTTGAGAGGTCCTGTAATGCAGAAAGGTTTTAAGTTTTGGTGGACTTTTTCTCTAATCTAATTGACATAGAGAGTCATATTTATATAGAAAGCCTCTTAATATCCCAGGGTTATTGTAGGGAAATACTATATTGCTGATTCTTTTTTTTTTTCAAGGCGGGTTTCCATCATGTTTAATATCTCTCCTGATTATCTGCACCGTGTCTGGTGGGGTTCTTTCTCCCCACGGTGAAAAGCTCATCAAGCATCTCGATGTGCACAGCACACATACATCATGCTATTGATCGGCACCTGTATAAAACTAAAGACAGACTCTGAAAACGGTGGTAAATAGAGAAACCGTGAATCCCCAAAATCACCGCAACCCGAGAAAGTACAATATTTCAAAGGCACAATGACATCGCCAGACGCACCATCAACAATTCTGTGCGTGCGGGTGGATGAGCTACCTCTGCACTGAGGGTCCGTCCATTTCTGGCCCTTGGACTGCGCTCAGAGGTGACATTGCTGAAGAATCCAAGCATCTCCAGCAATCCCAGTTCTTGACTCTGAGATGCGGTAAGAACAGGAAGACTGCACATTCTTCCCCAAGCCTTTGCTCCTCACCTGCCCTCCACCCTCCTGGAGTCTAGGGCCAGGTAAGAATTTTATGGCATTGTTGAGTCAGAACACTGTAAACAGCCTCTTAAGGGTTCAGATGGGTGGTCCTAACTTGGGGACTTGGCACTCAGTGGGCTGGGCTAAGAATAGTATTTTTTGAAGTCCTTGATTTGCATTTGAACAAAGATTTGGCAAAAGGAATTCAAAAGACAAAAACTCAGACCCCAGGCTTGCAGTCTGTGTGGATTCCCATAAAGTTAATTTGGGAGATGGTTCAGAGACACCGGAGGAGGGTCTTGAGGAAGCATTCAGAGCATGTGTGGCAGCAAGTTAAGGTCACTTTGCATAAACTAAAAAGCCATTCATTAAAATTAAGTGTTTGCCATCACCTCAGAGCTTTTTTTAAACCCACCTACCCTGGCCCTTCCATCTCGGCTTCAACGACAGGGGTTGCATTTTTAAAATATATAAAGAAAAATATAAGCTTACTTGGTGACCATATAGTGCACTCTAACAGCTGTCTGCAAATATTTCCACCATGAACGCCCTTACTAAAAGTAAATCACGGGGTAAAGATAGCTCAAACGTGACAAGGTTCGCAGGGGACCCACCGCCGCTCTCTGCGATCCTTTTGGTTGCACATGGAAAAAGAGCCACTTGGGGTGGCCCAGTGAGCTGCGCCCCCTAAACCTTGGGCGATTGGGCCCGGCTGAGGTAGAGGCTGAGCGTGCGTCTGAGCAGCAGGTCCCTGCAGGCTGGGCTGTGACCGCGACATTCGCCTAAATAGTGGTTCTAGTCCAAAGTCTCCCGTGTGCAGGGAAGCCTGTTCTTTTGTTTTTGATTTTGTTAAGAATATCCTCTATTTCAGAACTGTCTTCCATCACGAGCTTCGTCCATCACAGGCGAGGGTTGGGGGGCAACGTCCCAGTAGGGACCGGCTTCACTCCCTGGCACTTTACGGAACAGCTTTGTCTTTGCCCAGTGGCTGCGGCAACGGCGACGGGGCTGATCCTGACCAGGCGAAGAGCAGTTTATAAAGTCGGTCTCTCCCATCTGGTAGATGGGGAAAGATGGACTACAGCAAAGCTCAAAGGTCAGCCTTGGCCCATCTAAAAACGGAGCAGCAGCGAGGACTCGACAGTGTGCTTTCAGTACCCGGAGTAAACCGATATGTCCCGACTCCGGCCACAGGACACAGCCGTGGGCGGCGAGAGGAAGCTCCGCCCAGCGCCCCTTCGCTGGAGACCACGGCCCCAGCAGGCCCTTCCAGACAAGGTGCTTGGCGCCATCAGAATCCAATATCACTGTCTTTACAACACAAAATAGCAGCACGCTCATGTCAAGTTCTTGAGAGTAAAGCAAATCCAACGGTAAGGCTGTCCCCTGTCACGCCAGAAAAGTCAGACTTGCTTTTCGGTTGTCTTAGGTTTTTTTTTTTTTTTCCTCTTTTCTTTTCCAGAAAAAAAAATTTACAAAACACACTTACAGAACCATAAATAATCTGATGGCAATATATACATATTTAAATAATTAACTTAAATATCGTACACCTACTCCTGGATTCCACTCTCTGTCCAGAGTCCGTGGAGGCTGAGGCGGCTCTGGAGGGTCACAGCCTGGGGAGGAAGTGGGTGACCTTCATGGTGGGTGGCACTCGGTTCCCCTTCTTGGGAACCATTCTTAGTGCGATGAACATGCCGGGGTGCTCCTGGGACTCGTAGGCGTTGTAGTTGTTGGGGAGCAGAATCTCCTTGAACTTGCAGTCATCCGCAAAGAAGGGCGAGCCATAGAGCTTGCCCTTGCTGCTCATGGCCAAAAAGAACCTGCTGGCCACTCCGAAGATGCTCACGACGCCCCGCTCCACGGGGGAGAGCTCCAGCAGACTGTCGCTCATGTCCGCGTGCACGCCGCCGATGCGACCATCGGGGAGCACTTGCAGGTGGAAGCCGATGCCCACGTTGCAGTAGAGCCTCCGCAGCCGCTTGATGCCCAACAGGTAATCCCCAGCGCTGCTCTGGACAGCAGCCTCCTTGGGCTGTGAGGCCACGGGCAAGCGCACCAGCGAGCGCACCAGCAGGCTCTCCCAGTGGTGCTCCGGCTCGGCCTCCAGCGTGCCGTTGGGTGCTGTGGGTGCGGCGGCGCCCCCTTGGCCCGCCCAGGGCGCCAGCAGGGCCAGCAGACTGCCAGGAGCAGAGCCGCCGCGGCCGTCCCGGGCCCTGCCATCCCGGCCCGAGGGCGGTGCGTCCGTCAAGCGGTCCGTGCGCCGGAGAAGCCGGCGCCCGAGCTGCGCCAGAGCGGGCCCGCGGGAGCGCATGGACTGGGCCCAGGCTAGGGGTGCGCGGCAGAGCGAGGAGCGGGCGGTGAGCCACGGGGTACCCCGGCGTGGACGCTAAGCTACCGGGGCTGCATGGAGCAGCGGGCAGAGGCGGAGGGGCGCGCGGCCGCGGCTGGGACTCCACCAGGCGATGCGCGCCTCCCTGCGCGCTGGGCCGGCCAAAGGCCGAGCCGCTATATATATTGCTGATTCTTACAACAGGTTATAATCATGAAGTTTTAGAAATATAGAAAAATATGCTATGCTTGGGAGTGACAAACGGTAACATATTAAAGTAGTGTTTCTCCAAGTATGATCAAGAAGTCCTGGGCTGACCCAAGACACTTTCAAGAAATCCATGTGATGGACTTAATAATACTGAGATTTTCCTTGGCCCTTTTATTGTCTCTCAGAGATGTGCAGAGGAATTTTCCAGAGCCTTCATGACATGCAATAAAGTCATCACTCAGATGCATAATAAAAGGAGTAATTGGATATTTTGCATTTAGAAAATGCTTAGTTGTAATTTCTGATACAAGTCAATTTTGCTAGATATAATTCACATTTTTTATAAACAGCTTTTTGGAGAGCTTAAACTATTTTAAGAGTTGTCCTAAAACCAAAAACTTTGAGATCTACTGCTTTAAGGTAAACATAAGTTTACTTAAAATTTGAAGTCTACTATAAATTCTGAAAATTTATTTTCAGTGGATACTTGGTGTTTTCATATGTTCTGGATCAATTATAGAATATAATCTCTCTATATATTTTAATGGGTACAGTAAGATTCTTACCTTCAGCACTTTCATTATGACTATAAATTCTGGGTATGAGTAAAGAGAACAATACATGTGAGCTACCTTTTAATTTTAAAATTTTTTTGTATTTTTTTTTGGGGGGGGCAGGCACTAAGCTAGGTACAGCTGTACCAAGTGCAAAACTCTTTGAACTCTGACCTTTTGATGATAAAAAATTTATGGCTTTAATGACAAGTACAAAAACATGCCCAAGTCTAAACTTACAGTTCTCAAAATTAACAGCTAATGTAGAGGATAAATAAGAAAGAATTATGTGAAAAACAGGCTGATTTGCCTTATGTATTTTCATTTTGGTCCTTTTAGAGATGATCTACCTAGTTTTCTATGGTATCATGCTATGTTTTTAGTCAGTAGGAATAAACATGGAGCAGTATACCAAGTATTGAGAAATACACAATTTGCATCTCTTTTACTCAACCAACCTCCACAGCATTAGGGAAGAGCTACATTCCCCTTTCAGACTGATTATTTGCTTGACTGAAATTAGATATAATAGGAACTATTCTACTAACACTACTATTTCTACAAATTTCTTGAAAAAATATCAGATAAATAAGGTTTATGTTCATGAATAATCAGACAAAACATGTACAGTTCTATAAAGAGCACTGTCACATAAGAACATTCTTGCCTATCCCAATGCTGATATCATTCATTTAAAAAAATGTTGATAAGTTATTTATTATATGCCAGGCACTGGGCTAGGCTCTGGGGACATCCTGGGGACATGAATAACACAGACAAAGGTTCTGACTTTTTTTTTTGATTGTTCACAACATTACAAAGCTCTTGACATATCATATTTCATACATTAGATTGAAGTGGGTTATGAACTCCCAATTTTACCCCAAATGCAGACTGCAGAATCACACACATCCACAATTTTACATAATGCCCTATTAGTAATTGTTGTATTCTGCTACCTTTCCTATCTCCTACTATCCCCCCTCCCCTTCCCTCACATCTTCTCTCTCTACCCCATCTACTGTAATTCATTTCTCTCCTTGTTTATTTTCCCATTCCCCTCGCAACCTCTTATATGTAATTTTGTATAGCAATGAGGGTCTCCCTTCATTTCCATGCAATTTCCCTTTTCTCTCCCTTTCCCTCCCATCTCATGTCTCTGTTTGAGTTTTAATTGAGAATATATATAGAAATATATACAATATAATTAAATTTCAGGGGCATGACATATTATTACCTAAACAGAAAGTGCCTAATCATGGGACTTTAGAGCAGTATTCCTCTCTGCAAAATATGATGTCCAATTGAAACATGAATAATAAGAAGGAGTTAATGAGGCATAAAGTGTTCAAAAGCAGGAGGTAAGAGATTATATTGCATGTTCAGAGTACTAAAAGAAATAACACGGCAGGATTGTAGAGTATATGTTAGGGCAGGAGTGAGGGCTAAAAAATATATATTTAAGGACAATTCTCAGCCTGTATGTCATGTTAAGTAAGTTAGATTTTATTCTAAAAGCAACTAAAGTCACTGAAGAGTTTTGAGTAAAATAGTAGCATTATGAAGTTTGAGTTTCAGAAAGATCACTGTGGTTATGGTTTTGGAGAATAATTAGGAAGAGGGCAAGATTGGATGCAAAGGAATTTGTTATGACATGAATGAAAGTAAAAATTGAATCAAGATGTTCACTTTGATTTATTTAGAATGTTTAATCAATAGAAATTAAGGAATTAAAAGACAATAGGCAGACTAGGGGCATGAGCCAAGGGAAAGGAGACATAGGAGGCACAAACTAAAGGAGATTTGAAGAGCTAAGTTTGGATATTACTGAGTTGTAGGTGACTTTAAGAAATGAGTAAGTTGGCAAGTGGATTTTCAGATCTGGAACTTAGAAAAGAGGACCAGAATAAAGACATAAATGTGGGCTTCACTGGCATGCAAATGGAATTTTAAAAGTTAAAATTGCTGGCCTGGGGTTGTAGCTCAATGGTAGAGTGCTTGCTTCTTTTGTGTGAGGCAGGAGGTTCAATCCTCAGCACTACATAAAAATAAATAAATAAAATAAAGGTAGTGTACCCACCTAAAATTAACAATATATTTTTAAAAGAGTTAAAATTGTATGAGATCTCTATGAAAAAGTATAGTGAGAATAGAAGAGGGCACAGTACTGATATGTACTAAACCCTGGGTATTCTCCCCAGATTAGACTCCTGAAGGAAAGAAAAGGACAAAAATACTGAGTTGGCACTACATTTCTGATATTCGTTATATTAGGGCCAGTGACAGGTAGTAACTGCAGTTTTAAAAAAACAAAATTCTATTTACCATTCATGTTAGTTTGTAAATTATGATTAATGACCTCTAAATATTATTGGTAGTATTTTATTATAGGATTTAATTAACATCTTCATTATGAAGGAGAAAACACAATATGGCCAAATGTGTGCAAGAATAAAAAGAATCACACTTCTTTATTTTATAATGCCATATTATTTTGAATATAATTTCAAAAAAGGATAAAATTATATGATTATCAAAACTGAGTATGAGTTTTAGAACCAAATTGGATGCAATATTACTGTACTGTAGAATAAATATTCATTTATGTAGCATCTAGCATATGTGCTTAACAGAAAAAGATCTTAATAATTTAAAGTTTAGTCATTATGGTGATGGGAAGAGTTGCAAGTAGTCACGCTCTTGTTTATAAATTAGATAATGACAAAGCAGTTGCAAACTAGTTGCTGTTTGACACATGTCATGGGGACAGATACACATAAGGAAAGTGTCTTAGTGCTCTCCAGGGAAAATGAAGTAATTGTAGGAGGGAGAGGGAGGGAGGGAGGGAGGGATTGGGGGGAGAGGGAGGAGTGGAGAGAGAGAAAGAGACAGAGACAGAGACAGAGATAGAGAGAGAGAGAGAGATCTTAAAAAACTGAATCATATGATGATGTAGGTTGGCAGGTCCAAAATTTTAAGATAGGCTACAAGTTATAGATTTAGAGGAGTTGATGTTGCAGTTTGAGTTTGACTACTATGCTACTTAGCATATCCTCTTCCTTGAAGGAATCTTTTTTTTTCTCTTAAAGGTCTCAACTGATTGAATCATACCAAATCAAATAATAGAAGGTAACTGATTTACTAAAAGTCTTTTAATTTAAGTCTTAACTTCATCTAAAAACGAATCTTCAGAATAGCAATATTTAGACTGATATTTGCCCAAATAGGGCCTGGAAAAATTGAGACATAAAATTAATAATCGCAGAATGCAAAAAGAATTTTGCAAAAGCATAAAAAATAAACATAATAAAACCTAATAGAAAGGTTAATATCTCAGAAACTGAACCTCAGAAAGAATAGAAAAGCAACAATAAAATGCACTGATAACACCAGAAATCTCTTGCAATTCTATATGGTTTTGAAATTTTCAAAGCATTTTCATAATGCTTGGCTTAAAGATGTCTGTTTATTAGACTTATGAGGAAGAACTTCTCAACTTTCTTTCACATATGAATCTAAGATTATGCATATGAATCAAATAATTGTAACAGTTTCTCATTTTATTCCCATGGCATGAGTTATGAAAGAATAGGTTTATGTAAGTGATAGGGAAATATAAGCAGAGATACTAGGCAATATCTCTGATGTCTCTTAACAAAGAAAATTAAAATTAAAATGCTTTGACTGTCAAAGAGGGCATTATTCAACCCTACCTCTCTGTTCCATCAATATATTAAACTATGGTAGGCATGAATTTCAGTGAAAATCAAATAAACACACACTTTTAGTACAAGTGTTGTGCATTGGGAATACAAAAAAATGAAGTCATATTCTTCATCTTATAGTGTGCAATCCACTGCAATAGATAAGCTTCTAACTGAATATTAGCAAAAATTTAACTTGGCCTCACTTAAACAAGCATCTTGGATGAGATACGTTTGAGAGTTAATGGTAGGCCAAAGTTAGAAAAAAAATGGATTGGAAAAGTGGCAGAGAGAAGGTATTATGAATAATGTCATGGTGGGTGTAGAATGACAGAGCATCATCAGTTCCATATGCCCAGAGACAAGTGGGTATATAGAGCAAGTGAACATTGAGAAAGGAGAAGTTAAAGGGTAGGGAAAGGAGGATTTCAAGTACTATGAATTAACTGAGACAGAGTTAGTAAAAACTATCTAGAAGGTATATCTAGGCCTTGGATATATTTGTCATGTAGTACTGCATAAAAACATTTGAAAGTGAAAGACTAATTCTGTTTTACAATTCTATGTTTACAAAATCAGTAGCTCAGACAGATGGGAAATATTCCTTATGATCTGATGGCTTTTACACAAAGCCCAACCTGAAGCTCCCTATCACTTAAAAGCTATCATTCCAGGAGAGGGATAGATAGGATACCAGTAGAGGAAGTAGAATAGTGAACAACACAATTTCTATTAATGGTAACTTATTAGTTACCCACAATGATCATTTAGAACCTCAGAAAATAGTTAACAGATTCTCTCAAGAAAACTAGCAAAAGTGAGGTTGTAACTTAACAGGTATAAATGATATTTGATTAAAACTTGATACAAATATTGGTTAGGAATTGTAAAATTATAATTTACATTTTAAAAATTGAGAAATAAATCATTTTTATAAGCAAGCTATAATAACTGTTTTATGAAATGAATAAGTTCTTGACATAAAATAGCATAAGTGTTCAAATATAGTTTTTAATAAAAGCAAACATATAATCTAATCCCCCAAATAAGTTACTGTATGACACTTATTCCCCTAAGATTATCTTCTAGAATTTAAAAGAGGGAAAGAAAAGAAATAAAAAGAGAGAAAAAGGGATATTTATTACACAGGTTCAAATTGACAGTTTCACTAAGAAATAACAAAATTAGACAGGCTGGTCACTAGAAAAACTATTAAATATTTTGAGTGGAGAATATTTGTGTCTGATCTCTCTTCCTGACCAAAAAGGAAAAAAAAAGAGATCTAATATGACATGAACAGAGCCAAATACACACAAGTAAATGGTCTCTCCTGTATATTTCACCTTAGTATATTTGTAAGGAAGTGCTAAATTCGAAGTGTTGACTAAAAACACAGGTTAACAGTGAAAAACAGCATGAGTAGAGCTCTTAAAATGTTAACTAGAGGTCATATAAACACATGATACAATTTTGAACCTTCTCAAGGAGAAAATATATGTGTGCATAAAACTTAGGGGGTTAACAAAACATTTAAAACCCATAAAAGAACCTGTAAGATTCCAAATACTCTACATTAAAAAGCCAATAATGTCAGCAAAATAGGAAAAGAAGGAAAATTCTTCAATTAGATATAAAACATCTCCATTGCCAAAACCCAAGGATACTCCTTCTCACCACTCTTTTTCAATATCATAATGGAAGAAACAGCTAGTAGAGTAAGAGGAAAAAAAGGTATTCAGATTTGAAAAGAAGAAATAAAACTGTCTTTGCTTGCAGACATGATATTCTATATAGAAAATTAAAGAATCAACAACAGCAAACTCCTGGATCTAATAAGTCATAGCATGAAAAATATGATTAACATATAAAAGTCGATTATTTTCCTATGTGTCATTAATGACCAAGTGGAATTTTAAGTTAAAACCCCAATATCATTAACATTAACACAAGAAAGGGAAATATTTAGATAAAAATCGAACAAAATATGTATAGAACTATTTGAAGAAAACTACAAAACTCTGGTAAAAGAAACCAAAGAACTGACTAAATGTTGATCAACTGGTGAATGGATTAAGAAAATATGGTTCAAATATACAATGGAATACTATTAAGCAATTTTAAAAATGAAATCCTGTCATTTTCAACAACATGGATGGAACTGGAGGTCATTGTGTTAAGTGATATAAGACAGGAACATAAAGAAAAGTACCACATGATTTCACTCATGTGAAAACTAAACATGTCATAAGGAAGTTCAGGTTAGAATGGTGGTTACCAGAGGCTAGGAGAGTAACAGGGAGAGGGGGATGAAGAAAGGTTGAACAAAGGGTATTAAGTTACAGTTAAATAGGAGCAAAAAGCTCTGATGTGCTATTGCAAAATAGGGTGACTACAGATAACAAAAATATACTATGTGTTTTTAAAAGATAGAAAAATAATTTGAAAGGTTTTACCATAAAGAAATAATAACTGTCTGAAGAGTTAGATATATGTAGCCTGATTTAAGCATTGTACAATATAAAGATATGTCAATACACTAGATGATAGCCCGTTAACATGTATGATTCTATGCTGTTATGTATCAAGTACATGTATGAAGACATAAATTGGTGTGAACATACTTTATATACAGAGATATAAAAAATTGTGTTCTATATGTGTAATAAGAATTGTAATGCATTCCACTGTCATGTATTTAAAAAATAAAATCAAATAAAAAAATTTTTTTTTAAATAGGTAAAGTCCTGAACAGACACTTTACCAAAGCAGATAAATAAATGGTAAATAAGCACAAGAAAAAATTATATTATTTAGAGAAATGTGAATTAAAGCACAATGAGCTATCATTACAACCTATTAGAATAGTCAAAGTCTAGAACACTGAGAGCTTCAAAAGCTAGTAAGGATGAGGGCCAACACGAACTCTCATTCACTGTCAGAGGGAATGCGAAATGGCACCATCATTTTGCAAAGTAGGATGGTATTTTCTTGCATAATTAAACTTACTCTTATCATATAATTCAGCAATTGCATTTATTAGCATTTAGCCAAAGAAGTTGAAAATATGTAACTACATAAAACATACACAAATATGTTTATAGCAGCTTTATTTATAATTGCCAAAAATAGGAAAAAAACAAACAAACAAGATGTCCTTCAGTAGGTGAATAAACTATAGCACTTTTAGATACACAAATATTATTCATTAATAAAACAAAATGAGTTATCAAGCCATTAAAAAACATGAAGAAACCTTCAATGTATATGATTAAGTGAAAGGTGCCAATCTGGAAGGGTTACATACAACATACTATATATAACATTCTGGATATTGTGAAACTGTGGAGACAGTAAAAAGATCAGTGATTGCCAGAGGAGATGGTGATGAAGAAGTAGGGGACACAGAGGAATTTCAGGGCAATGAAATTATTCCATCTGATATTATCATAGTGAATACTTGTCATTATACATTTGTCAAAATCCATAATGTACAACACCCAGAGTTAATCCTAATGTAAACTATGGACTTTAGGTGATAATAAAGAGACAAACTGGCTCTTCAGTTCTAACAGACTACCACTCTGGTGCAGGACATAATAATGGAATTCTGGGGTTGGGAGGTTGGTAAGGCTCCCTACTTTGTGTTCAATTTTGATATGACTTAGAAATTGCTCTAACAAGTAAGGTCTATTTAAAAGAAAAAATAATAATTCCACAGTCTACAAGAAAACAAGGATCACAGGAACTGCTTCAAGAAATCAAAGTTTAGGACAATCTATAGGAAATAGTTCAATATTCTAGGTGACATCAATCAATCAGAGGCATACTGGAATGGTGGTCACAAGATAAGATGGAATTATATGCACAAGGATGGATTGGTAAAGTAAAGTGAGTGAAGAAAAGTGAAACTTGTACACAACTGTTCCACTTAACAGAATTTTCTCATTATCTTTCCAGAAAGAAAAATCAAAGCCATATTAATATTTACAAAAAAAAAAAACTCAATAGTTTTCCTTGCATAGAATTTGCTGTAATTTTTATATATATCTTTTTTTTAGTTGAAGCTGGACATAATACCTTTATTTGTGTATTTTTACGTGGTGCTGAGGATTGAACCCACAGGCACTAAGCAAGTGCTCTACCACTGAGCTACAACCCCAGCCCATGCTGTAATATTTTGTAAACATGTTTCCTTAAAACTTTTAACAACTGAGTATGATATAATTTAACCAATTAATTATATTTTTAACCTCTGATATATTAGAAAACAATCAGTCTCCAGTCTTCACTGAAATTATTTTTAAGATATTCTGTTTGTCTTCTGCTTTTTCATATCTAGGCTAAATAAAATGTAACCCTATGTTTTTCTTTAATGGATGAAAGAAAACAAAACTATTTTAGATATAAGCTATTCAGAATAGGTCATAAAAAAGGAAGAGCAAACACAGTGAGAGAATTTACTGATTTATAAAGACCTAGCATTCTGATTACTGGGAAGTAATTTCTAAATTTTTCACTTGGCAAATACACAAAACATTTCTGAAGAATGCATTGAGATACCATAAACTAAGTATTCAAAACTTTACAGAATAAAGCTCTCATCATTATAGTGGATTTAATCATCATCATCACTATATCATAGAGTTACTGGTCCTTATACACTGGAGCTAACCACTCCCATATGATTCTTAACTTTTCCTGATTTGAATACACTCAAGGAAAATCTACATTCTCATGAAAAATAATGGCTTTGTATAGCAAAAACCTAGTTTTTATTCCCTTGATCTTTTAGACAATGATTTTAGTATTCATTCATTAAGCATATATAATATTTTGTTTAAGCTTTTATAGATATTCTGAATCAATTTTAGGAAATTCCCTTTATTCTTCATTTGCTAAGTTTCTATCTTATTGAATCTTATCAAATGTACTTTCTTAACTGATGTTAATGATCCTATCATTTATCTCCATTTATTCATTAATGATTTTACATTAATAATTGATTTTCTAATGTTAAATAAATATGCATTTCTGAGACAAACCCAAGATGATTTTAATGTATGGCTTTTATTACTGATTTTGGTTTACTTAGGATTTTTGTACCTATTTTCAGGAGTAATTGCTTATCACTTTCATTTCCTATATTAATTCTTCTGGAGTTAGTTCTGATACATGCATTTTTAATGATTTGTTCATTTCAAATGTTTGCAAATTTGACATGAAATTATTCATCAGTATCTTATTTTATTATTAATCTCATCTACATCTGTAATTATATCACTTTTTCATTAATAATATTGTTTATAAGAATCTTCAATGTTCTTTTTTATTAATGTTGCTAGATTTTGCCTATTTTATTAGTGGTTGTTTAAATGGTTTATTAACTCTATAATAAAATACTAAGTTTATATAATTTTGATTGCCTACTCATAAGGTAATTATTTCTCCAATCTTTTTTGTTGTTGTTGTACACCTTTTCCAATTTCTTTTCTTTTGACATGAAACAATTGGAAGTTGAGATTTTTATTTTCTATTTCTAATATACGTTTTTAGTACTATACATTTTTGTCTAAATTTCATTTGTGCTGCATTCTCATTTTTTTCTTTATTTTCTGGGGCTGTATTTTTTAATGGGTCTTTAAGTTTATACACTAAGAGATAAACAAACACAAAAAAATTAAAACCCACTGTGCCAATATTAGCATTTGATGACTTCTTTTTTTATTTATTTTTTATTTTCTTAAATAATGGGTATTTTTGGTTTTGTTTTTTGTTTTTTCTATAATGAGGATTGAACTCAGGGTTATTCAATGATCACTGAGCCACACATCCCCAGCCCTATTTTGTATTTTCTTTCAAGACATGGTCTCACTGAGATTCTCAACATCTTGATAATTTTTTTTTTTACCTGAGGCAAGCTTTAAACTTGAGATCCTCCCGTCTCAGCCACCTGAGTGGCTAGAATTACAGGCACCTTGCCCAGCCTATAAAGATTTTTGAAGACCTAATTTACATAGAAGATGCTTCACCATCTCTTTTCCCCCTTAATCCTGTTTAACTTGGTGAAAATATTCAAATCCATCTAATCCAACATATTGGCATGCAATTTTTCAAAATATTCCCTAATGACCTATTGGGGTTTACAGAGTTTAGTTCCCTCAGGCCTGACATTTTGCAAGAGCTGTGGCTGTGATTTAGGTCAGCTGAGGCAAACCTCAGCTAAGAGGAGGAAAAGTTCTCTTCCCCTTATCACAAGTCACAAGTTCTGCATGGTTTGGCCATGAGGAAGAAGCTTCCTGCATACTTGACCTGGGAACAGTACATTCTAAAGAAGCAAATACATCCTCAGGGGATTAGATAATGTCTACAAAGAACTTTGGGAGGGTACTTATCAAATGAACAGGAACAATCTGAATTTAGCTCTGTGTACCCGCTGAGGCATGATTTTTAGGCAATGTGGGTGAAGTGTTACTGAAGAATCGCTTGCTTTGTTAGAAAAAGAATATAAAAGGAACTTGCAAATAAACCTCAGCATTCAGTTGCAACTGCTTCCTTTGCTCTGCATCCCCTGTGTCCTGGTTATTTCGCCAGACCCTTACCCAGGGACCTGAATGCTCTAGATGTTCACAATGACCCTTTGTATGTTTCAGTAGTATCCATTGTAATAGTTCCTTTTGAGCCCCTAATTTTATTTAAATTCTTCTCTTTCTTTGGTTAATTAAGCTAAAGGTTTATTGATTTTATATATTCCTTCAAAAACCAATTATTTGTTTCATTGATCATATTCATTGCTCTTTGAATCTCTATTTCATTTATTTCTCTGATCTTTTACTAATTTAGGGTTTTGCTTGGGCTTGCTTTACTAAGAATTTGAGATGCATTATTTGGTTATTTGGTTTGGTTATCTGTTTTTATAGTGTAGGCAGCTACAGCTATACACTTCCATCTTACAGCTGTTTTCAGTGTATCCCACAGATTCTGTTAGGTTGTTTTCATTTCACTTGATTTTAGGAATATTTTCCTTTCTTTCATGATTTCTTCAGTGACTCAATGCTCATTCAGTAGTATATTATTCAATCTCCACGTGCATGTACATTTTCTAGAGTTTCTTCTGATTTTGACTTCAAGTTTTATCCTGTTGTGGTCTGGAAAGATGCACAAAATTATTTTAATTTTTTATGAGTTAAGATTTGCTTAATGGCCTAAAAATGTAACATATTTTTGGAGAAGTTCTAGTTTGGGGGCTGATGAAAGGAATATGTATTATGCAGCTTTTGGAAAAACTATTCCACACATGTCTGTAAAATCCACATGATCTATAGCATAATTTAACTCTGATGTTTCTTTGTTGAAAATAATCCAAACTATTCTTCATTACCTAGTGATATTAAGAAAAGTCATTACTGAAACCTACTCCAGTTGGCTTCAGTAAAACCATTTCCTTGGACACTTTGACTTGTTTTGCTGCATGAGAATACTATTTATTGAATGGATCTCACTCACCATTTTACATATGAATGGAATGGTTCTTCCATGCAAGAAAAGATGCAGACTTTTTGGTGTTGACTTAAATTTTCACTGTGCCTTTCCTATCTTACTTTCAGGATATGACAGTCCCTATACTGTGTGGTATGACCCTCAATCATCTATATTTTGATATAGAAAAAAAAACTTAAATACACTTAAATAAACCACTTAAATACACTTAAATAAACCACTGGCCCTGGATCAACATCTGAACGAGGTTGGTGGTATTCAGGGCAGTCACCAGCCAACCTTGGTTTGCAGCCACATCCAGCATTGCCTGAATAGGCACAGAGCACATGTTACAAGAACATCAAGGCATTCACCCTCTCTCATTGGAAATCTTACATTAGCTTTAACAAAACAAACAAAAACAAAAAATCAATCATTTTATCACTAAATTACTATTCATCCAAATAAAAACAGAATAAACTACAGTTGGATGGGGAGAGCAAATGAATTTCCTGTAACATCCTACAAAAAGTCAAACCCTAAGCTAATTTTAAGAGTAAAAACTCATTGTACTTTTAAAACAAATACTTAATAATTCACTATATCAAGAATACTAGTAGTTGCATTTCTTCTTTTTTAAAACAATTCTTTTTAGTTGTTGATGGACATTTATTTATTTATTTATTTATTTATACACAGGGATGAGAATTGAACCCAGTGCCTTATGCATGCTAGGTAAGTGCTCCACCACTAAGCTACAACCCCAGGCCCTTCACAGAGTCTTTTAAATTTGAAAACTATTTATGATGGTAAGGAGAGAGAAGGTTTTCTTGTGAAACACTCATTTTCCCCAAAGAGCAAGTTAAAAATAGAGTCTTGTTCTCAATGACAATAATACACCACATCCTAGGCAAAGGGGCAATTGCCAGTGGTACATGTGGAATGATGGAGAGCTATTCATATCAGTCTATACATTTAATCTAATGTTTTATGAACAAACAAAATGCTGCATTTGTTTAAGGCAAAACTAAACAGTGAAATCTTTAGTTTAAACTAGGAGAGCTGGATGAATGAACCATATGTTTTTAACTTTGAAGTTTTGACGATAAAGTTGAAAGACTGCATAAAATTTATGAGACTTCCCCAGAATTTTTCATTTTATGATCCAGATGTGAAAAATGTAAAAAAAAAAGCAAAATAAGTGCTTATCATGTGAAGTAAATGAAAGGCCATATCACGAACTGAAAAACTATTATATTTTATTAGTTTACAGAAAAGGCAGGTGGGTAGAACAAGAATCCAGGATGATAAAATGTTTTGAGGCTTGTGTGGTGAACCGAATGCTATTCCCCTTTTCTCTCTGCTCACCCCGCCCTGGTGCTCCTGTTGTCTCCTCCCCACTACTTGATAATGACGCTCCTTGTCTCTGTTGGAACGTTACATAAATTTCCTTTATTCCCAATCTCATAATTTTTTTAAATTTGTACTTTATATTTTTTCAAATTGAATTTTTAAAGGGGTAAAACTTGTCATGTCATTCCCCTGCTTAAATTTCTTCAATGCCATCATTTGGTAAGGAGAACAAAACTAACATGTCTCTCTGCATTACAGATGGTCAACACCACACTATCTATTTGGTCCTTGATTTATCTGGTCCTTACTTTTCTCTCTGGCCATCCCCTCACATAGAGCACTAGAAAATTACTGGTATTTTTTTCACATTTACACTTGCTTTTATTTATTTATTTTGTAAAACAAATATTCCATTTGTTCACCTGAGAAATTCCTATTCATTCTTTGGGTCTAGCTTATACACTACTGATATTACGAAACATCACTGATTCCTTTTTTTAGAGAGAGGGAGAGAGAGAGAGAGAGAGAGAGAGAGAGAGAGAGAGAGAGAGAGGGGGAAAATTTTTAATATTTATTTATTTATTTTAGTTTTCGGCGGACCCAACATCTTTGTTTGTATGTGGTGCTGAGGATCGAACCCAGGCTGCATGCATGTCAGGCGAGCGCGCTACCACTTGAGCCACATCCCCAGCCCTTCACTGATTCTTTCAGATGGATTTAGTTCTTTCTCTATGCCTTTGCTGCTTTTGAGGAATGCCATCATTATTATAGCATGACTTTTTGTTTACACATTTGTCCTTTGAACTATAGGTTCTTTGACAGCAAGAATCTGGAATTATTTTCTATAACTTCAGCCCTAGCAAAGAACACTCAAAAAATACCTGTTCTACTAAAGAACACTGGAAAGCCCATGATACATGCTTATAATCCCAGTGGCTCAGGAGGCTGGGGCAGGAGGATTTTAAGTTCAAAGCCAGCCTCAGTAACATAATTAAGGTCCTAAGCATCTTGTCAAGACCCTGTCTTAAAAAATAGAAAGGGCTGGGGATATGGCTCAGTGGTTAAGCACCCCTGGGTTCAATCTGCAGTAACAAACTAACAAACAAAAGAATATAGGTTAAAAATTATAAGAATTATAATAAATTCTGCCTAAGTTGCTGTACAAAACAGAAGATAAAACCTATGTTTTGATGTCACACACACACAGATTTGTATCCTAATTCTGTCCCATTTATAACTCAGGAAGATCACTTTACCCTACTGAACCTAAGCTTCTCACTAATAGAAGGATATCATATTTCACCTCCACATGCTTTCTTTTCCAAGAAGCAAGATACTTGCAGCCCTGCCTGGCCTAAGTGGACAGAATGTCACATTCTTTAGCAAACTCTCTGTTAACTGCCGGAGACCAGATCCTGAAACTTTGGGAGATAAAAAAAAAAAGGTTCCTTCTAACCATAAAATCTGTAATCCAATTGGAATGGGTCAGCATGGGTCAAGGTGAACTTGAGTTGCCATGACAATGGAAACTTGAAAAATTCAAGAGGTGAACCTGGCCCCTGGGAAGCCTGGCTCTTGCCTCTGGCAAGACCCCTTGCTATGACACTCCTAGGCCTTATATTCACTCCTTACATGTTAAACTGCCTGGTCCAGTTTGTAACGTCATGCCTAAAAGCAACAAAACTAAAGATGGTCCTGACTTCTGAACAGGAAGACCTTAAATATCCAGCTTTATAAAGGTTGATGCCTTATATGATACAGACAGGCATCAGAGGGGGAAATGAAGAAGAAACATTGGTTTACATTACATTACTTTACAGTTTTGGTCTTTGTAAGAGTGTTACTTAATTACTCGTCCCTGTAAAAGTGTAGTTTAAGTGCTAGTTTTTGTTTGTTTGTTTGTTTTTTAATATAGCTCTTAGAAATGTAAGCTTACAGTTTTTGAGAAACTGCTGCCTGTGGTGAAGGTCACTTGTGATGTCGCTTGGAGGTATTTCACTGCATTCATTCTGCATCTGTGTACTACTTATTGAAGAATTCCTGTGCAATATTCTTGGCCACACAGTTCAGTAATTCAAACTCACTAATGTTGTAATGGTTAAAAGAAATGATATCAAATTTCCTACAAAAGTTCCATGTAACCTCAACTCAGGGCCCAGAATTTCAGAGCACTAGCTCATCTGGGTATGCCGGAATCATAAACCTGAGTTCTCCAATAACAATCCCCCCCACAAAAAAGGTATCATATTTCCTTTTAGGTGATCTATGAGGGTAAAATGAAATGTTCTACTTACTATATTAGTACCTAATATACTATGCTACAGAGTGGATACTAATGGGCAAATGCCTATTCTAAAGTTCCTCTATGATAAGATGAAGACATCCTAAATCAACCCATTCTTTCTAACAGGAATTTTCTTTGATCTTTTTGTTGTTGATTTCTACACTGGGCAGTAGTAGATGGGCAATGGAGATGCATGGGATGGAAAGTACAGGTCCATCAATAGAGGTGTGCAGTTATAGGAAAGCCAGGAGAAAAGTTCAAAATCCGATCCTACAACTTAGGTCACACTGGAAGGTGGGAGCCTTCTCAATTCAGTGGGCAAGTTCACTTTACTCTTCAGAAGTGTGTTAACTAATAAGAGCTAAGGATGGGGGTGGTCTAGGTAAACAAGCTGAGGGATCCTGGTAGTATGTACCTTTATATGACTGAGCCTAGAAGGACTGACTCTATCTCTTTATCTTTATAGTAGTCTGTCTGGCAGATAAGTCATATATTTTAGCTGTTCCAATTTTATAAAATACATTATTCAATAAATAGAACTTATTTAAAAAATGTCTCAAACTAGAGTATTAACTTTTCCTTTTGATTTTTTTTTAACATATGACAGCAGAATGCATTACAATGCTCCACCATGTTGGCTTAGGACTTCCTCAATAAGATTCCTAAAGCACAAGAAATGAAATAAAGAATCAATAAAAAATCAATAAAAAATTTCTTCACAGCAAAGGAAACAATCAAGAATGTGAACAGAGAGCCTACAATATGGAAGAAAATCTTTGCCACCAGAATCTCAGACAGAGCATTGATCTCCAGGATATATACAGAAATCAACAAACTTAACCAAATAAATAAGTAAATAACAACAACAACAACAAAAACAAATAACCCAATTGGCAAATGGGTTAAGGAACTAAACAGGCACTACTTAGAAGAAAAAATATGAATGGTCAAAAAATATATGAAAAAATGTTCAACATCTCTAGCAATTAAAGAAACACAAATCTAAGCTACACTGAAATTCCATCTCACCCCAGTCAGAATGGCAGAGGTTCATTTATACATTGTTGGTGGGAGTGCAAATTAGTACAAACACTCAGAAAGCAGTCTGGAGATTCCTTAGAAAACTTGGACTGGTTATACATTCTGTGTCAAAGGAACTGTTGAGCTAGAGTCAACACTATAAATACGGAGATTTGATAAAGTGTGGTATAAAGGTGTATTAAGAATTGTAATACAAAAAATTATGAATGTATTGCACTCCACTATTGTCATGTATGTGAGAAATAATTAAGAAAAAGAAAACTTGGAATGGAACTACCATTTGACCCTGTTATTCCACTCCTTTCTTCATATCCAAAGAACTTAAAATCAGCATACTACAGTGACACAGCTACTTCAATGTTTATAGCAGCTCAATTCAAAATAGCTATAATACCAACCTAGGTGCCCTTGAAGAGATGAATGAATGAAAAAATTGTGGTATATATACACAATGGAATATTACTTAGTCATAAAGAAGAATGAAATTATGGCATTTTCTTGTAAGTAAATTGAACTAAAGAATATCACGCTAAATTAAATAAGTCAGTCACAAAAATCCAAAGGCAGAATGTTCTTTCTGATACGTGGATGATAAGTCACAACAAAGGGGGGGGGTTCAAAATTCACTGGACTAGACAAAGGTAAATGAAGCAAAGGGAGGGGGTGACTGCAATAGGAAAGACAGTAGAATGAATATGGAATATCATTCCTATCCTCATATATAAATAAATGACCAGTGTAACACTACATCATGTACAACCACAATAACAGTATCCTAATTGTAACAAGTTACACTTAATCTATGTATGTATAATATTTCAAAATATACTCTACTGTCATGTAAAAAATAATAATGATAAAAAAGAAAAAACCCATTCTTTTTCATAAGGTTATAGCTGAAATCAAAGCATTCTAGAATTTCAGAAATGATGGGGACTTTAGAAATGATTTAATACAATTTTTTTAGGAAAAAGTTCGAGAGAAGTTGTGATATCCCTTGTGTCACACAATAAATTGGTAGTGGTGGCAAAACAAAAACCTGATTTTCTTTCTTTGACGAACTGTGGAAAAACTTGGAAGCCCCTGATTGATTTCATGTAATGAAATCATTATGTTTTCTTTGGAGTTTTATTTAGTTAAATTAAGTTTGCCCTGTTCCTACATTTATTCAAGGAGTACTGACAACAACAGAAAATATTCCTCAACAATGAGAACCAGAATAAACGTGTGCAATCATAGTTTATCTATTTCATCAAGGAATAAAGGTCCAGTGAAGTTGTGAAACTTGCCATCATAAAGAATGAAAAAGTGTCTACCTATTCTGGATCACAGTCTCCTTTTCCAGCTTCCACTTTCCAGTAAAGTAGACTTTGTTTCAATCTGAGACACATTATGCTGTTTTATAAGCATATAAAATAAAATTAAATGTTTAATTGAAAAAAGTAAGAAACTAACTACTCAGAACAATCTTCAGATTCAATGTAATCCCTAACAAATGCCAATAGCATTTTTCTTAGAGATAGAAAAAATCTAAATTTTAAGGAACCATGAAGAACCAAAAAACCAAAGAAATCTTGAGAAAGAATAAAGTTAGAGGCATTCTACTTCTTGACTACAAATTATAGTACAAAGCTTCAATAATTAAGATAGTATGGTGCTGGCATCAACATATACACATAGACTAACAGAACAGAGTAGAGTCTAGAAATAAACACACATCCTGTCACTAATCTGACAAGAATACCAAGAAGGGAAAGGATAGGCTTCAATAAATGGTGTTGAGAAAACTGAACATCTACATTTAACAGAATGAAACTGGAACCTTGTCTTACACCATATGCAAAAATCATCTTGAAATTTACTAAAAACTTAGATGTAAGATCTGAAACCATAAAACTCCTAGAAGAAAACAGGGGAAAAGATCTTGACACTGGTCTTAGCAATGAGTTTTTGAATATGTTCCCAAGGACACAGGAAAAAAAGGTGCAAATAAACAAATAGGGGTGCACCAAAGCTACAAACCTTCTGCACAGAAAAGGAAGCCATCAATGAATTTAAAAAAATAACATATGTAATAGGAGAAAATACTTGCAGATGTTAGTAAGGTGTTAATATCCAAAACCTATAAGGAACTTATATAGCCCAAAAACAAAAAGGCTAAAAATTATATTTAAAAAAAGGTGGAGTGACAAATGAGGCCAATAGATATCATTCTGTTGAATTACAGAATGGCTAAGAGACACAAAAAGGTGCTTACTTTCACCAATCATTGCAGAAATGCAGATCAAAATCCCAGTGAGGACTGGGGTTGTGGCTCAGTGGTAGAGCACATGTCAAGCATGTGAGAGGCCCTGGGTTTGATCCTCAGCACCACATAAAAATAAATAAATAAAATAAAGGTATTGTATCCAACAACAACTAAAAAATAAATACTTTTTAAAAAATCACAATGAGTCAACACCTCACATCTGTTAGAACGAATATTATTAAAACAATGAAAGTATTGGCAAGGATGTGGAGAAAAGGAAACTGCTACACACTGCTGGTAGAAATGTAGTTGGGGAAGCCATTATGGAAAATGCACATGGACAGCCTTAAGAAATTACACATGGAAAACATCATCATCATCATAGGAATTCTACTTTTGAACACATATCCAAAAGAAATGAGATAAATATCCCAAAGACATGTTTATTACATCATTGATTAGAAAAGCCAAGATAAAGAAACAGTCTAAGTGACCCAAGATGGATGAAAAAAGAAACTGAAACACAATGGGAGATCTCTCAGCTTTACAAAAGAAGAAAATCTTGCCATTTGCAATACTATACATTGTGTTAAGAGAAATAAGCTGAAAACAACAAAACACTGAATAATTTCACTAACAGGTGCAATAATAAAAAGTCAAATTCATAGAAGCAGATTAAAATAATGGTTAAGAGGGGGTAAAAGTGGGGAATATGAGGAGATATTGCTTAAAGGATATAAAGTTTCATTTATGTAGAACAAGTTCTAGACATCTAAGGTACAGAAGGGTGACTGTATTTAATAATATCATATTAATAGACTTGAAATTTGCTAACTAGATATTAAATGCTCCCACTGCAAAAATATGTGATTATCTGAAGTGATGGATATCTAGCAATCTTGATTCTAGCAATTATTTTATAATTTATATGTATATTTAAGTATCATATTGAACACCTCAAATATAAATCATTTTTATTAAAAATAAAATAGTATTGGGGAAAATTTACTAAATATTATGGTTTAAAAAAATTAAAAATCAATACTTATTTGATTCCGGTGTTATTTGACATTAATTGATAATATCAATATTTGGAGGAATGTAGCATAAATTATGTCTACATTTCCTGTGTATAGTTGAAGTGTTTTAAAGTATTAGCATTTCATTCATATCCAAAGACTGATAATGAATCATTATATACCTAACAAGTATAGCTAAGAATTAATTATCTCATAAAAGAAGTACCCATGAATTACAGATATGAGGATGTGTGAGCACTATATACATGAGAAATTCACCTAGAAGACTCCAAAGTTGATATCAAGTTTTTTGCAACAAATTATTCTAATACTGATCTAGCCCCCTGGAAAATTCACTGAGAGTATAACAAAGCTATTCACCAGAGTATGTCAGGATATTTGGACCTGGCTAGTTTAGAGATATTAACTATCTTTTCTAATTGAATATAATAAGCACATAATATGTTCAACATACTTTTGAGGAGGGATACTTGTTGAAGACTCTGAAAATAGCTAATTCAGCTGCAACAGTCTTTCTTGATCCAGTGGGTGCTCCAACTAGGACACTACAGTCTGTGTGATACAGTGTATGAAATATTTGTGTCTGCACAGGGTTAAAGTGGCTGAAGTTGTACAGGGCTTCATATGCTTTACATACCAAAGCCATAACTGGCAAAGGCTGAAGATCCAGTAATTCTGAAAAGATCCAACAGGTACTTCTGAAAAAAAAACTGAAAAAACATGCACAATACCGAATACTGTATTTTTAAGAATAACATTTCCTAATTATCTCTAGAGAAGAACATATTTAATATAAGTTCTTATACACCAGTGACACATCTTATTCAGTCACTACATTTAACATAACTGATAAATAGAACACTTTTATTGAAGAATCCCCTATAAACCAACTATATATTTCTCTTCCAAAAAGGGAAATAACTTGAATAAAAGTACATGAAAGTATGTATGTTATGGTACAAAAATAAATCAGTGAAAACCATTTGTAAACAGCAGTATTGGAAGGGTCACTAACAACAGATTTGATCTGCTACACACTGACCAATCCTGAGTAGCTGAGGGGTCTTTTAGTATGGCCAATGGAAACAAAAATGAATTTAGCCTTATTCAGGAAGGAACAAGGATAGTAGTTTCAGAACACAGCATGACTGAGTAAAACAAAACAAAACAAAACAAAAAACTCTCCTTAAAGGGTACAGGTCTTCTTACTTTCACTAATCATTGGGGAAATTTATGTCTGTAAAGTAAATTTATGTGTTGAAAGACACTAGATTTGGTTGCTTCTCATTATATGGACTGGGTGCTGAAGAAATTAGATAATTATCACAAAGTTCAAAAAAGAAGATATAAAAAAATCAGTTAAGAGGACACCTTGATCTGACCTTTATAGTATGGTTGCAAAATAAAAAATATGGTAAATTTTCTTCTAAAAAATAAAAAATTAAAATAAAAAATTAACTTAGTTGGGCATGGTGGCACAGGCCTGTAATTCCAGCAGCTCAGAGGCTGAGACAGAAAGATCCCAAGTTGAAAGACAGCTTCAGCAATTTAGTGATATCCTATCTCTCAAAATAATAATAATAATAAAAAGACTGGGGATGTGCTTCAGTGGTTAAGTGCCCTTTGGGTTTAATCCTGGGTACCTTGTCCCTAAAGAAAAAAAAAAACCCAAAATAAAAAGATGACTTTAAGAAGTTATCTTTTCCCTACCCATTGCTCTATTCCATTACAAGGATAGCTGAGAGCTAACTTCATACTCTCTATGTCTGATTATGATTGTTTAAATTTTCCGTAGCTCTGGAAATCCAGGAAGGAGGAAGACATTGCATGATAAGGCATGCAATGTTAATCAAACATATTTTTTTAAATAAAAGACTAAAAATTAAACATTGTACAATGTCAAATGCACAGTTATTGACAATGGTAAATTAAGATGATCTATTACAGTGATTTTACCTAGATGGTATGTTTATAATAAATCAGCTAATTATATAAATAGGTTGATATGTATTTGGTTGCTTAAGAAAAAAATTATTAAATTGGCATTAACATATAATGCTAATGTATGTGGAATTAAGTACTTTAATGAAAGAAAGAAACCTAGCAATGATATAGGAAGCATATATTTTAAGTTAAAACATCATCACTTCCACATATTTTGAACTGATGAGATTCTAGATATCACATAAACACATTTGATGAAATAAGACCAGAAAGACCCTCTGCAATAAGTAGATTACTAGATTATACAGTCTCAATATCATTCTATTTTGATAAATTTTTTTGGTTTTGCTATGCCAAGATATCAAAGAGAAATTGAGATGTAGTATAAAAAATATCTCAATGAATAATATGAATAATGTGTACATTTGACAAAATGAAAGATTATAAAGTCATATTTAGGTCTCCTTTCACTTCTGAAAGGACTGTCAAATAGCATGCTATTTAAAGTAGAATAACATTTTTATTCTGAAAAGGCAAGCAGTTTGTCTGAAATATACATGGGAAAGAAGATTTGACTCCTAATTTATGTCTGTAAAGTAAATTAAGGACCTCTGAAAATCAATACTCATCAATTATGAATTCTCAAAAAATGAAATTAGTATACTAGTTTCAAGATGTTTTTGAAATAGATTTCAGGGGTACTTGAAAGTATCACTGCAAATATTTATTCATGAAATTTTGCTTTTTTAATAAATCAAAATAGAAAGGCATTTGTTCATTTTATGAAAACCTAGAGTTTATACATTACAACAATAAAAAATGTTGCTGAATACTCTTACTATATATCCCTTTTAATAATTTGTTATATATATACAAACATTCCAAAATCTAAAAAAAAAATGTGAAATTTGAAACACTTCGGGTTTTAAACATATTGGATAAAAGATAACCTGTACTAGAATTAAGTTCATGTGAATTGGACTAAATGTAAGAAAAAAGAGATATCTCAAAACTTTCACAGAGAATACAGATTAAATGATAAATGACAATTGCAATAAAAAGGAAGGCTATATGGAGAAATAATGATTATATGTACAGATGAAAGTCCAGTAACACAGAAATAGTAACTCTCCTCATTACTATGATTATCAGAATTGACTAAGCCTACTTTAATGCTTTTGGAACTTAAATAAACAAAAATTAAAGGTCCACAATTTTACTATCTACATATACATATTTGATTTTGAAAAATTTGAACATACAGTTTAGAAACAATTTTGTCAAGTAAGTTGGACTTTGATTCAGAATAAAACAACTTTATACTTCTCAACATTAATTAAAATAACAATTTTGGGAAGTCAATAATTCACATCAACACATTAATGTTCAATTTGTTACCTGTATGGGGCTGATGCCTGTCTGGTAGAATCAGATGTTGGAAGTTGATAATACAAACAGCCTCTGCTCCTAACCATCTATCAGAAACTGCTCGGATATAGTATTGGGAAGGCAAAGTTTCAAAAATAGGGATTGCAAATACCAGTAGTTGAGCTTCTTTACTAATGACCTAATGTAAAATAAAGTCTAAAATAAATAAAGTTCTTAGTAGTCAATTCTTAATAGTATCTATACCAGATGTAATAAAAATAAACTATGTTGTATTTCTAAATAGCTCAGATATTCAGGTACTACAGTAACTTGTAGGTGATTTCCTTCTGAGGATTATTTGACATAACAGAAGGTAAAAATTTATACTAACTTTATATTATTTATATATATGTTATCATTATGACATGTTACCAGTTTGATTCATTATCAGAATTTCCCAAACATGATTCATGCAATTATTTCATGATTTCTATAATTTCAAGTACCATATTATTATTTACTTAATATTTTTCTTTAAATCTGATCAGTATCTTAAGTGGAATATCTGAAATCTCTTAAAATATATAGGTTACATGGTTATCAAGAAGATAAATGCATGAAAACAAAATATTGCTATAAAATACTATTGCTATCTAGTCAAGATTTTCAATCGGAAGCTTGCTTTCTCTTTGATAAAAAGAGAAATTACAAATAAAACATGAGTTAAAGATGTAGTAACAATTGAGTCTTTACAGATAATTTTACAAGGAATGATCTTTTCACTAAGCAATTTATTATTTTGCAGAAAATTATTTTTACCCCTCTTATTTTATATATTCCATGCCTCTAGAAGCCATGCCTTAAACCATGGTAAAGATTATAAATGAATTTCTTGAACTAGGATCAGACTGAATAATCAATATTGTCACACTGAATCTCTGTGTTCCTTTGAAACAAAACAGGAAAACAGAACATAACAAAACTTTCACGGCACTCTGAAATCAGAGAGATAGTAAAAAACAAAAATTGTTTATATATATTTTTTATGATAGCTAAATAATAAGGTTATATTCACCTGTTTTTTTAAGAGCTAGAAAATACTCTGAATGATAAATATGATCATTTGTAGGATCTTCCACCCAAATCCACCAGGATTCTCCTACTGTCCCATGGACCTAGAAGAAAAATTATCCTAGTACTATGAAAATCATAACTCAAGTAACCGTACTGTTTACATATCAGCACCTATTAGTCTAACAACTTTTTTGATATATAATTTATAAAACAAAGTTCACTCATTTAAAGTATACAGTTCAATGGTTTTAACATATTTACAAAGTTGTACAACTATGAACATAATCTAATTTTAGAACATTTTTATCACCTCCAAGAGAGTACTTATATTCATTAGAAGTATGGACATGGCTATTATAAACACTTTGTTAAATGGAATGATATAACATATGGTCTTCTGTGACTGGCTTTTTAAACTTACCATACTATTTTTGTAGTTCATCCATGTTTTAAACTGCATCAGTACTTTGCTTCTTTTTATTGTCAAATAATATTCTACTGGACACATATATCATATTTTGTTTATATAAGTCAATCTCTCTTTTTTCCTTATATGATCCAATACTATTCAGTATTCACTTCTTCCTCAGGGACTCATGAAAAGGAGATCACATCCCAATCATTTCTCCTCCAAATCTTCTTGCACTATCTCACATGAGCTTTTGGGGGACACCACATTTAAACCATAACACCTGGGATAATTTTGATTCACATAAAGCCAATCAGCTCATGGCATTCTCCTGACAATATCTATAGTAAAGGAGAAGTCCATAACAAACACTTGGCATAATTAGACTGGGGGGGCATGTATTTGTGGGAAGAGGGCTTACAGTTTATGTTGTGGGCTGAGGAAGTGGGTATGTGTTCCCCTTACTCCATTAACAGTGAAAGAGAAGCAGGAAAACATTCGGGAATAGTGTGAGCAGAGCAAAGAAGTGGAAATATCTTGGGCCTTGAACAATACTATTAACCTCAAGACTGGACCCTCTTTAGGGCCCATCTGATCTGTGGACCTTTTATTGTACAAAAGAATATATTACCTTACGTAAATCAGACTGAGGCAAGTTAGGTTTTACATTCTTGAAGCTAATAGCATTATAAGAGAGTTCATTATAAAAACAATCAAGTACTTTCTCCTATTAATTAATAAAACTAAATTAGGATGTATTATGAATAGCAATAGTAGAAAACCATGTGCAAAAATAATGAATCTTCCATTCCTTTAAAAACAATCGAAAATTTCAAATATGAGCTTATACTTAAATATAATTTTATATTTTATATAATATTTCATATTTATAAAAAATATTAACTGTAATTTGGTGTTATCAACTAGTGCTCATATACTGTGAGAAAAATAGGAAATAGAAATGCTTTAGGAATTAAAGGTCTGAATGCTTTAATGACAATGTGGAATTAAATTAAAACATAGATGGGTGATTTTAGAACACACTGCTGAACAAAATTCATTTACATTAAAGATATACAAATGTTAACTAATATAGGAAGTATCCAAATACATTTAATAAGAATTTTATAAGACTACTTGATGTAAGCATTGTTATATACAGTTTCTGATTTACTTGCCTTCCCCAGTTAGTTTTTGAAACTGAAGACTGAGTCCTATTTGCCTTTTGTATGTACAATTTCTAACACAGTAACTAGTCAAAAGATATATCTGAAAAACTATTGATAGAATAAGAGAATACAAAGTAGGTTTTTACATGTATGTTTACCAGTATTTTGGTAAACACATATAAGATATTGAAGATCATCTAAGTATTAAAGCAGGAAAAGGAGGAATAAAATTAGAAATAGAAACATGATAAGAATCAAGAAAGGACATTCTAGGGAAGAGCTCCGTATAAAATGCTATCTAATCAGAGAAGAAAAATAACTGAAAAATCTGCTGGTTATGGCAACTGGTCAATCAGATATTAGAGATCCTTGAGGAAGTGGTCTCAGCAGAAAAGAAACTGGTGACAAGAAAGCCAATGTAGAATACCTTCTATACAAGTCTAATGTTTAAGAAAAGGAGAGAACAGTATTTTGAGAGACATCATGATTTAAAAATGAATTTTTGGTAAGCAAAAATGAGAGTCAATAGAGATGGCAAAAATAAATGGCAAAGTTCTCATGGATTTGAAACCACTAAAATAGTGTCCAGTGATGCAATGTTAAGTTCCCTAGGCTCTCTGAGGAAAGATGTAGGGAGGTGTAGTAAAATCTGAGGTACAGACATTTTAGTTTAATATAGATATTTTCCACTTCTACCTGATCATTCCATGTGAAATCAGGGTAGATGCGGACAGTCTGTGTGATAGGCTGAATGGATGCTTCCATCATAACAGAAGGAATCTGATGAACACATTGTTTGACCTTTTGTCCAATATTCACGATGCAAAATGTGACCTGAAAGAAAAATATCACATAGAAGTAATGTTTCCAGACAGAAAAAAAAGCAATATAATCTGACTTGTAAGTGGGATTTCAGAGTAGGTGATTTTATTGCTTGTTTTATGATTTGCTATGTAGAATAGATGACATTCTTGACCTGGCATTGTTGAGAGCCACAGCCCAGTCAGAATGATGCCTGGCATTTGCCAGAGGGAATGTTTGAAAGGTGACACCAGCGAACCATTGAAATGATGATTTGAGTTAAGCTATACATAATTGCTGTGGATTGATTGAGTTGTATATTTGACCTTTACTGTCAGGCAATAGGGTGGCTCTTGCTGCCTTGGGCATCAATTCATAGCTCTGGAAATCAGTATCAAGGTTCCTTTAGGTATTAATAGGGTTCTGAACCTTGATATTGTGCTTAAACTAGTATAAACGGAACTACTTCTTTTTGAGTTAGTTTAGAACACATACAGAAATATTTAACATTTTATGTACATAGCCACTGGTTTATTCACGGTCTACTTTAGAACTCTAAAATCATGAGAAATGCTTCAGGAATTAAATACAACTTAGTTGAATTAAATACAACTCATCCACCCAGGCCCACTTCTAGAAAACATAAAATAATCAGGTTCTGGAATGCAGACATATATGGGAATACCAAGGGTAGAGGCTGTTAAAAAACAAATGTGACTAACTGATTTGAGCAATTAAGTGAAAATAGATCATATTTTAAAGCATCAAGTGTGCAGTATGTGTACAGTCAACTTACTTTGTTAATAGTCTGTCTTTCTGCCCTTTTTCCTACTCTATCTTAGAGTACAAATGTAATGACTATCTCAGCCTCTCTAAACATCTTTGGAATTCTTTTTTCTTTTTTTTATTCTCTAAAATTTATTTACAGTTAATAAGTTAAAAAGCAAAGTACAACCAAATTGTAAATGTTAATCATATGCACATTAAACTGTCCAGGGAAACACTTCAGTTCCACTAAAAACAATTGCTTTCTAATGCAATTAAGACATAACAGTTATCAAAAAAAATATTTCAACATACCAATAAAGCAAATGTTAGGTATATATAATCATTAAAAATTATCAATTTAAAGAGTGCTGTGGCAACCCAACCCTTAAAACGACCAAAAAACCTTTTGAGTTCAAAATTGCTCAGACTTTTTGTATTCAATGATTTTAAAAGATTTTATTGAAGAGTTTTTTGAAAAATAGTACTAACATTTGCTCATAGCAAATCAACAAGTATGTGCCACTAGCTTAAGTTACACTTGTCCAATAGAGTACTCAAACAAAAATAAATACACGCCACAACAGCAACACTTTGCATTATCAATGATGAAGCTTGCCCTCAGAATCATGACATTACTGGTTTTAGTGACATAGAAAATGAGTTGCTGGTTGTTAAGAAGGAATGTAAAAAATACCAAAAAAGATTATTTGTTGTGCCAGTCACATTTAGGCACCCAAAAGTCAAAAATCAAACAGAAATATATCAAGGTGATAAAATTCCTCCTAGCTTCCTCCTCTACTTTTGTCATATGAGATATAAATGAAGGCAAGAGAACAAACAAATAGGACTTCTTTAAAAAAAAAAAAACTATACACAAGCTAAGCTACAGACTTACTTCTGAAACAATTAATGGATGCCTCACCATAAAAGCCACTATGCCAAGTTTCTTTTCACACTCTGCCCAAAGGTAATCATAAAATACTTTCACTTTCCTATTAACATACTAGTCAACTATATCAGATGTTTCTCCACATTTTAGAAGTTGCAAGATAGGTTTTGCTAAAGAAAACTTGGCAAAAATATTTCTTACATCTTACTTCACAAACTAGAAACGGCATTATTTAATAGTCCACATGAACCATATTGACTTCAAGATGGGCAATCAGATTCAAACTGAAATCAGATAACCCAAATAAGCCAAAAAAGCATTTAGACACATTCAAGTCCACTAAAGTAACAAGGCATAAGAGGAAAAAAATGTCAAGAATATCAGTTAATTTCTTTACATGGTAAAATGAAGTGCAGGCAAGAATCAAGTGATATAAAGAAATAGAATTCCTACATATTTTTATTGGATATGACACAATATAATCAAAGAATGCACATAATTAAATGCTGTAGCTCAAAGCATCTTTGAAGTAAAGATTCTGCTGATCTTTTTATTTTATGTGACTGCTTACAGATTAGTCCTCTATTTGCTCCTAAAGAATATATTTAAACACTCAATCAATGAATAATCTACAGCAGTTTGTTGTAGAATCAATAATGGGGAATGGTGCATTGTACCAGGATAGTTAGATATACCCATAGGGAGTTTCAGTGGTCAAAATGCTTCCATTGCCAGAAGGTAGTCTGAAAATGGTCTAGAAATTCAATACAGCATTGACCCTACATTGTGTACATGATCCACAGTCAGTTTCTCAAGCATACTTGAAGTTTTAAAAAAGAGCAATTAAAAAAAGCCAGGAATTTTTTAAAAATCTATTTTTAAATAAGATTTTTTTGTTGTGTGAAATAATTTTTAATGTATTAGTTCAAATGAGTTGAACAGCAAAATCTAATCATGTTTGTTGGAGGTTAAATGCATTTAAAATCACTGTATTTAAAAATAATTTCTAATATTTAAAGTTGCATAATATTTCTATTTGTGTATGCATAGTTAAATGCTCATCTACTTCACTCTCCTAAAATCTGGTTAATGAACAACAAGTAACCATCCATAAACACACAATTTGTGATGTCTCTCTTATTTCTATTACATTGTTTTTTTTTCCTTATTGTATTATTGGATTAAGAGCAAGTTAAGTGGCAAGATTTCTAAGTAAACAGATTAAAGCCATTTACCAAATGTTACACAAGTATGTTTGATTTTTACTACATTATGAGAATTGCCAGTATATTTTCATCTAAACACATATCAACATTATACTTTTTAATTATTAGGTGGTTTTATTTGTTTAGTTATTCCAGATTGCTTGAAGATGACAATTTTGTAGCCTAAAATTGGAATGAGATTAGAAATTAGATTTCCTACCAACAGAAAAAAAACACAAAATGAAATATTCTTAATGTGGCAATATAAAAATTTCTTGTCATCCTCATTCACAGAGTTTTTTAATCACAGTTTTAATGCATTAAAATATGTGCATTTAAATGGCACCTTATTAGATAAATTTTAGCACCTAATTTGCATGTTTTAGGTTTCTAATTTTCAAAATTTTAAGGGTAGAATCATTGATATTTTAAGGACTACAAGTATACTAAAAATACTATAGTAAATATTATACATACATATGTATAAAGATACGTTCAATGTTTCATAGGTAGATGTATATATGAGACAAATTCATTGAATGTTAGAAGCTGATTCTAAAATTTAAGTTTGTATTTATGCTAATTTGGTCAAATTATATGGATGAATATATATATAACAAACACGATATACTATGATGTTGAGAATAAAATGCTCTGATAAGCTTTGCACAGCATCTGGTTGATATTTTGATGAAATTTGTTTTTTATATTTAAACAATACTTGATGATAATGTGAATGTTAATTTTCTTTCTAATTTTCTTTCCATATTGGTTGATATGCTTACTTTTTATAGATAAAGGCTACTACTTTGGGGAAGTAAGTTTAAAACGTTAAGCAATTGGACTTTACATCTCTTTTGTTTGTAATCACTGAGCCCATGAAAATCAAAGCCATATAAATTCTTGCATTACTAACAGTCAAGCTTGAACCTCTCAAAAAAAAAAAATCCTTGGTCAAAGCTTTGAAATTCAGTAAAAATTCAGAAACGAGTGGGATTCAGAATACCCTGAGCACAAACTAGTGCAACACCACAAAACATGTTTGATCTTCCGTCCAGAAAGAGGGGTGGCAGTCAAAAAGAAAAATGGAGGCGGGGGTTAAAGAGCAAGCAAATTCTGGCTTTTATTACACAAGCACGAAAACAAATTCCTTTGGAAAAGAATGACTTCTTCGGAGGACTTCCAGACCACTGAGGTAGAGTCCAAAAGGGAGAAAACCAATCTGCCCCTATAGTCCTGGAGACTTCTCAATCTGGGGTTCGGAAGCAAAGGGACCTCCCCTGGGAGTCCTGCAGTCTCCTCCTTCGCAGACGCAGTGCAGGGAGGCGGCAGAGGGTACACCTGTCCCGGAGTTCCAGACGCGGGGACGCATCCCGGGGGCGCAGGGAGGCCATCCCGGGACTTCCTCGCTGGCTTAAAGTGCACTAGGGGACGGTCCTGGTGGAGACTGTAAACACTCGACTGACACTTGTTCATTTCTCCAAGCAGAAACTCCATCTTGGGCCTGGGAGCTGCAGGAGGCGCCCTCGGGGCGGCGTCTCAAGCCCGGGGCACCGGGAAGCGGCGGAGCCTCACCACGGGTTCCAGGTCCACTCGCAGGACTTGGCACGCCGTGCATCGCGCCGCCGCCAGGCTGCGCTCGCCCCACACGTCGCCGCCGACGCGGATGGTGGGGAAGGTGGTCAGCGTCGGGGTGGATGCCCTCCAGATCTCCTCCAGGGTGCGGCCCCGAAGCAGGGCTCGGGCGCCGAGAGCTTCTCCAGGCACGACTCCTCGGGGGCCGCCGGCGGCGGCAGCAGCGGTGGCGGTGACGGTGGAGGCGGAGGGGGCAGCCGGGGGTCCCCTCCTGCCCGCGGCGGTCTCCCGGGCTCCGCGCGTCAGGGCCGGCGCGTCAGGCCGCGGGCGGTAGGGGCCTCCGGGGGTCAGGCACCAGGGCTCGGCAGGTCCTTGCTGCGCAGGATGTGCGGGGAGAACTGGTGCTTGAGGCTGCAGAGGAAGCTCCAGAGCTCCGCATCCGAGCTCATGAACTCGGTGCTGCGGGGCATGAACAGCTTGAAGGCATCGCCCAGCGCCTAGGTGCTGTCCGCCAGCGACAGTTGCGACCAGGAGTACACCACCTTCTCCTCCCGGCCTCCAGCCCAGCCCCTCCTCCCGCTCTAAAGCCGCCGCCCAGGGAGGCCGCTGCCAGGGGCCAGCGCTGGCGCCTCTTCATGCTGCGCCGCATCTGAGGCCACTCGAGGCGCTTGACCTCTGACCTACATACCCAACCCTATTTTGTAATTTTATTTAAATACAGGGTCTCACTAAGTTGCTCAGTGCCTTGCTTTTGCTGAGGCTGGCTTGGAACCCTCAGTCCTCCTGTCTCAGTCTCCCCAGACTTGGTATTCCTGGGGTGTGCCAGGGAGCTCAGTTTCCTCTTTAGAATTCTGGCCAGCAGTAACCCTCCTCCTTACTTGTCTTCAGAATGACTCTTTTCATGTGTAATGTCTATCCTCTGCAGAAGTCAATACTGTCTAATCAAGGCATTATACATTTATTCCATAAATGTTAGGATTTGTGGAAATGTATGTTTAGGAATAACTTTTCAATATTACACAAAAAGCTAGACACTGAATACTATGTATGCACTGATGACAACTGGGTTTAAAGGCATCTATGTGTGATTAAGCTTGTTTAAACTCTGGAGAATGTAGAGCTTATTGTTCACTTAAACTTTTACTGTAATACTGCTGATATACATAACATATTTTTGAAATTGGTTCAATATTAAGAAACAAAATGAGAATAAATATCACTGAATGATTCTTATCATTTATGGGTAGGATCTACATTTAAAATACTTAAAACTTTGCTAATATAAACTATTTTAATTGCTAATTTTTTTTGGAGCGGGTAGTGATGGTTGAACCCAGGGCCAGCAGCTAAGCCACTAAGCAATATCCCTAGCCCATTTAATTTTTTTTTTAATTTTGAGACAGGGTCTTGCTAAGTTGCTGAAGCTGACCTGGAACTTGTGATCCTCCTATTTCAGCCTCCGGAACTGCTGGGATTATAAGCATGTGTGCCCACATCCAGCCTTAATTGCTAATTCTGCTAAATAACTTCATAAAATTTGGAGTGATTTTTGCTCTTTTGCATAAATAAAGAGATGTCATATGTAGGTTCAAAATTTATATTGAGTTATATGCATTCATGAATATGTCAAAATTAACAATGTAAAATATAATGTACTAAAACAAATTTAAAAAGAAGAGAGAAAATAAATTTATGTTAAATGATATGAAAATTCACAATACTTTTATATCTGGTAAAATATTTTATTTTCACAGAAAAATTCATTTAAGCACTTTTTCCCCCTTCTTACCTATTTCATCTTTCCTCATATCTTTCAGCTTATCTACAGTAAGATTTTTTTCTTCTAATCTTGTTAGAATATGTGGTGGTAACACTGAGAGGCTGAGAAAGGAGGATTTCATGTTGAAAGCCATTCTCAGCAATTTAGCTAGGCCCTGAGCAATTTAGTAAGACCCTATTTCAAAATAAAAAAAAAAAATAGAAATGGTTAGAGATGTGGTTCAGTGATTTAGGGCCTGTAGTTTCAATCCCTAGTACTAAAATAAATAATTAAAAGAAAAAAATAAAAAAGGACTGAGGATATATTTTAGTCATAGAGAGCCTCTCAGTTTAATCTGTAGTATTACGAAAAACAAAACAAAACAAAACAAAGAAAAGAAATGAAAGACAAAGAAGACAAAAAATAACTTACTTTATTTCACATGATGGTTTAAATATATGAAGAATTTTTTTTTTACCATAGCAGTTTTTAAAAGTTATAAATTAAATGAGCTGTAGGTTTAGGGAACAATTTTCTTTCAGTACTCAATATTTAAAATCAGAGACCTATCATACTGGAATACATATATTAGGCCTTATATAAGATATATTTGTTACTAAGCCAAACAAACCACTAACTTTCACACCCAGTCCTGATTTACAAGCACAGGTTACATAAAAGATGTACAAATCAATATATTTAATTCTAAGGAGAAACTGTAGTTCATAGAATTTTTCAAAGTAATGTATTCACAGAACAATAGAATTAATTCCTTGGTCTCTAGAGATAAACAAAGAAGAGAAAATGGGGAGTAAGATTCTTACCTGTGCAACATTTGCAGAATCTGACATAAGGGAGAAACTATCCGTCTCTCCTCGGCTGATGGAAGTTTGAAGTAAGATGTTTATTTTCCCATAACTATTTTCTACATCACCAAGAGCTGAGAGTTCACAAAAAAATTTTAATAGAGCATCTAACTCCTCTATTTCTTCTTCTCTGACCTAGAAGAGTCAATATTTTTATAGTAATATTTGGTCTGATTTATTTAAAAACCACATTGCATGTTTTTAAGGTTGCCTTTTAGTATAATGTAATATTTTACTCTTGTACAGCTAAAACCCAGTAATTTTCCCATAGGTAAATTATAAAATATAATATGAAATTGTGTTGAGGCGGGTACAATTATATTTTATTGTTCATCACCAATATTAAAGTTGCCATTGACACATAAAAATTTGATATGACACAAAAATTAAGTCATCTGACATCACCATCCTTCAATTGATGAGGTTTCATTTCTTATTTGACCAGAGTAAAACCTCTGCCCAGACTGATTAGGGCAAACTTGATTATCTTCAAATGCATTTGTTATAGTCATATATTTTTAAATGGTATAATGCATTCATAGCTTAAAGTTGTGAAGTACTATTTCAAAGTATTAAAGTTTTCACTGTTAATAACATTAAATTATAATATGGGTAATACACAACCTATTTAAATTTCTTGACTTGGGATACAAAGCAAAGCATGATGTTAGGTATGCTGTGATATTATTATCTAGAACACTGAATTTTCTTGTACAATAGAAAACACTGCTGATACTACAAATATGCCATATGGCTTTTTTATATTGTATTAGGAATAACAATTAATTTCAAACTTTCATAAATAAATAAATGTACATACCTGACTGAAACTTCAAGTAATCTTACCTTGATCTGATCAAATTATTCAGCTTTGGAGACTATCTCAGATATGTCACCTTCTGTTTTGTGAGCATCGAAGAGTTCATTAAAGGTCTACTAAAGTAAGTGTCAAATTTAATTAAAATAGAAGACCAAAAGATATTATCAAATTTATGAAAGATTAAAAAACACTCCTAAACATAGTTAAGAAAGCCATTAGAACCAAAAAAAAGATCAGTAAAATCATCTAATAAAATCCATACTAAATGTCTAAAAATGTTCAACATAACATTCTGGTCTTGACCTCAGTATAGGCATATGGAAATCTGCATCACTTACTAATTATAAGCTCACATACATCATATAAAATTCTGAGGGAAATAACTAGACAACATGCAATTCAAAGAGTCTCAAAATATGAATAGCGAGAATACACAGAAAAATCAGTTAAAGGCCATACAGAAAAGACAAAGGTACTACACGGCTAGAGTTGCTGAAAAAGAACTGCAAAAAAGAAAGTGTTAGGGTGTAATTTGGCAGCAGTCTACTAGCAAGAGGACAAATGAGAAAGGCTGTCTCATAGAGACAATGAGATATAAGGAGGGAGGACTAGGTCTGGGATTGAGGAACCACCAAATCACAGCTCTGAGATAATATATAAAGAGGTCTTGCAGAAATCTAGTGTCATACAATAGGTTATTCTGAAAAAATGAGGAAAACCCAGTAAGCACATAAAGGTGTTTTTCTGAAACCTGTTTTATATGTAAGCAAATATTAAATCTACAAACCCGAGATTTCATATAAACTGACTTTTTCTTTTTGATGATTTCTATTCTCCTATTTTAAAAACAACTTTATGTACAAAAGGCAAAAATGAATTTAAGAAAAAACTCAAAACACTATCTATTGAAAAAAGTATAAAAATTCAACTTAACTTATTTCAATCTCTTCATATTTAAGTATTCTCCCAACAGGTTATCATTGTATTGACATGTACTGATATATGTACATGAAAACACATAAAGAAATGTATATGCTTTTTAAAAATAAAAATATTAAAGTATCACATCATCTTAAACAGGACGTTGTTAAAAAGCAACAAATCCTCTTATAATTGTATGGTCAAAATTGGCCTTAAAAGTTTCTTAAATTAACCATCTAGTACAAACAGGCTGAGTTGGTAATTTTAGTAGTTTCTTAAACTCTTCTTTAGTGTTTCTTACTAATATGCAATTAAGTTTTCAACTTTTTATTCAAGGAAATAATTAAGCTATCAAGTCCAGCTTAAAGTCATTCTGGCACACACTCTGTAAGACTCACCAATAGGCTTCAACTATTTCAGGTGTATGTAGTGTTTAGGATATGTTCATGAAACAGGATGACAGAAGAGCACCATTGCTATCTAAAGTCATTTTTTTCCTTGTCATTACTAAAAGTATATTGCTGAATTCATATAAACTAAATGTATTTGCTCATAAGTTGTTTTGTTATTTGGCATTATTAATATATTTTGAAGTCTAGAAAGTATTTGACTGTAAAAACAAACATTTTTGCATTTGTTCCTCTTAGAATATTACCTCAATGGTATTGTATTTAATATAATAGTGGCTGGTGGTTCAACCCAAATCCGTTGAGGAAAAATAACCAGTTCTCTCTTCAAAATGAATCATCTGAGCTTTGTCTAGTTTTCGTCCAACTTCAATGACTAACTGTTCTCGATGCTTTCTTAATGTTGGGTCAATCTACAGGAAAGAAATATAAACACTTGATGTTTTAATTAGACTTTTAAAAACTTAATTTTGAACTGGTACTTTGAAGCATAAAATTATATGTATCAATGGTGTAAAGTGATTTTTCAATACAAAAATATATTGTGCAATATTTAAAACAGATTAAATACAACTATTTTTCAAACATTTATCATTTATTTATGGTAAAAACTTGGTACTCATTGATCAGTCTAACATTTATCATTTATTTATGATAAAAACTTAGTACTCATTGATGAGTCTCTCCCCATCCCTCTCTCCAGCCCCTAGTAACCACCATTCTATTTTCAACCTCTGTAACATCAACTTTTTGAGATTCTACACATGAATGTGATCAGGTGGTACCTGTTCTTTTGTACTTAGCTTATTTCACTTAACATAACAACATCCAGTTCCATCCCTGTTACTGCAAAGACAATATATCAGTCTTTTTATAGCTGAATAATGCACCATTTGTGTATAGGTATTAGATTTTTCTTTATCCATTCATAAGCTGATGAACACTTAGGCTGCTTCCATTTCTTTGCATGGATAGTGCTGCAATGAACACAGGAGAACAGATGTTCTTCAACATACTGATTTCATTTCCTTTGGGTATATACCCAGTATTGAAGCTGCTGATCAGAGATTTTTCAATTATAAATTCTGAAGTACATTCTATACATTTAAGAAACAACTAGAAAATATTGTATTTGATTAAATAAAGAAAGCTTTAAAATTCATTAAAATTATCAATCCACATAGTCTTTTTGGATAATAAAACTATCAGTCTGTACAATCTCTTTAGATACCAATATTATTCTTCCATGGTCTTATAATCTTTAAGGTTATAGACACAGGAAATTGGGTATAAGGAAAAAAAAATATCATCTTCTAATTCCCACACTTAAATAGGCACTTTAAATTACCAAACCATACTTCTATTTTATCAGTCATTTGGAGATATGATGGCAAAAAATGCTTTCCCCTGTCAAAGGTAAAATAAATGAATGGTTATCCCCTTAAAAATACAATTCTATTGTTTTAGTAGTTTTCACAACTGTTGGTGGAAAAATCCATTTTGTCTATAATAATAATAGAATCAAAGAATAAAATGAAGTTGACAGTGAACTTTTATATAGTTTTAAAACTATTATAATTTTTTTCTAAGTATAAATTGATATTCAATACAAAATACTAACAAATATTCTTTTTGCTATGTATATACATGCACAACCATACTGTACAAGTGCACAACCATACACATCTAAGTCTTGAAGATTAATCTCTTGTTATGAGCAATAATGTAAAATATGATCTTTAATGGGGTGTTGGAGAAGTAGTAAACCTCCTTAGAAATCTAATGAGTTAATATTTCCACCATTTGTTTTAACTTAGATCTTTTTGGCAGCTTAAAAAAGTTTTAAAAATCAGAAAAATTAGGCAAAAGGAAACCAACTGCAGATAAGTAACATAGCATCAAGAGTATTATCAGCAAATATTTGCTATAAGTGATACTATATATATCAGGTCCAAATTACTTGATTTGTTTTTGTCTATAAGAATTCTATAGATACAAATTTACAGAGCAACAAAATCAAAACATATAAGTTAAAGAAAAAGTTAAGATATAGAACTGTAAATGCAGTAAAACTATGAATCCTGGAATGAAACAAAATTCCTCTTTCTTAAATACCAGAAAACTATGTTAAAGTTTTCATTATACTGCAAAAAAACTTTTGATATTAACCTAATACTTAAAAATCAATTGATGTGTTTATCTTATTCCAAGGAATATTTAACCCATGAAAATACATGTACTTGTTTAATTTTAGTCCTTCAGAAAATTTTCATTGTACCTTTGACTATTCTCACAATGATCATATTTGTGATGAGAACATTTAGAGACACATTATTTAAAAAGTGCAAGGTCTGTTGGGATTGTTGGGTCACAGCAGCACAAATCACAATAGTCAAGTTATGTAACCAGTTCAGGTACCCATTAACATATGAACAAATGGAGAAAATATGGTATATGTACAAAATGGAGTTTTATTCAGACATAAAGAAGAATGAAATTATGGCATTTGCTGGCAAATGGATGGAACTGGAGAACACCATGCTAAGTGAAATAAGCCAGACTCAAAAAGTCAAGGCCTTATGTTTTATCTCATGTGGAAGCAAGAGATAACTAAGGAACTAAAAAAATAGAGAAAGGGGGTGGGCAATGTCCCATGAAAATAGAACAGAGATTAGCGAAGTAGATAAAGGGTACAGAGGGAAGGGAGAAGGGATGGAAAAGGGAGGAACTGAGTGAATAAACTGACCAAATTATGCTATGCACATGTATGAATAACCCACAGTGATTCCCACCTTTATGTGTGTCTATAGAGTACCAGTTAAAAATTAATAAATATAAAAATGTATGAAATCACAGATGATAAAGCAGTTATAAATTGCTTATAAAATAAGACATCCATTTGAAGATCAGCACATATTTTAACTGAGAAGCAGAAAAGTAGTGGAATTCTATGTAAAGAAGACCGAAGTATGAAAACCTAAGAATTTCAGATTACCAGCTTCAGAACGAGTTGCTACTACTATTTTTAATGTTTCCCCCCTAAGTCTTAAGTTTCAACTCTTCCATGGCAAAATCTACTGTACAAGAAAAGGAAAAATGAAAGAAAACCCCCAAAAGTTTAGCAATTGCTTTGATAACAAATGCACATAATACATATATATATATATATGTATACACATATTTACCAATACATGCACATACATTCAATGCATATGTATGTGTATTTATCAATACAATATTTGTGTGTATATATATTGGCAAATAGAGAAAAACTATAATTTTGAGTTAGACTCAACCTCTTTGATAATTTTGACTTAACAGAAGTAAATATCATATGAAGATGGTGAAATAATGTTTTTATTACATTACAACTGAATTTTATCTGTAATTAGGAAGCATTTACAGTATATAAAGCAGAGTTCTAAAGAAAAGACAAGATCTGTAAGCCACATGGACCACACAACTATAAAGCTCATAGGAAGACCTGCTATCACGTGTATGTAATTCTCTGTCTATGCACACACATTGAATCATGAAACTGACTTTAAACTTTAAACTGTTAAGACAATAATGCTTTAATGCTATCTTTTATTTCACTATAGGGCATAGAAGGGACATGACAGGAGGAGTAGATTTTATATAACAAGCCTATTTTTAAAAATGGTCTATGTTTCCTTATATCTGGTTATTTCTAAAACTAAATGTACCAGAGTAAAAACTCATGTTGAAATATCAACATCTAACAGAAATATACCTGAAAAATAGTATGATACAAATATCAACATTATTAATGGGAAAAGATATTTAAATAAAGGAAAATAATTACAAGAAACAAATTTAATTTTTTAGTGTATTTTAAAAAATGATTAAGAATCTTTATTTTTCTTCTAGGTCCATAACTCTTTTCAGATGAGGCAAAAGTAGCAAATATTTATCCTCACATCATGAAAGGATTACAGAACCAAAAAGAAGGCTTGAGGGTTTTTTTTTTTTTTTAATAAATGAGTTTGCGTTTTCTACCTGATAAGCTTTGTGACTGATGCCATACACTAATGGATTTTCTCTCATCCATACATAAAGGTAAGTAACTTATCCACTTCAATGCTTCTTCCACGTTTGTGACTGTTCCCAGAGCAATCTGCAAATCAAAAATACAACAGAAATTAAAGGAATGCATTAAAGTCAAACATAAACATTACAGCAAAGGCCACTCTGCCAGAAATTAAGTTTTCAAAATAGATCATTGTGCCACATTTGAAAGTAGGTAAGCACAATCATTGAAATGACTTCTCAGTTAATGAAAACAGCAGTCCTCTTTATTTCATTGAGAATAGTACATTGGAAATGCTATCTTCCCAAACTGAATTTACTCAATGATGACATTTGATTGTTTTTCCCTGTATAAATTTTAATTCTACATAGCATTAAGGACATTTTTGACATTTGTTAATTCTTTTTCATATTCTGTATCTGTTTTTTTTTAGTTTCATTTTATATTTATAAAACTACTGAGTATGTTTAAATTTAAGTGTACCAGAATAAAAATAACAAAATATGGGGCTGGGGTTGTAGGAGAGCACTTGTCTAAGCACATTTGAGGCACTGGGCTTAACCCTCAGCACCACATAAAAAAATAAGCAAAATGAATAAAGATTAAAAAATAAAACTCAACATTATTTAAAAAATAATTAAATATTAATTCTGTCGATCTTTATCCTGATTCTACGCACTGTCATCAATAAAACCATAGAAGGTACAAAGGTAGTTTTTACCTTTAGAGCTACTCATTTAGAGGACTGCCAGTATAAACATACAATATGCGTATAATGGAAAATGCAATTATTTCTGCACAAAACAAAGCAAATTTATTGGTATTTAGACATATTAATATTTATGCTTTCAAAATCATACAAGAATAGGGTGTTTTTTAAAATTGTTAACCTTTAAAACAAGCAATGGGAAAATATGATATTTAAACATTTGAACCAAAGTTATCATTGGATGATTGTTTAGATTATATTCAGAAAGGAAATATAATGTTTAATATAGCATTTGAAGTGATTTGTAATATATTTATTAAATAAAACCAAAGGATAATAATTTAGAACACAACAATAAATATAAGATCTGTGTAATAAAGAGAAAGACATGATTAGATAAGAATATTAATTCAGAATTATAATGAGATGTATTCTTAAAATAGTTCCTTAGGCAAGGGAAGTAATTCTGCTTTTACTTAATGTATCCTTTTTACTTTAACTATTAACCAAATTTGTAAAACTTGACAGCTGTAAATTTGTACCTGAACCCATTTTTTTTACTCACAGGAGGGGAAAAAAAGGAAAACAAATGGTGCCATTTTTGTACTAAAATTGAAGAAAATAAAAATCTTCATGTTTGATCTAGTCGCTGTATTATAATTTTTAATTTTATATAACTTTTATTGTGAAATAAAAATGTAGAAGGACTGAGAGTGGTACAGTACATGATTAGTATGCAGAAGGTCCTAGGTTCAATTCTGAGCACCAAACAAAACAAAATACAACAACAACAAAAAATTGTACATTTAGCTACTTTGAATGAATTGAAGATGAGATACAGCAGCATATAATTTTTACTGTAATATTACATCATAGTATTTGTTATTTAAAAAGTGGGACAACCAAAAGTAAAAAAAAAAATACATAAGAAGATTCTGCCTATTTGCTTCTAAATTTCTACTACTTTACTTAAAAATGACCAAGCCATTCATACTATAAGTAAGTACATTTCCTAAATGTAAACTGTAAAGCTTTTCAGAAAATGAAAGGCAGTAAGAATTAAAATTAAGCCAATAAGAGAGTTGTGTAGGATGTTTAAACAGTTTTTCCAGTCTGCTTAGGTAAATAAAACTAGTTTGATGATACGGATAAATAGCTGAGAGTCTCACCTATTTCTGATTTTATTATTTGCAAGTCAAAAATGTATTGTCATATAACCCATATATTCCTTTATAGTGACCTATATTCTCTTATTACTTTACGTTATTACTTTAAAATAACAACCTATATTCATTCCGTTTTGACCTTATGATGCTCTTTTAAAATACTATACAAATCTCAAGAGACAAAAATTTTATAAAGGACAATTTAAAAATCAGACTTATCAAATAAACATCAATAATTACCTATTGCTATTAGTTATAAGATTAGAAGAAAAAGTAGGTATCAAAAATTAGATCATGTAATGGAAATCTTCTAAAAATTCATTAAAAGGGAAGAGATTATCCAGAAAAAATAAATGTAAAGGTACAACTTATTTTGAGACTAATCCTTGAATGCCACCTAGTGACAAAAATAAAACTTTTCTTGAAAATATTTGCTGTCGCCTAGTGGCTATCTGATACAGGAGCCTTTCATAAAACAAGTATTTTTTCCATACTCTCTCTTTTTGAAATTTATTTATTTATCTCCATAATCATAACAAATCACTAAAAAGCCTATATATAATTTAAGGTACAATGGATATGGTAACAAATAGTATGGTCCCTGACCTCACTTCTCTAGTCATGGAGGTGAGATATGTATAAATAATTAAGATGACAAATAGAAGCCCAACATCCACAGAGTCTAGCACATACAAGATACTCAAAAATATAACATGTAAAAGTGACATTAGTGTATAGTGTAATAAAATTAATTCTTCCTTAACAATAATAAAATCAACTCCAAATTTGGTAATTCAGAAATCAGACTCAAGTGTCACTTAATATTTATCTATTTAAACTTTAGTCTTTAAGGTTATCTTATTTATTTTTACTATATGTGTGTTTTAAAAAACTAGTTAAAACCATTCATATAGTTTCTATTAACTTTATATAGTTTTTAGAAACTAAATAAGCAAATATAATCATGAGTATAATTTTTAATTTTATATATATACTGCTTAAGTAGGGCTACATATGAAGGGATCATCAGAAAATAGTGATACTATATTGCTTACCAACTTGGAACAGGCACTTATTGAATTTTCACAATGAGAGCATCTATATTTCATAAAAAAGAAAATTGGGCCTTTCTAAGTGAAGTGAGTAGAGTAATAGCTTCCTAGGGCAGAAGGCCTATGTTGAGGAGTAATGAGAATAAGAAGTGGGAAGGGTAGTCAGACTGTGGAGGTTTTAACTCAAGAGCCATTGTATGTACAACATCCTGAAGAGACAAAAACTCTGTGTACACAAAGAATGTATATGTTAGGATATAGAATAATTAACAAAGTTATAAAGTATGGAATATAGGGATTAGAACAGAGTATACACTGAGCAACATGAATACATTTTAATTAGCCTGAAATACATATATCAGTGTTTCTCACAGTGCAAAAATAAGTGGCTCTTTATAGGAAAGGGATTTGTTACTTCTCAACTTTGCATTATGAAGTCAGCCCCATTAGGCATCAATCAGCAAAGATGTCTCATAAAATATTTGCATTAAATTATACTTCATAAAATATTTTCTCCAATTTTTCTAAATTCAAGGTCAAAATTGATATTCAGGAAATCAAATATATTAATAAAGGCAACATTACTATCCTAACATAATCTTTATGTTGATTAGTGATATTTTAGAGTCTTACGGAGATTTTTTTGCAGTCTAAGGACTTACAAATCTATTATCTTAAGAATGCAGCACAGATTTATGTTATAAACCAATTTCACACTTGATGTGTACAGATGACTAAGTTTAATTTCACATTCAACTATAATTTAAAGGAGTTTGTTTCATTAACAGGAAAATTTACTGTAACAGGGAGCTCTTCCAGTAAACCAAGATATGAGCAAGTTTAGCAATGGCTGTACTTCATTATAGTAACTAAAAATTTTCAATCTATATGTTTCATTATTTAAATGCCCTTTATATCACTAAATGGAATTGTGCTCAGAGTGTGTTGACATTTCTGAAAATGACATTTCTAGCAAGTACTTTAATTAATATGAGATGAACTTAAGCGCTATTTTTATATGCAGGGCTAGATCACATAGTTTCACTGGTGCTACTTTTTTGTCCCCAGGAAAGAGTTCCCTGAGGACAAGAGCATTGTTTTGCTTACTTTGTGTCTTCTGCATAATAACATCAACACATTGTGACTACCACTTACAAAAACTATCAAGAACCAATTCTAGGTGTGCTAAGATTTAATATTCCTTGACATGCTCTTTAAGCTAAATTTTAGAAAAACAGGATTTTTTTTACTGTAAATGTTAATAGAAATTATGGCTACCATTTTTGAAAATGTTTAGTTCAGGTTTTAGAAGAAAAGAAGGGAGAATCTTAATGTAGGGTAATGTATTTTTTTAACTTATTACATTTTTAATAAGATTACAGAAGTCTTAAGCAACAATGAAAAGATCTTGGTTAGAGCTAAATAGACCACAGTTTGAATATTATTTCTAAAAATTATAACTTAGTGACCCTGGGCAGTTACACGTCTCTCTGAGTATAATATCTACTTAGCAGCTCTGACAGAATAAGAGAATGTACATGAAGCACCCAGCAGTCTCTAGCCTATGCTACTATTACCATCACTTTGCAGTAATAGATTTTATCCCATTATAAACACTCTTGGCCCACACCTAATTACTTACACCATGTAATCAGGTTAGGCAATGAGGACCAAAATTGAGCTATGATAATATTTTCTTTGGAGTCAAATTTTATTTTCTAATATCTTTTTGTTGTCCTGTAATTTTGTTAAGGTAAACCAGTGCTCTTCATGCTTTTTTTCTTACTTTCAAACTTATCTTCCAAAACGTATCTATTGTCTGAACTCAGACTAAGTTTACTATCATCATGAAAAAAGCCTTTTTTGATAGCCCCAGGTCAAACATATTTTCTCCTTCTACCAAGTACTTCTATGGAAGTTGCCATTTTCTTTCCATATCTTTTTTTCTCCTTTTGAACTATATGCTTCTTAACAGAAGAACTACATAATGTAGAGTGTGTCTTTCATTCTCTATAAAGAATCTTGTAAATAACCTGAATAGAATTTCTATAGATTGTTTAAGAAGTACGCCAGATAGACTTGCACACAATAAGTAATATTTGATTGTAAATATGATTGTGAATATTTCATTCATTTATTCAATATTTACATCTTAGCTAAATTACCTAAATTATTTGAGTTAACTTTAAAAAAAAGGATACTGAGGTAGGAAAGCGTTGAATACTTGTGCAGTCATTAAAAATGTCATGAAAACATTGCACTTAATTTTAAACATTCATTTGAAAGTTTGAGATATATATATATATATATATATATATATATATATATATACATACATACATGTATACATATACTCTAAATTGTAAAAATGTTTATTTTCTTTACCAGTTGAGATGTTACCTATGCTTTCTAGGTTCATTATTTAAATCCTATTGCTGGGGGTGGGGTGACGAATAACTTGTGTACAGTTGATACAGCAGAAGAGGGAGCTGTTTATTATAGGACAACAGAGCTATTTATACATTTTGCACAGCTTATCTTAATTAGCATAAACTAGATACATCAGTCAATCAATAAGGAATTTCCACACTTAATGGCTCGCTTTTGTTACTTTTCAAACCACTCCCTCTGGCATTTTGCCAGGCACCAATCAGACTTGTTTACAAACTCTAACATTCCCCTGGCAAAATACCAGGTGTTATTTTGACTTGTTTACAGACTCTAACATCCTATTATTAAAGTCTCCCCCCACACACTCCCACATGCCTACACACACACATTTGAAATAAGACATTATACTCTTGCTCAATTTAGGCAATCACATTTTACATAACAAAGATAATCAAATGACCTAATAAAGACAAGAAAGCTTCATAAACCTTAGAAAAACTTCATACAAATATTAATCATCAATTGAGCACTAAACATATCAGTTATTGCTATTTCTGTTTCCCTGATTTGTAAACTTTGGATTGTATTTCTGATCTATAGCAAAACCTCATAGATTGCAAGTGTGATCATTTAACAATGAGTTCCGTTCAGTATTGTTTTCTACATTTATACTGCTGTGAGTTAATCAACAATATTGCCCCCCACCACCCCAGCCTCTTTTGTCTTATGACTATATAGCATAATCTGTATACCTAAACACTACAAAGCAAAAACCAACTCAACCTTTATCGTTATTCTTAAAGCTGACAATTCTATCCCAACTTTTGGCTGATCAGATCTTACCTCTGCATTTAGGTTATCTGCAAGACTTTCCAGAAACTGACTCTCAATTGGGTTTTGTTCAGTGAGCAGAGTGAGGTAATGGCTGAGTTTATCATGTGTTGTTATAATGACTCCTTCCCCAAATTTGTCAAATTGTGGTGGTCCAGCTCGGCCAAATATCTGCATGACATCTAAAATTCCAAGGTCAATACAGGAGCCTCTTTTTGCAGCATATATTTGTGTTCCCTAGATAAGAAAAAGTTAATAAAAATTTACATAAGTATACATAAATATAATCCTGAAGAGCTAAATACTGAAATTGGGCAAATACAGTAAGATCTCAAAAGTGTACTTTAACTAATCCCTTCATCATCTGTGATAGTTACATTTTTACAACATAAACTGAATTTTATTGGAGAAAATATTTTTTCTCTTATATAAATTAACATTGAAAGAAACAGCCAAATCACAATATTTTTTCTAAATAAATCAATCCATAGGTTTGTTTTAACACTCACAGGAATCTGTATCAAAAGAAGGTAAGCTCCTACCTTAATAATAACAGCATGAGCAGGGAGATTGAAACCCCAGGCTAACGTAGCTGTACAGACTCCAGGTAGTGTCATCAATCCCCATCTATACTACCAGAAACAACAGCACAAACATCCCCATTTCTGGGTAAAGCCTCCTATATTTCAAGTTTGCTAAACTAATGAGAGAGAGAGAGAGAGAGAGAGAGAGAGAGAGAGAGAGAGAGAGAGAGCGCAATAGTAACATGTATGATTAACATGTATGACTATTTATTTTTAGTCATACATGATAGCAGAATGTATTTTGACATATAATACATTCATGGAATGTACATACATCAATCATATTGTCTATTCTATTCTGCTGTCCTTCCTATCCTCATTACTCCTCCCCTCCTCTCACATCCTTTCTCTCTTTCCAATGTAATGTGACACACTTTTTTTTTCTTTTTTGTCATTACAACATCATATATGTATTCTGTATAATAATGAGGTTCTCCTTCCATCTTCCATGCAACTCCCCTTTTCCCTTTTTCCCTCCCACCTCTCTTCCCTATTTAATGGTAGCCTTCTTCTCATGCTCTTCCTCCCTGTCCCATTTTGAGTCACCCACCTTATATCAGAGAAGATATTTGGCATTTGTTTTTTAGGGATTGGCTAACTTCACTTAGCATAATCTGCTCTAATGCCATCCATTTGCCTGCAAATGCCATGGTCTTGTTATTTTTTAGTGCCGAGTAATATTCCATTATGTATAAATGCCCCATTTTTTAATCCATTCATCTATTGAAGGGCATCTAGGTTGGTTCCACATTCTAGCTATTATGAATTGTGCTGCTATAAACATTGATGTGGCTGTGTCCCTGTAGTATGCTCTTTTAAGGTCTTTTGGGTATAGTCCAAGAAGGGCAATAGCTGGGTCAAATGGTGGTTCCATTCCCAGCTTTCCAAGGAATCTCCATACTGCTTTCCAAATTGGCTGCACCAATTTGCAGTCCCACTAGCAATGTATGAGTGTACCTCCCCCCCCACATCCTCGCCAGCACTTATTGTTGTTTGACTTCATAATGGCTGCCATTTTTATTGGAGTGAGATGGTATCTTAGAGTAGTTTTAATTTGTATTTCTCTGATTGCTAGAGATGGTGAGCATTTTTTCATGTATTGTTGATTGATTGTATATCCTCTTCTGAGAAGTTTCTGTTCAAGTCCTTGGCCCATTTGTTGATTGGGTTATTTGCTTCTTTGTTCTTTGTATATTCTAGAGATTAGAGCTCTATCTGATGTTTGAGGGGTAAAAATTTGTTCCCAGGATGTAGGCTCCCTATTCACCTCACATATTATTTCTCTTGCTGAGAAAAAACTTTTTAGTTTGAATTCATCCCATTTGTTGATTCTTGGTTTTAACTCTTGTGCTATAAGAGTCTTATTAAGAAATTTGGGGCCTGCCCCCATGTGATGAAGATTAGGGCCAACTTTATCTTCTATTAGACACAGCGTCTCTGGTCTGATTCATAGCTCCTTGATCCATTTTGAGTTCACTTTTGTGCATGGTGAGAGAGAGGGATTCAATTTCATTTTGTTGCATATGGATTTCCAGTTCTCGAAGCACCATTTGTTGAAGATGTTATTCTTTCTCCATTGCATTGTTTTAGCACCTTTGTCAAATATAAGATAGTTGTAATTTTGTGGATTGGTCTCTGTGTCCTCTATTCTGTATCATTGGTCCACCTGCCTGTTTTGGTACCAGTACCATGCTGTTTTTGTTACTATTGCTCTATAGTATAGTTTAAAATCTGGAATCACGATACCACCAATTTCACTCTTCCTGCCTAGAATTACTTTAGCTATTCTGGGTCTCTTATTTCTCCAGATGAATTTCATGATTTATTTTTCTATTTCTGTAAGGAATGTCATTGGGATTTTGATGGGAGTTGCATTGAATATGTAAATTGCTTTTGATAATATGGCCATCTTAATACTATTAATTCTACCAATCCATGAGCAAGGTAAATCCTTCCATCTTCTAAGGTCTTCTTCTATTTCTTTCTTCAGGGTTCTGTAGTTTTTATTGTATAGATCTTTCACCTCTTTTGTTAGAGCCCACTTTTTGTCCTTAATTATACCTAAAGATGACAATTTTTCTATTTTATTTTGATTTATCAGCTGTATTACAGTAATACCCTTCTCCTACCCAACTTGGCATTTATTCTTACTCTTTCTCTAGCTTAGATAGCAGAGCCTAGTGAAAAACTTTGGGTTTTTCAACTGGTTTTTAAAAACTCTATCTACACTAGACTGGGGATGGAGTCAAGGGGCATAAGACTTGCCTAGTGTGTGGGAAAATCTGGGTTCTATCCCCAGCATGGCAAAAAAAAAGATTTAACCCTAAAAATTATATTTACACTTAAGCACCTTGGTGAACTATAAACTTTAAAAAAAAATCATCCATAACTGATTTATGAAAGAGGCACATAAAATTGTACTGAGCAAGATAATGGTTTTATCTTGGATGAACTTAAGTTATGATGGAAGAGGCTGAGACTTTCACAAAATCTATAAGTTAAAATGTATTTTTCTGTACTGATAGAAAGATACACTACAAATTATTTTTCTCATGTCTTAGTTTTTTATTCCACACTTTCACAAGCATTTTAAATTTCTTTTCTTTATAATTCTTCAAAACAAAAAAGAATACTGGATAAGAGATGAAGGGGTTAAAGATGTAAGTAAGCTATACAACAATGCAATATACTCGAGAGCAAAGTATAATCAATACAGAAATATGGCAGCTTTAGTGACAAAATCTGTAACATAAAGAGACTTGGACAAGAGGACAAGCTGGTTTCTAATCTGCTATGTATAAAAATACAGGTCACTTGATTAAAAAAAACATTAAAATAAATTTTATAACAACAAATTATAAAACATCAAATTGATAAATATTTTAATTCCTAGTTTTTAGTTTGAAACATATTAAAATATTGGGGTTCTATGTTTATTTTGCCATCCTTATTGTTCTACCTACTAGGTTCCCAAAACTTTGCAGAATTTTTCTTCCTCATCTCAACAAAAAAATTTAGGAAAGATTTAAGATTTAAATGTAGAAAACAAACTTTAAATCTATCAGAAGAAAAATACAGGAGTTCATAAACTTGGTATGCACTAGGAATTCCAAGAAAACATAATAAAACAAAAAAGGTACAAACCATAAAAGAGTTGACAAATTTAACACCTTACAATTAGTCTGCATGGCAAGAGCAGATGGAGTTGGTTCATTTCATCTTATTCTTGCTTATTACATTTAAAAACTCTAGAGAAAATGGATGAAATGGACATCAGGAAGCTCTAAAAAGTGGAAATGAAGTAGGACTATATGAAGACCTCAGGCCTCCAGAAAAGAACTGGCAGTGAGTAGCTGGCTTTGCTTTCTTTGCTGCCTATATATCCCAGACTGGCAAAGCAGCTTACAGCTCAGAATGTCAATGAAGTTGTACTCCCTCCTGAAACAATCCAAAAAATATAGAAAAACAACAATAACAAGATGAGACTGCTTTCTCTATACAAAGGCAAAGAGAGGACAAACCCAATAAACACAATCTGTGTGACAAGAGCCAAAAACCATAAGAGAAAACAGTGGTCCTTCCCCAACTGTTTGCAGACACTGGCACAGTGGGGTAGGAATAGGTACAGAGTCCTAACCACTGTCTCACCTAGGTAGTAACAAGTAACAAGATTTAAACACAAACTAGACTTTGATAATAAAACTAATACTGAAAAGATCCCACAATCAACTTAAAATAATGTTTACCAAGAATCAGGAAAATCTCAACTCAGAAGAAACACACAGTAGATGCCAATATGAGAGACAAAGATTTTGGAAAAATATGACAAGACTTTTAAAGTACAAAGACAAAAGGTATAAAAAGTTCTTCAAGGATCCTTCAAACACCCTTGAAACAAATGAGAAAATAAAATATCTCATCAAAGAAACACAAATATAAAAAAATAGAAATTTAGAATTGAAAAATTCAATAACCTAAATTAAAAACTCATTAGAAGTGCTCAAGAGCAAAATGTAGATAATAGAAGAAACAATGAACTAAAAAAGAGATTAATACAGGGCTGAATCTAGCTCAGTGGCAAAGTGTCTGCATCACATTTACTTAGCCCTGGGTTTGAGCCCCAGTTCCAAAAGACAAAAAAAAAAAAATAACCCCACAAAGAAAAAATAGAAAAATAAAAAAGAGAACAATAGAAATTATCCAAACTGAACAACACAGTAAAAAAGAGATCTCTCGATCCTGTGAGACAACATTAAAAGATCTAATAGTCTTGGTCAATGAATTCAGTAAGGAAAGAAGAGAGGGTGATGAATTCAAGAAATAAAGGCTCAACCTTTCCCAAATCTGACAAAAGAAAAATTCACAGAAAAACAATCTGATAAAATCAACAGATTCCAGAAGCTGAGGAAACACCAAACATGGTAAGCGCAAAGAAATCTATAATAAGGCACACCATACATAAACTTCTAGAAACTGACGGCAAAGAAAGGATCTTAAAAGCAGCCCAACAGAAACAACATATTACACATGAAAGAACAACAACTTTAATGGGTTGGGTTTCTCCTTAGAAACTATTAAGGCTCGAAAACAGTGGTAGTGCATTATCAAGGCTTGAAAGAAAAGACTGACAATTCACAAACCTATTTCCAAAAAAAAAAAAAAGTCCTTCAGGAATGAAGATAAAATAAAGACATTCTCAGATTTTATGCAGAAAGGTAGCAATAGTAAGTCATTCATACAATATACAAATATCCAGATAAAACTGCAACCTGAACACATGTAATATTAATCCAACTCCATTTGCCCTAAGTACCATATATACATATTCTCAGAGAAATAATCAATTGACTCTATACTAAGAAAAAACCCTTGAGAGACAAGGAAATGAAAGCAGTGTAACATCAACCTCGAGTGTGACCTGAGTTTATAAGCACCAATGCCACCCATACCCTAACAACCAAGGTTGATGGAGCACTCTCTAGCAGAGTAATACAAAATAAATTGGAGGTTCACTTACCTGTTGCTCAGGCACTTAAGAGATTGAACATAATCACCTTCCATTCCCAATCAAAACAGAAAAAAATCAAAACCTTAAATAAGCCAGCTCTACAACAATGAAAACAACAAAAGCTGTGAAGATCAACAGCACCAATGCCAAGAAAGCAAATATAAAAAGAGAAGAAAAATTTCAAAACTCAGCAAATGTCTTGCTTTGACACAGAGGACAGGAGAAATCATTATTCTAAAGTATATGACCAGTGTTTTATAACTTCAAAATTAATAGTAGAGAACAATTAAATATAAGAAAGGATCCTTATCCTTATATAACATGAATCTGAAAAGTTATATCCATGTTTTTAGCAATGACAAATTACTGAATTTTTTCAAATTTGATCAAAATTACTTTTTGGCTGAACACCAAAAAAGTATTGTTGTCTGTATTAACTATTTCTCCTGATTATAAATCTTAGAATTATATGATTATGTCTCATAAAAGAAAATTGTATATTCAAGTCTCAATAAAATCATAATTGCTGCTAGACCCGATGGTCCCTCTTGAACCACAAAATAGATCACATCTCATATTACATTTAATTTATACAAGATTCCTAACAAGCTAGGTAGTTGGACTTACTTCAATAAGCAATAAAGAACCAATGAAAGTCTATGAGCAAGGAAATAATATGATCAGAGCAGCATGACAGAAAATTTGCAAATGAGATTAATTTGCCTTCTCATGTTTACAAGAAAAAAGGAGGGAGGGGGTAATAGTATCCACACTGATAAAATCAGAGGAAAATTTAAAATATATTTAATTTAGTTAAATATTGGGAAACTTACCAAAAAATATAAAATGGAAATAATTTTAAAAGCTAATAAAATTAGAAAATTGAAAAAAGTAGGAAAAACCTGGTTAAAAATAAAACTTGAATGTGAGTTTTTTCCCACATGCTTTGCTTTACTTCCTGCTTTGTTCTTTCTATAGTCCAATCCAAAAGGCCATGATAGCAATCTTTCCATCTGTTAGAATCTTTGAGATGGACAGATGGAAAGGATAGAGGTTATTGACTATGTAGTTTCAGTTTATCAATGTTTTCTTCACTTTTTTTCCTCACTTAATAGATACTGGACATGATGAAATAGAGAAAGCTCTATTAAGATTGCTGAAAACAGAAGAGTTGCTTGACTTGTACTGGAGCTACAGGCTGAGATAGATTGGATTATTGGCCGTAGTCTGCCCCCTCCCTTGGAGCACCTGCAGGGTGCCTCCCACTAAAGGTGGAGGGGCCTCCCTGTCTCATGACTTGGAACTCACCCAAGACACATGCTTTGGATTTAGAAATATGACAACGTAGAGGCCTGAAATGTGTTTGCTGTATACCTCTGTCATGATCATTAAAAAAATATGGCCCTGCTAGCCCACTAGTTCCAGAAAGAGGACCATGGATTTTTTGTTCAGGAATCCCAGCTGAAAGATTTGCAGCCCAAATCAGAGCTTCTCAGTTACACCTGAGCCTAGAGCTTCCTGATTGTGATACCTCAATGCATGTGTTCCCTTGAGGGACTTTGAGACATTGTGGCTCTTTATTACACAATATTATCGAGGCAATGGCTAACATGTACATAGGCCACAGTGATGCATTCATTAACCAGACATCTTATATAATTTTTGAGTTTTAGTTAGTGAATTACTGCTCTAAATTAAGAGTCACAACAAGGGGGGGGGGACAGTTTATCTACACCCTCAGTGGTGTGCCTGTGAGTTAAGTTCCCTCGCCCTGAACCTCCCCTTCCCACTTCCCACTTCCCACATCTCACATCACCTCTCCTATCTGCCAACTCAATACAGGGCACATGGAGCCCAACCCACACAGTGCGAAGTTTAGCAGCCAGTGGGAATATCTGACCCAAGAAGAACAAATCAGAGGCTGTGTTAAGTGTCTTTCTAAAGAGTAGAAAATGATGAAGAGGTAGGGAAGTTCTGTCCTCGGATCTGAGAGCTCTGAAACCATGAGCCAGAACAGAAACCTTCCTCCCTTCAGTGGTTTATGTCAGAAATTTTGGTCACAGCAACTAAAACATGACTAATAGAATCTCTTCTATTCCCTTATACTTTTAAACTGCTATGTCAAACTTTAAAATCTCATTGTAGAGTTTTTGGTCTTTTTTAAATCTCAAACTATAACAGATTTGATTTACGTGAAAATGCATACACATGTTCATCCATAAAAATTAATGAATACCACTTTTATATAATCTAAAAGGTAAAATGTCTTCTGAGAAAATCTTTAACTTATGTGACAGAATAAAAACTTTTTAAAGTGCTCTGTGCATTAATTACCTTCAGAAATTCTATTTCAGCAAACTTAGAAGGCTTCTCTTAGAAGTTTCAAACAAGGAAAATTTAGATTTGCTTCTAAATTTTGCCTACCATAGAGTCAGCACTTGCTGTATGCCTCCTGGAGGATTTAAAAGCTGATTGGCCCACTGCACTATACATTTTATTGTTATACACACACAAATAAAGAGCAGCAGAGAAGAGCTGGTGTAAACCGCCAACTGGTAAAACCATCTCAAGTAATGAAAATACTAAGAATAAACCCTGGGTGAAGAGAAAACTAGCAGGAGGAAAAAACCTAAATGTCAAAAGCAAAGAAGCAAACAATAAAGAAATTTATTATTTTTTTAAAAGGTGTTTTCACATGGGATGCTGTTTTTTCACCTAATTCTCATTGCTGAAGCCTCTGAAGTAAAGTTTTTAGTGGAAAAACTAAAAAAATCATATACATTTTTAAAAAATATTTCACTTTGAAGAAATCTTTCAATGGCTAAAAAAGTGTACTCTCCTGATAGAAATAAAAAATGGTGCAGAATCAGATACAACACCTTTGTGCTTATGCAAAACATGAAGTTAGACTCAGAGTCATGGAAAAGACCAGATTAGTTTAAAATGTTTATTGACTACTTTGAAGTAACATGGTTGACTTTTGGTCCAATACGTTCTTACTCTTTCTCAATATGTTCTTGTACCTACCTTACTATCAGTAGGATGACATCAATGGATGATTTTTTTTTTTTTGGATTGGGGATTGAACGCAAGGGAACTTAACCACCAAACGATATTCCCAGCAGTTTCTCCTTTTTATAGAGACAAGGTCTCACTAAGTTGGTTAGGGCCTCACTGACTTTAAACTTACAATCCCTATGAGCCATGAGATTATGGTCATGTGCCACTGCACCTGGCAGCAAACACATTTTCTTAATTTTTTTTTTTGAGAGAGAGAGAATTTTAATATTTATTTTTTAGTTTTCGGCGGACACAACATCCTTGTCTGTATGTGGTGCCGAGGATCGAACCCGGGCCAAATACATGCCAGGCGAGCACGCTACCACTTGAGCCACATCCACAGCCCCAGCAAACACATTTTTAAAAAAGAAAAAGAAACAAGGGTGCTGGGGTTGTGGATCAGCGGTGGAGCACTCTTCTCACAGGTTCGAGGCCCTGGGTTCGATTCTCAGCACCACATAAAAATAATAAATAAAATAAAGTTGTTGTGTCCAACTACAACTACAAAAAAATAAATATTTAATTAAAAAAATGAAGCATCTCTTATCACTTATCCTGGTGTTTCCAAGGCAAAATCAGGAACTCACTTTTCCTGATGTTATGGTTGAAATATATTTTTATGCATGCTTGCAGAATTAAAATTTCAATTTAAGGAGTGTATATCAGCAGTTTTGATAAACAAGAAGTTTCCAGAATTAATTATTCAAAGAGCAAAAACTGTTATTTCTTGAATTATTCAGGATTTTGTTCTGGGTAGTTTTAATGAAAAATCACACAACCATGAGACCACCAAAAGAAACTCAAAACTCCAATCACTGACTACAAAGAAATGGAAATAAACAAATTAATCAAAAAAGAATTCAAAATAAATATCTTAAAGAAGCTCAATGAAATGCAAGATGACACAGATAAATAACTAAATAAAATCAGGAAAACAATGAATTAACAAAATTAGAAGTTTTATAAAAAAGCTGATATCATAAATAGGAAAAAATACAGAAACCCTGAAGCTGGAGAACATAATGGCAGAACAGAAAAATTCAATAGAGAGTTTCAATAGTAGACTCATCGTTCTGCCAGACGGGAACCGAACCGTAGAACAGCTGGAAGACAGTAGAGGGGACCCTCCACAACACCTGGAAGACAGTAGAGGGGAATCCTGCACAACATCGGCTTAGGCAAGCATTCCATTTCTTATCTCTCTCTTCTTCTCTTTCCAACAAAAGGACAGGCAAAGGGGATGCATGGAGCTAAAAAGGTCTGCAGTTTGCAAACCCTATGTCTGATAAGGGCTAACAGACACACAGGGAACTTCAACAACTCAACAGCAAGAGAAATAAACCAACTGAAAAATAAGCAAAGACCCTAAACAGACTGTTCTCAAAAGAAGACATACAAATGATCAACAGATAGATATGAAAAAAAATGTTTATCATCACTAATAATCAGTGACATGCAGAGAAAAATCACAGTGAGATATCATCTCACACGTTGGCTTGGCTACTATCAAAAAGACAAAACATATTGGTGGGGTGTGGCTGGGCAGGATCTCTTGTGTGCAATTTGGTGAATGTAAATTAATATAACCATTATTGAAAACGGTATGGGGGTTCCTCAGACCACTAGAGGTAGAATTGCCATAGGACCCAACAATCCCTCTTCTGTTTATACGTTTATTCACAATAGCTAAGATAGGGAAGCAATCTGAATGTCCATCAGCAGATCAAGAAAACATAGTGAATAAAGATACACAGTTGAAACCTCTTCCCTGTGACATGGATGAATGTACAGACACTATGCTGAATGAAATAAGCCAGTCCAAAGACAAATACTACATGGTCTCATTTATGTGAGGACTCTAAAGAGTTGAACTCACATAAGTAGAGAGTAGAGGCCGAAGGTGGGCAGTGGGTGTGGACAGGGAGAAGGTAGATTCTTACCAAGAGAACAAGGTGGCCTAAGGCTGTAGTGGTCTACTGCACAGAGAGTGACTGTAACAAACAGAAACACACTGTGTATTTCAAATTGTTAAAAGTGTAGGTTTAAAACATTTTTACCACAATAAAATAAGTATGTGGGGTGACAGATATATTAATTGGTCTGATTTAATCAGTCCACACTGTAAATATATGTCAAAGCATTACATTGTTCCCTATAAATACACATAATTATATTTGTTAATTAAAAGTAAAAATGATCTTTAAAAGTATAGAATACAAGGGCCCACAACTGATGTGTGACACTGAACTGTGAGGAAATCCTCATTGCAAAGCAGGGGACACCAGGTAGTTGTTTTGACAAGTCCTGCTGGGGCTATGACATCCATCCATGTGGGAAAGACTTGAAGGCTGACTCCCGCTTTACATGTCAAAACCCAGTTATAGGGGAAGGCTTGATGCCAAGGTGACAGATAAAATAGTAACCCTCCACAAAAGGACACTCTTCCCTCAAAAAGCAAGCACTGAGCAACTTCAGAGAGGTGGGAGAGGCGTGCTCCTCTTGATAAGAATGCAAAACTACTTTTTAAAAACACTGGTATTTTTTAAAAATCAATGCTCCATGTAATTCTGGTATTTTTTCCCCCAAGAACTTAAAAATATCCATTACAGTACTTGATGTTCTAGAATAATCCCAGCCAGATTCAGTTGAGTCTGTCTGCTAAGCCCTGGCTGGCAGTTTCAAGAACCTGTGCTTCTTTCTGTGATGGGGGGGAGCACATGAGGGCGGGGTAAGAGGGGAAAGAATTAAAAATGGTGTCTGTTTCTTAGGTGGGCCTGAAGACAACATAGTTTTCTTAAATGTACTTGGTAGGACTTGAGGCATGAACAGTGATGTTTCTGGAACACGGTGATGGTGGATGCCCTCTCCCACTTCAGCTAGACATCCAGCATGGCCAGATCACAAGGGTCTGGGGCATTTGGTAAGCCAAGGGGCTGGAGGCTGTGTGACTTCGGAGGAAGCCTTCTCCTGGCTGGCAGGGTCACAGTGGAATATGAAAGGACAATGTTGGATGGGGTGTGCCTTTGCCCTGCCATGATGGGGACAGTGCTGAGAACAGAACTTTTGGATTATTTTTTTTTAATTTTTTAATTTTTATGTGGTGCTGAGGATCGGACCCAGTGCCTCATGCATGGTAGGTTCGCACTCTACCTCTGAGCCACAACCCAGCCCCCTTTTGGATTATTGATGGAAATTTAACTTCATTTGTATCCAGAGGCTGGTGGGACCGTGAGACATCTGGAGTACTTGATATCAACATGGTTGATATCAAGTACTCCAGATATGGCCCTTTATTTTAAACTGAAGAACGGGAATTGGATCATGATATAGAACATTTTTCCTTGTTTTACATGATGAGGAAATGGAATACTGTAAGTCAGTCTGTTTTCTAGATAACCAAAATGGTCTTTTAGATTTGGAATGTTGTAATCTTTCTAATGGAGGAGTGAGGTAAGAGGGGAAAAAATTAAAAATGGTGTCTGTTCCTTAGTTTTTTTTATTTAATGTTTTAATTTTTATGGAGGGTCTACCAAAATACACTGTGTGCTGTTTCACTAACTTCATTAGTAAAGGGTAAAAATGATTTTGATCATTTCTGGTGGGTCTCCAGGGACCTGAGGCCAGCCTGGCAACCCCACCAGATGGTCCTGGACTACCACCTGGAGATTTGGCCCTTTTATTCTCTGTCCATGGTTGTGAATACATTCTTTTTACTTTTCTTAGGGAGGTGGTTCCTTGGCGTCTACATTACTCTCATCACACTTTTAATTGGACATTTTATCTGCTTTGGATTTAGTAATCATGTGACTCTTGTGAAAATCCTAGTTAAAAAAAAAGTATAACAAGCAAACAAAAAAATCCAGGGGTTTAGCTTTTTAATTTATTTTTTTGGTGGTGGTGGTGCTGGGGATTGAACCCAAGGCTTTGTACATGTAAGGCAAGCACTCTACCAACTGAGCTATATCCCAGTCAGGGTTTTAACTTTTGGCAGAGAGTTGGCAGGGTTTTCCTAGGAGTGAAGTGCAAATTTTTAAGTTTTTTTTTTAAATCTACCTGGAAGTATTTAAACTCAAGTTTTGGGCATAGTGGTACACAACTATAATCCCAGCAACTCAGGAGTCTGAGGCAGGAGGTTTGAAAGTTTGAGGTCAGCCTCAGCAACTTAGCAAGACCTTATCTCAAAATAAAAAAATAAAAAAAGGATCAGGGATGTATCCCAGGGTAAAGTGACCCTGGGTTCAATCCCCAGTACAAACAACATCAATAACATCAACAAAACTTGACTTTTGGTCTTGGCTGTACCTCAGATAGAAGCTACTGGATGGGGGACTTCAGAGACACAGTTTTTGGTATACATATAATTGGGATGCTATGAAGAGGGGAAGAGATGGTTGGATCTATACACATCACCCCCATCAACATTACCCTATTCATTTTACAGAAATTGTAGTTAATATTCTGAATTAATTAGATTGTATAATCAGTTTCAAAAGCATAATGTAGTGGTGTATAAATTTAATAATGCACAAAACTTGTTCTGAAAATTTAAAGTTTTAGGGCCTAGATGGAATTCAAACATGAATTTTGCATGAAGAAATGAAACAAAATAGTTTTGTTAGAATAATTTGCTTTATTACAAAGAAAAATGTCTACAGCATCATTTACATACTGTATCATTCATCACATGCAATACTTCCCAGCAAGCTAATTTGGGGAGGACTCCAGGCTCAATAAATACCCAAAGGGTATATCACCGCCACCCCCCGTCTGCCTACCTTCCTTTGGAAGATCAGCAGCAAAACCAGATTTCCTAAAATAAACATTATCATATTCAGAGAAGACTGGAAATCATGAATGATGTGAGCAACTTCCCTAGGCTATGACAGGAAGCCTGCATATGTAATCTTTGTTGCGAATAAACATCTTCAATTTCTAGTATTATATCATCCAATTCCAGGAAAACATTATCATAATATGAAATAGATGAGAAAGTAAATAGCAATCAGAACTCTCTGGCAATGACAAGGACTGGACTTTCCCTTTCCTAGGTTGGGGCAGCTGCCTGCGGGAGGCGAGCTAATGCAAGTGGTACTGCGTTGAGATTTCAGTCCTAGCGACTCAGGCAAGTTACCAATTCTCTGAACTTCAGTCCCTCAGACCACCATGCACTGAAATGATCCTTCTGGCCCAAGGATGGCTAAAAGTGAAGTGAAAGTGTTACATTTACCATCTCCTCCCGCTATATTCCTTCTACTAACACCTGCTGGTCCTTCTTCTAGCCATGACGCTTTTCTTGTGCATTTTCTTCATGAGGGGACCGTCAGCCACCCGATCAGAAAGCTAGTGATGGTCCAAGGGTTCTGTTTACTAGCTCTTATCTACTCCTCACCTGCACTGGTGTAAGTTAGGAGTCAAAGACACCTGCTCTGAGCTCCCCTGACAGCATATACTTCATTCATAGTGTGTACTTCATCCATCCTGGTGACTACCAATAGACTACAATGGTCTTGGGGAGAGGTCTTGTAGTTTTTCTCTCTGGAAATGATATCTCTGGAAAGAGAAGAACAGAAGCCCATAACTAGCCCGCTGCTACTTTTGGTTGGTGCTGCTGGTCCCTCTCCCACAAGCACTGCAATCCCATTTGTCAGAATAGGCAGAGTTCCCCCTTTTGTGTGTTCAACTCTGTCAAAGGGGAATCAGAGCTCCCCTGTCCTCCTGGAAGTGTCAAAGGAGACCTTGTGGACAGGCTGAAATCCATCAGGTGTGCCCCAGTACAGAAACCATCTAGCACGTCCTGACGAAGTACCACAAAACAGAGGTGCCTGTTTTGTCTAGTCACAACACACAAGGTGCTACCTATTTTTAATATCATCCCTGCAACTAGAGCTACTTCTCCATAGGACTCCACAGATGAAGGCTTATGGGACTCTGAGCTGGTAGTTTAGCCTCAGGACAGACATAAAGCTTGAATCCTAGTCACCTATTTTTTTAAGAGACCAAAATGGACTCGGAGGCATGGTCAAGTTGGCAGCACCAGGATCACCTGGAGCAGTTTTTTCTCCCAGTACATTTCTCTGGTCTTCAAGAGCACACACTTTCCATTTCTTTCCCTACCAGATATGTCCAGACATGGCTGGACACTAGTGGTACACACAGTTTAGGCTCAATCTTAACACACTGATTTGATTATAATGATAGGGGATGGGTACCATGGTTAGTTTGTAGTTTTGGTGAAGTAATAACAGTAGGTATAATTTCTTTTGTATTATAAACTTCTATGCTTGTGATTTTACTGATCTCTCTTCATAATGAGCAATTTTTATTTATTTTATATTTCTTTAGGTAGGTTGTTAGTTTCATATAATTCATAATTGTTAGAGTTTCTTGATGCTTCAGTTTTTTGTTACAATGCATTTTTATTCCTTTTTGCTTTTAATTGTTTCTTTTCTGACAATATTACTGAACTAGCTTTCTTTTAAAAAATTTTAATATATATATATATATATATACTTTTAGTTGTAGGCGGACACAATACCTTTATATTATTTAGTTATATGTGGTGGTGAGGATCAAACCCAGGGCCTCACACATGCTAGACAACCACTCTACCCAAGCCCCTGAAATAGCTTTCTTATAAAGGAAATCATTGATGTTTTCTTCTAGAAGTTTTACTTTTATTTTTCATTTTTAAACCACTGGGAACTAATCCTGGTCTAAATTTTAGGTACAAAACCGATTTTAAAATTGGATAAATTGCTTTAATATGAATTGAATATAATTTACTATTTATTAGTATTTAATTTTAATAAAATATTTACTATGTGATATTAACATTTACACACATTACTTTGATATATATATTGTTATCCCTGCATACATACATGTTTTGAACTCTCTCTCATTTGCTGTTTCCTAGTTCTTTGGTCACCTCCATTCTACCTCCCAGATCTCAGGATGGAGGTTAGGGGCTCGGGGAGGTGGTTCCACACACTTGCTCTTGCAAGGTTGTGTCTCTGTCCTCCTGCTTGTTCTCCTCTCAACTTCCTGTGAAGCTGCAGCCCCAGGCAGCACTTAGACGAGGCTTTACTCAGCCTCTGTTTACAAAGGCTCTTGGGAGTATGCAGTGACACCAGTCACTGTCACAGTGCACCAGGCTATATTTATAAATATGCCTGTCCACCAAGAGATAACTGGTTGAGTAAACCATGCTGGACACAGGGAATCGCACAGAGCCACAGAAAAAGAATGATAAAGATCTCCATGTCTGGATGAGGAGGAATCTCTTGCAGGTACCGTTAAGTGAAAACACAAGATACAAAGCAGCATGTAAGGTGCACTAGCTTTTTAAGAAAGGGAGCAAAAGGAGAGTCTATATGTAGATGTACATGTATTTTTCTTATTTTGCAAGAAAAAAAAGTTGCAAGGAGAGGTGTTGGAAGGATACATAACAAGCTAATAAAAAGAATTTCCCAAAGAGGAGAGGAAGTGGGGAACATGAAACATGAAACTTCTCTGTACCATAAAATGTTGCAGTTCTGATTTTTATGTAAGATATATCTATTAAGGGGCTGGGATGTAGCTCAGTGGTAGAATGATTGCCTAGCATATAGAAGGCCCTAGGATCAACCCCCAGCATCACTACAAAAAAAAATGAATCTATTAAAATAAATGAAATTATAGAGAGAACCTACCAATTACAAAAGATGCATGTGGTGCAGTGTGTGTGTGAAAGTGAAAGAGAAAGAGATGGGGCAGTGACTGGCATCTTTGTGTTCCTTAGTAGCACACCACTTGCTCTGAGCTGCAGAGTAGCAGCCCCAAAGCAACAGACCTGTGCATGGTTTGCATTGGTGTGTTCTGCCTAGCTTGTGGAAATTATTATTTCAGACTTCTTCTTTTTAGTTTTCTCTTTATCTATTTTACCCATCATTGCTGTGTATTTGAAGCAGAGGACTATATGGATGTGTGAACCTGTCCTAATGGAAATCACCATTTTAACCTAAATATTGAAAAGCCTTTAAATATCTCTTTTCCTGCATTAAAAAAACACAAAAAACCCCACCAGTACACTAAGAATTATTAAACATTTCCGAGTTGATAGAAAATGTTAGAAGGATATTTTTAAATCCTCTCAGAATAAAATACAATATTTCATAGAATTAAAAATATCACTGGTTATAAGATCTTCCATTATTTTATTTACTATTAAAAATACTGCCAAATAGACTATGACAATTACCTTCTTGTACAACACATGTTGATTTCAGATATCAAAATATGAGAAAAGTGCATCTTATAGTAGATAAAATATAGGATTTTAGATGCTGCTTGAAAGATTATAAGGTTGAATTAAATGTATATTGATTTTAGAATATTCCAAAAATCCAAAGAAAATGTTGTGCCTAGAGCAATGCCAGGTACAGGTGACTGATGCTTGTGGATAAATGGAGACTTTTACATGGCATTGGATGGTCACTATAATACAGATGGAAGAATGCAAGAAAGTCTGTTTTAAAAGAGATACTAAGCATAGACTATGTCGAGGCCCTGTACTATAATATTAAAGATAGAGATTTTTTAAAATAATGAGGTTAGAGCCCAGTCCTTGCATGGTTTATACCCTAGTAAGAGAGAGAAATGTAGCATCACCTGACAATCAGAGAAGAGATAAGACTAACGCTGCAGATTTAGGAGTCACCTTCAGAGAGAGAAGCTGACAGCAAATAAGCTTGTCTGCCCCATGAACAGAGGGGCAAGAACAGGTCCCTGGAGAGTATTATGTTAGATGGGAAGAAGAGGATCCAGTGAGGAAAAACAAGAAGTGGTTAGAGAGGTAAGAGGAGAGACTGGAGAGCAATCTGTCATTGAGGACAGAGGCAGAGATGGCTTTAAGAAGGAAGCAACCATCGGCATTGTCAAATTGCTGAGATAGGCCAAGATGAAGAGTGAAGATGTCATCAGATCTGGCAGCTGGGAGGTCATCAGTGACTTCCAGTAAAGTGATTTCAGGAAAATGATTTGAGCAGTTGTCAGACTGTCGAGGGTTGATGAATAAATGCAGGGAGAGTTTATCTGGAAACAGCTTATGAGGAAGGATAGGAAGCAGCAGGAAAGGAGAGGAAGAGCAGAAATGGAATCAATAAATGCAGAGAAAAAAGGGGGCACCTCAACACCTGGAGACAAAGTGAAGGACTGAACATGCAGGTGCAGGAGGAAGGCAGGGTGGGAGGCAGCTGGGCAGGCACCAATACAGGGAGCAGGGAGGAAAGGCAGTCTGGCTCAATCCCTAGCTCTGCCTGGAGGACAATGTGGACGGGCGCTCCCAGTTCGTGGAGGGCGGTGGCGGACTGGGGCGGCAGGGCCGGAGTGCCCAGGTCGGGGTCCGCATGCAGGTTCCAGTCTGCCTCGGCCTCGGCGGGATTGTCGCCAGCCGTGAGGCCCGGGGACGCGGGTGGCGGGGCGCCCACGCTGCCTGAGGGGCACGGGCCGGTCCAGGGCGTGGAGTGGGGCGCGGCCCGGTGAGGAGGCCACTCACAGCCCAACGCTGTGTTTATATTCTCCCTTCGCCCATGTGCAGCAGCCCACGGGCTCCGGCAGCCCACCCCCCCACACTCAGACCCTCGCGGGCCGCAGGGACGGCCCCGCCCGGCCTCGGACTCCGGCCGGGAGCCTGGACCCAGCGCCAGCCCCTGCTAGCGGGGGAGCCCGGCGCCCCCGAGATCTCGGCGCTCAGCTCCTGGAGCCGGCGGCAGAGCTCCCGTGCCCACCGCGGCGCTGAGCCCGCGAGGCGACGCCCGCTGGCGCTCTACCCCCGCAGGTCGGGCACAGAGCTGGAGTGCGGCGGTGGGGAGCGCGTCTGCCGCCCTGAGCGACCCTCCTCTCCCACGCCTGCCCCGCAGCATCGAGTTGTCAGAGAATCTCGGGTTTAGGTGATTTAGGACAGTTGGCCCGGGAAGGGCAGATCACTTTTCCTGTTTACAGGAAACGGGGTCGTGATGGTTGGCCCTTCCCGGGTAAACTGTTCAGATAATCCACTTTTCTTTGTGTGTGTGTGTGTGTGTGTGTGTGTGTGTGTGTGTGTGTGTGGGCTCTTAAGGTGAGTGTTCAGGGAATGGTATTTAAGGTCAAACCCTCCATCACAGTAGGTCACTGAAGAGTGGTGGTAGCCAGATACTTTGTGGGACAGTAGTCTTTAGTTTAACTTGTAACAAAATCTTAAGATTTGATCGGCTAAAGGATTAAAAGCAAGCTAACTTAAAATAACTCGTGCTCTCCATCCTGCCCCCCTTCCAGTAGGTAGGCCCTGAATGCATCAGGGAGGAAATAACTAGTTTTCTGGAGAATATTCAGGTGAATGACCGCCTTAGAGACCTGAAGCAGGAGGTCTGATGAACAAAAAGAGTAATATGGTTTTATGCCTTAAATAGCATGTTTTGCACCCGATTCCCAACATGTGGTCAGACTGATGATGCCATTGGACAGAGGACAAGGTGCAGTTACTTTGATTCATTGTCCTGAGGTGAAGTGTAGCAATGAAGCCTCCTCATAGGGAAACCATTTATCTTGGGATAGTTTCCTTTATAACTGCAATTTAACCGCTACTGAGGCTGTAGATAGTTTATCCGGGATGATAAAATACACATTGCATTTTACAAATTTCAGGTAACACATTAAGTTTCATTGTTAAGATATTTTTAATGTAGAAAAAGGATGGATGTTGTTAACTAGCCTTATACTGTGATTAGCTTTCCATGCTATAGTAAAAATTCATTTCTTCTCAAGAGAAGAGCATGGATTTTAAATAAGGATAATTATAAAAGTGTTTCATATACATGCTTATTTCAGATGGGTTTGTTGTGCTTCCTCAAATTTTTATAAGAAGCTGTGTTTCTTAATCAGCGTAATGTCCACATTTAGGGAGGTGCCATTTATTTTAGAGCCTATTTGAATGCATTGAGCTGAATTCAAGAGAATGAGAGCAGTATATTGTTTTAGGTTGAAGTTAGTGTTTAAAATAAGGTGGACTACCTACAGGAAAGTATGTGCTTTAAAATTTTTAAAAACGTAATTAGAATTATTTTTGAATTTCTCTTAATTAGTCTGGCTAAATTTGAGCCTTTTGTTTTGATTGATGATTTTTTAAATAGTTCTATTGCAAGGTTATGGTTCCACTTTATGATTTTTATGTATTGGTAGATTCTCAGGCATTTTTCATCATGTTTTTAACTAGTGTGTCTTATGGTAATGACTAAAAGTGCTGTGGGAATGTGATCAAATTGCTGTGCTTTATTCCTCACCCTGCTTGTGGGCCAAGTGTGGTAGGGTATTTTGGTTGCTGGTGAACCCTTCCGAGCTCCTGCATGGCTGCCTGGCTTCTTTTACAGGCATCTAGAGTGCGTCTCACCAGAAAGCCCACTCGTGATTCTTTGTCAGCTTGCCCCCCTTGTTAACTGTAATGGTGCAAATCTTGAGCATTTGTATGACAGCTGATCAAATGTAGTTAATTTCTAAAGGACTGTCCTGCTTCCAAGCTACTAAAAGTACTTTTTAACCTCTTTCCCCAAAATAACTTTTTAAATTTCTTTCATTTTGTCATAGTCAAAAACACCAGTAGTCAGGGAAAACACAAACTGTGGCTGTTACTTAGGTATAAATGATGTTGCGTTCAGTCACAGTTTTAATTTGTTATTCTCTGCATCAGTGTATAGCAAAGAGCAGAAGAAATAAGATGTACTCATTACTGCCTAGGTTGAAGTAATTGTTTATATGTCACTCATCTGGTTAGTGGCTTTTGGAATAATTTCAGGGTTCAGAGTGTCAAATTACTCTCATCAAGCCTCCAAAGATATTTAAGAGAACCTTGAATATCTTAGGTTGGTAGTTCTAAAATGATAAAACTAGATTTTTAAAATTTTTAAAATAAGTTTGTTGTTAAAAAAAGAAGGAGTTGAAATGTTTCTTGAATCTGTATTGCTTGATTTTGAATCTAGTTGTGTGTGTTTTAAAATTGACCACTCACTTACTGTTTTTTGTTTTGTTTTTATATTGAAAACCAACAGCCCTACGTTTTGCATTTTAGTCTTCTTTTAAGCACTACTAAAAATAATGGTGGGCAACTGCCTTAACTTGCGTTTACACATCAGTGCTGGTTCAGTGACATGGTTTTGTTGATTAGTATAAAGTTGTGTTTCTCCTAAAGGAGGTTCTGCTTTTAGAATTATTCAGATAATTATTGTTTACAGAACAAAACAGGTCATGGACAAAACCTGCCCCTTCCTTGTCACCATGTTCTTGTTTTCCATATCTTCTTCAATGCCAAATGCTTGAGCAGGCATTTATTCCTTCGAGGAAATCTAATCTTAGGGTTAGTTTTAAAAGTTGTGGATTTCATTTAGTAACACATCTACTTTGAGTTTTTGTATCCTTTGTGAATGGATCTTTCCCTTTTGGGGGAGAGACCCTTTGGGCCAGAATTTTGCTTAATTTTTGTCTTTGTTATGTTGCCTAAATAATAGAAATGTCTTTGGGGGTGGTTAAAAGAGTTGATAATTAAAGTTCACAAAGGATAGTAGATTCCTTATATATTTTTTTGAGAAAAGAAATATACTGTTTATTATTCATCTGAAATATCAGGTGCACTTTTAAAAATTTAAACTCTCTAAACATCTCAATAGCATCTTACCAATTTGGTGGCAGCAAAAGAAACACTAACAAAGACAAATATTTTGAAAAACATTTACAAAAATACATTGCACAAAGTCCTATCTGCATCTTTAAAAATAAATTAATATTCAAATGTCTCCTCCCCAACTCCCAAATTTAGTTTTATATAGGAAATTTGACTTATGTATATAACCTATAATATAGGAAACATCTGTACACATTTCACCCAACCAAGCTGCACAGGAGTAGTTTCCTTATATATTTTTGCACATTGTTGTTATAATCTTTATGAATAAAGATGACTGAGTAACTGGTTTAAATTGATTTTATTTTGTGCTGAAGTATTTCTGTGTTCTAGACTGACAATGAGCTCTTACACACTCTTGATCAGTAATAGCAATAGCAACAAAAATAGCGTGTGGAGCCATTGCCTGGCTTACTGATCTATTCACAGTGTAGAAGTTGGAATATGAAAATTTTCTTTCGTTTCACAAGTCCTGGTTTGAAGAAGCTCTTAATATGCAGTGTGTGTAGTTGACAAGGTTCTGTGTGTTTCACTGTAGGATGTTAATTCATTGAGTGAGAGGATATCTTACAGAGCTTTTCTGTGGGACCTTCCCCAGTTTAAGCAGACAAAAGTTTTCAGTTTTGCTCAAATTTTGCTGACAGGACTAGTAATTGAGCAGAAGAAGAATCAGCAAACTAGTTTTGCTTGTCTTTTGAAGTTCTGTCCAGGAAACTGGATATTTAGAGAGGATACATTATATTAATTGAAAAAATGTGAAAAGTATAAAACTAAGCTTAATATGAGTGTTTGTGTCAGCTTTATATAGCCTGCAGTACTGAAAATCATATCAAGTACAGTTTAATTTGTCACATAATTCATAATTCTCTGTAACTTTATTGTGTCTTAGGTTAGAACTGAAGAAACAGTGTATAAAATTAAATGAATGAAATAACAAATTATGGTAGGATTTATTTTTCCCCCTAGTGAGCATTGTCTGTGCAATAGAAAATATAAACTGGAATGGCTGGGAAGGAAATGTGTTACATGTTTTCAGACGCATTTGCTTTAACATGTGATGTGGTCTAAGTATTGGAGTTGTACTGATGGCTGTGTGCATGCACTGAAAAAGTGACTTGGGTGTCTTCATGTTTAGTGCAGTTATTTTAATGGTCTGCTTAATGAAAAAAAAGTTGCTTCTTTTTGCTGATTTATACTGCAACAAGGTGTTATCTTTAAAAAATAGGTGTCTTAAATAATTTTTAGCTTAAAAAATGACCTGCTGTATATCTGGTCCTGTGTCTGTCATTTTGTGGATAACAAGTAAATATAAGACTGTGAAGAGATTGGTTTATTTATTTCAGCAAGGGAAATTTAAAAACAAGGTATATATTGCATATTAAAACACGTGGAAGTGAAAATCAGAGAAGAAATGAGGCATGTCTGAGTTAGAATCAACCAGAGCATCCGTAGTAGCCTGTTATGGCCTGAAGGCAGTGTAGATAGAATCTGTTGTAAAGCTTTGCTTCACCCAGCACCGTGTTCTTACCCTGGTGTGGTAACTGACCTGCCGACCTGACCTGCCTTTATTGCTGAACTGTTCTAACAGATAAGAACACAGGACTTTGGGCTCGCTCCCACCTCCCTCCTTCTCCTCTCCTTTTTTCCTGTGTGGAGAGCCTAGTGTCTCCATGGAGCCACACAGGTGGGCCCTGCTGACTCTCCAGCCTCCACCTCTCCCTTTCCTACATTCCTGCTGCTCAGAGTGGCCTTATGTAGAAGGTGAGACTTGAGCTGAGCAAAATAAATTTAGAGGAGTGGGAAAATGGAAGGTTGCTGGTGGAAGGTTGCTGCAGAGAGACTGTGCTCAGAGGCCAGCAGGTGCTGTCCCTGCAGGGGTGCTGGAGAGTTCTGAAATAAAGCCTGGGGAGATAGAAGTGGTGTGTTAGGATTAACAAGGGGTCTCTGGGAGCCACATGTGCGTTACAAGTGCTGCCAGGGATGCAGACATCATGGAACAGCAACAGGATCACTGACACCCTGTGAGGGCTGTGAGGAGACTGTCCAATTACATGACTTTGAAGAACAGCATTTTGTCATAGGAACTGTTTTATTTCTGACCACTGGGTTTGTTTTTAATCTTGTAGACATAGAATTGTCTAATTGACTTTGTTTCGTTTTCAAATCAAATACAGTATTTAGGCCAAATTTTTCACCTGAAAGGAAGCTAATCTACATGCAGTTGTGGTGTGCATTTTTCTTAGACTCATTCCTAGTTCCATTTTATGATCTTACATTTGTTTTGTATTTCTTTTATTGCTTCCATCTTTAAACTCTTGTTATTTTGTGTTTTATTGGGGCTAACTTACCTCTTTTCTGAGCAAGAGAACTATAAATAAAATTACCATAACTGTGACATAATGATAATGTCTGTATTTTTATAGTGCCCTAAAATTTATGACAGCACTCATTTTACATTACCTCAGTTAGACTTTTCAGGCAAGCATTATTATGCCCATTTTAGAGTGGAGTAAAATAATGTTCAGATTAAGTGACTTTCCACAGATCTTATCCTGTAATAAGCACTAAGTATATTGGGAAGTAAGTACAGGCTTTTGGACTAGCTGTTGCCTGGGCTGTATATTGGAGAGTGGAGGAAGGCAGGTTGGGGCATTTCTGTACAGAGCACTGAGTACCCTGCCCTGGTGGAAGAGTTTGCTTTCATTTGCTAGGCAGTAGGGAGTGTTGAAGTCTTTTGTTTTTGTTCTGGACAATGCTGAGACCAAAGCACTTATTCTAAAGTGTTTAACAGCTAGTTAGAGACAAAGAAAATATTAAAGTTTTGAGCTTTGGTTATCCAGAGAAGAATAGTGCTGTGAACAGATAGTTGTAAGGAAGTTGAGAATGGGTGCTTTTTGGGGAGCAAGGTAGGAATTTCATTTTAAATGTGTTGCTTGAGACATGATTGGATGGATCTTACTAGGTTTTAAGTTCCTTGTGAAAATTGAATTTTTTTTAGTAAATTAAATGTGATAAGCATATGAGTACTAGCTAGGGAGATATGTGTTCATGCTGCTGCTGCTGTGTGGACTGAGTATTTTAATAAGTTCCAGACATCTTATTTTGACTCTGGTATTGACTTCTACAGTTATTTTCCCCAATAATAAGGTGGTCACAATACCAGTGTAGAAGGGATGCTGTGGGGAGTAGCCAACTGATGGTATAAGCATTTTTAAAGTACCATAATAGTTCTTCTTACATGAGCACAAGAGTAAAATTAGCAGTTTTATTACTTGTGTTGCTGTAGAAGCTTAGAGGCTGGTGGAGCTTATACATTTCTGCTTGCAGCCAGCAGCCTGGGGAAAGGGGTGCACCCTCTTAGTGCTTTTCTGAAAACTGTGCAGTGTAAGCATTGCTTTGGAACAAATACAAACTCATCCTTGAGTTCAGGCTTTTCCTGCATTTTTAACCTTTTACTGCTTCCCTTATGGAACACAGCTCAATGATTCTGCTAAGGAAATCCCATCACGGACCCACCTCAAACATAGCATTTCTTTGAGCAGGTTTTATTCTTAGAAGATTCCCTAAAACTTCAAGACCTGTTTCAGGAGGGTGACTGTGTATTATTTTGAAGTTTTCTTGGGTCCTTCTTCCTATGCTCCTCCAAGCTTGTCCCAATTTGAGACCTGTGACATGGCGGTATACCCACGTTTTGGCCTGGCTGTAATGTTTGGGGGCTCTGCTGTAATGTTTGGGATGTTCTGAGAATCTTTACTTGCACTGACCGCCATCCACCTTCCTGTGGAATGCTGGGTGTGAAAAGGGCACTGGGATTTGAGAGACCTGGGTTCTGTATCATTAATTAGTTGCATAGCTTTGGGACATTTCTCTATGGATTTAAAAAAATGCATTTGTAAATTAAGGAGCTTGTCACGCTATTTATTTATTTGTATATTTTATTTTTGGTGGTGCAGGGGATGAACCCAGGGCTTGCTTGCTGCCACTGAACCACATCCCCAGCCCCAGTATCAGACTTCAAGAAAAAGTAGAGCTTTTTTGATTGAAGTCCAGGGTAGGAGCAGGGGCAGTGTCCTTTCTCCAGTTTTACATAGTAGCCCTGCCCTTCACAAGATCCTGAGGATTCCTGTAGAGCATGGTTTGAAAACTTTCTTATTTATCTTTTTTTTTGTGGGGGAGATGGTACCAGGGATTGAACTCAGGGGCACTCAACCACTAAGCCACATCCCCATCCTTTTTTATATTTTATTTAGAGATAGGGTCTCACTGAGTTGCTTAGCACCTTGCTTTTGCTGAGGCTGACTTTGAACTCATGATCCTTCTGACTCAGCCTCCCAAGCTACTGGGATTACAGGTGTATACCACCAGGCCCAGCTTTATTGTTTATCTTAAGGTACCTATTTATCCACATTCTATCTCTGCAAATAGCCAATTTTTTCAAGCCTGGATCCTGTTTTAACTCTGAATTTACTTCATTTGTGTTCATTTAGCTAATTCAGCATTTCATTATACATAGCCTTATTTTCTTCTCTGGTTAATTATATAAGTAAATCTTGTCTCAAGAACCTTGAGAGCAGAAACCTGCTTCTAGAGACAGAATAGGCATTTAGGGTTAGGATTAGGTTGGGTTAGGGTTAGGGTTAGGGTTAGGGTAGTTAGGGTTAGGGTCGTTAGGGTTAGGGTTGTTAGGGTTAGGGTTAGGGTTGTTAGGGTGAGGGTGAGGGTTGTTAGGGTTAGGGTTGTTAGGGTTAGGGTTAGAGTTGGGGTTGGGGTTTAGGGTTGGGGTTGGGGTTAGGGTTTGGGGTTTAGGGTTAGGATTAGGGTGAGGGTAGGGTTTAGGGTTTAGGGTTAGGGGTTGGTGTTAGGGTTAGGGTTGGGTTAGGGTTAGGGTTTAGGGTTTTGGGTTAGTGTTGGGGGTTAGGGTTAGATTTAGGGTTAGGGTTAGGGTTAGGGTTAGCATGTATTATGATTTTATTCCTTTTTATTGGTGAATTTACAGTATTAAATTGTATGGCTGTCTCATGTTTTATGTGCCTATTGACTCATTAGTTGGTTGATATTTGAATTTTGGTTATTATCAATAAAACTGCATTGAACATTCATGTCAATATTTTATGTGGACATATTCTTCATTTCTCTTGAATAAATACCTATAAGTAGAATTGCTGAGTCATATGTTCAGTTTGTAACTTTTTACAGTAGCTGTCAAATTTTCCAAATTGGGTGTACCATTTATATCTCTACCAGCAGTATGAAGGGGTTTTCTGTTTCTCTGTATAGCAGCATTTATTATTATTTTTTTGATTGTAGCTATTATCAGTATACTTAACTATAGGTTTAATTTACATTTTTCTAATGTCTAATAATGTTGAATGTCTTTTCATATGCTTATTTTTCCCTCTGTAAATCTTGTTTGTGAAATGTCTGTTCAAATCTTTTAACTATTTTTTAAATTGAATTATCTCTTACCTATTGAGTTGTAGGTATTCTTTACATTTATGTGGTGCTGAGGATCGAACCCAGTGCCTTGTGCATGCTAGGCGAGCACTCTACCACTGATCCACAACCCCAGCCCTGATTATTAGTATTTAAACAGGAGTTGAAAGCTATACTTTTTTTTTCCTGACAAGAATCCTGCTTAGGGGCTGGGGCTGGAGCTTGGGCTTATTGGTAGAGTACTTGCCTAGCATGTGCAAGGCACTGGGTTCCATCCTCAGCACCACATAAAATAAATACATAAAATAAAAGGTATTGGTTCCAACTACAACTAAAAAAATAACAAAACAAAACTATTTAAAGAAAAAAAAAGAATCCTGCTTAGGTTGATAGCCACACTTAGCAAATTATATGTAGAAATATTCAAATAAAGAAACTATTACATTATAACTTCCCTGAACTCAGGGATGTATAGTTGACATTGCTAAGGGTGTATAGACCATGAATTCTTTTAAGAGTCCACATAGGTCAGCAAGAGTTTAAAAAAAGAAAGCAAATCCAGAAAAAGGATAATGGGCCATATTTATTTGTACCTTCTCCTGCATAAGAATTCATAAAACTGTGAGACTCTGAGTAAGTGAATGACATTTTAGGAAAATATATTGTGTGGTTTCCAGCTTTGGAAGCAAGTAAGTAAATGGATGAAAATTTGACTAACTCTCTTTTTTAATTGCCTTTTTCTAGCTAGCACTTGCTGCCATTCCTACTCCTATACCTCAACCAAAATAGCAATCTTATTTTCAAAATCTTTTGCTAGCTTTTTTCTTGCATTTTTTTAGCATATACCATAAAACTCACTATTTTAATGTGTATAGTGAAGTGGTCTTTAATGTATTCACAGTGTGTTATAACCATCACTATTGTAATTCCTAAAAATTTCTCCTACTCCCAGAAGAAACTTCATACCTCGTGTCAATCATTCTAAATTTCTCCATATCCTGGCAAGCACTCATCTGCTTTCTTTCTCTATGAATTTACTTTCCTGGACATTTCATGTAAATGGAATCATATAACATGACCATTTACATCTGACTTTTTTATATAGCATAATCTTTTTGAAGTTCATTCATACTGTAGCTAGCATATTATCTGAGTTTCATTCCTCTTTATGACTGAATAATACTCTACTGAATATATGTACCACGTTTTGTTCATCCATTAATTGATGGACATTTTGGTTGTATGACTTTGATTATTACAAATAATGCTGCTATAAAAATTTGTGTACATGTGCTTTGTGCGAACATTTATTTTTAGTTTTTTGGATGTATCCATCTAGGAGTTGATGGAGCATACAATTCCTCTGTATTTAACTATATTAAACTTTTCCACAATGGCTGGCACCAATTTACATTCCCATCAGCAATGCATGAGGGTTCCAGTTTTTTCCATACTCTCCCTACGCCTATTATTTTCTTCATCTCTTTTTTTAAAATTATATCCATCTGCATGGGTGCTAAGTAATTATTTTATGATTCTGATATGCATTTCCCTGATGTCTAATGATACTGAATATCTTTTCATGTGTTTATTGGCCATTTTTATATCTTGTTTAGAAATATGTCTAATCAAATACTGTGTCTAAAATAGGTCTTTTTTTCCCCTCTTTCTTCATAAGAGTAAATTTTTGCCTTTTACTGTCTCAGAAATAGCTTTGGATCTTCACTGTTGAGCTTGGACTAGCATCATAAATTCATCCTGGAAAACTCACTCAAGGCCTACCTGCCATTTTTAGATATGATGATAACTGAGCAAGCAGTATTTTCTGTTTTTGATTGGTGGACGGCTTTTCTTTATTTTCCATTAAAAATGTTTCAAAAGCATATTTTGATGGAGTTATTGTCATGGCTGTAATTTGGATTTGGGCAAATCTTATTGGGAAATTAATTATGACAGAATGATAACGTATCTATGGTTGATACTCTTATTGGTGCTCACTGGAAGTGTTAAAGTAGAATCTAGAAAACTATTTATTGGTTGTTTATAGAAGAAATTAGTGCATAATAAAGAAAGTTGAATTATGTGCTTTTTGAGATTCTTTGCAGCTTTAAGATTCTGAAATTTGTCCCAGTGAAATGGTATGAAAAGTATCTTATTGCATCATTATTTTGTACAAACTTTTTTTGTAAAAAGTTTGATTCTCAGGATAATGTAGATTTGCCTTGAAAATGTGTAATTACTTCAAAAACAGAACGAAGTATTACGTACTTTATTGTTTTTAAGAGATTTAATTTGTTTTACTTTGTTGCAGTTGAGATAGTTTGCTTTCAGTTCTTAAAAAAAATGTTTTCTTACAGATTAGCAAGACATCTACAAAAAAGGCCCAAGCTGAACACAATAATTCTGAATTCACAGAAGAGCAAAAGGTACCATCAAATAATATCTAGATATATTCAATTCCAAATGAAATTGCTCTTGAGTCCATTAAGCAGAAAAATAAACAAAAAATTGTTATATTTAAGTAAAAAAAATCAGATTGATCATGCTTTACCTAACATTAAGTGAACATTTATACAGATATATAACTTATCACTTAATGAATTTCTTTTCTTAACTATTTAGGTCTTATTTAACTCTAACGGAAGTCATCCACACTTTAGTTGAAAAGCATGGGTAACCCAAAGACTGGAGTTTGTTCCGAGTCACTTGGAAAAACAGAAGGATTGGGAATAAGTGCATTCCACCTCAATGCTTAACTCTGAATTTTCATAACTCTTTATGTATCACCTCTCAAAGCAAAAAAGAAAACACACACAAAACCCCCCAAACCAAAAAACAAATGGAAAAAAATTAGGTCAAGTCAAGAACTTGGCATACAGACCTGTCAGCTAAATAAACATATAAGATTGCAAAATGTTTCACTACTGTTCTTTCTTCCTTGAATTAAAATTTTTGTATGTCAAGTTGATTCCCTGATAGAGATTATGTAAAAGGGAATACTTTAAAGTAACTTATTCTAAAAGAAGAGAAGAAATGGGAGGAAACAACTCCCATTTTCTCCTGGCTCAGAGTAAGTAGTGTTAAGTCAATTTTTAATCTTGTAGATAGTGAAAAATATGTGTTAGTCTTTTCTTCATCTCTTTTTTTGAATAAATTTTATTTTATTTTTATTTATTTATTTATTGGTTGTTCAAAACATTACAAAGCTCTTGACATTTCATATTTCATACATTAGATTCAAGTGGGTTATGAACTCCCATTTTTACCCCAAATACAGATTGCAGAATCACATTGGTTACACAGCCACAATTTTACATAATGCCCTATTAGTAACTGTTGTATTCTGCTACATTTCCTATCCTCTACTATCCCCCTTTTCCTCATCTCTTAAGAAAAGGCAGTGTGAAAACCCTGGTGACCTAATTCAGCCTTATTAATACTTTTCTTTTTTTGCACAAGGGGAAATGGGAGTAATTTTTTGCATAACTTTTTAATTAAACTTAAGCAAGTTTTTAATCCATAGGCCTGTGTTTATTGATTCTTAGTTACAGGAGTTTGGGGAGAAAAATCCCCCAGAGGGTTAGCCGTATTTCTTGCCCAAATATATTTGTATTTTTAAAATATTTAAAATCTACTTAAAAAATTATGTTACTACAATTTGAAAGGGTGTTTTTCTTTTTTCCTTAGTAAGTGCTAATATCCACAATAGATTTAAGAGACTTAGGATATTAGTCCTGGAAAATAATTATCACAAAGGAAATAGCTGATATGCTTAAGGAAAGGAACAAAGACTATACACTATCCCACTTCTGTAAGATTTGTGAAATCTATCTAGGAACTGATTAGGAAGTGATCAGCTGGCATCATTGAATTAAGACTTAAAATATCTAAATCTTGATGAATAGAATCTTAGATATCCAGGTACATAAATTAATAGTTAATAAAGTATGTTATGAATATGAAGACAATAAAAAATGTAAAAAAGTTTTAATGATCCCATATTTTAGTGACCTGTTTGCCTTCAATTAGTTAGATTTCTCCAGCATTTGTTGCTCAGGAGTAGAACATGTGAGCCACATGGCCTGAGATTAAAGTCTTTTGACCTCCTAAAACATTTTAAAATTACAAAACAAACAGGTTAATATCAAAAAATGAACCTTGTTAAGTGATGAGGAAAAAATTAACTTTTTCTTTATTTTCTTTATTATTCTGAGACTAGAGTTGTTGTTGATAATGCTATTGATTCTTTAATTTATAGCTGTTCAGCTTGTCTTTGGTTATAAAGACCCCCAGATCTTGTACTCCAAAAGATCCAGGAGGCTGCAGGACCTAGAGGAGAGTGCTGAGACCTAGAGTCAGAAGACTTAAGTCTTGCATCCTGGCTTTGGCTCTGGGCCTGGTTTTCCTTATATAAGAAATGAGAGATTAGAGAACTCTTAAGTGACTTTAAAAGGTCTTTCCTTCCTAAAACTCCAGTGACCTCTACCTGTGAAGTGGTCTGTACCTCCTCCTTTCCTGGAAGCCTGATTTCTGAGGAACATATTATTTATAATACCTGCCCAGGAGGCATTTCTGGCTGCCAGGTGTAACTGCAGACAGAGCTGCAGTCTGTCTATTCCTTGGTCTTGGAGAAGGACCCCAAGTCATTCTGTTCTACCATATAAGGCAATTTTTATGCATTTAAAGGTTTAAATTTCTGTGAAAATGCAAGTGAAATATTCACAACAGACAGAAACACTCATGTTGATGTATAGGCATTATATGATTGTTCCATAAGAAAAAAATTATCAAAGTCTTCAGTTAATAATGATTAGAAAAGAGAGGTCTTCAAGACATGTTTTAGGAAACACTGGCTCTTAAAAATTAATAGATTGTGTCTGTGTCTGTGTGTCTGTGTGTTGTGCTGAGAATGGAACCCAGGTCCTCATGCTAGGCAAACAAGCACTCTGCATATCAGTAAGCTACATCCCCAGCCCAATAGGCATTACTTGCACACAGTTTGTGACTTCTCTGGACTTTTAATATTCTAATGTGTATGTTGGATATTTTAAAGAGTTTGGTTGTACAGTATTTTAAAAATTATTTGCTTTTGAAAAGCTCCCCTCCTTTCTTTACAGAATATTTCATTGGATCTAGTGTTCTAAAGAACATAATACAGGAAATTTTGACACATACTGTTAGATCTGCATTAAATACTATGCCTATACATAAGCTGGAGAGAAAACTGAATAATATTTTTCTCCAAAAAGGAAAATAGAAAATGCTTTTAACCTTATTCTTTGCAAAAATATTGTTGTATTTTGAGTTATATTTCTTATGCTTATACTATTTCATGTATTGATAGCAGTGACAAGTTATATAATTATGCCAACCATTCAGTAGTTAGTGGAACTTTGAAAAATGTTTTTGGTTTTTAAAAACTAATCTTATTACTAAAGTGCTTTCTTTATGAAACTTTTTGCTGTCTAGTTCACAGTGAGCTCTCAAATATATTTGATGAATAAATGTTTTATTGGACCTATTATTGATATTTACTTTATATTTATTAAAATAAATCCTAATTTTTAAGAGAATAACATATTTTTCCAATATTTATTTTATATCTAAAGAATTCTAAAGCAGAACTACTAATCTGTCTAAGCCATATTAATTGGTGATAGAATAAAAACTTCACATTTATTTCCTATTTTTAATATTCTCAAAGATTTCTAGTTAAAACAAGAGTTTATGATTCTTACTTGATCCTCTCTCACGATTAGTTCACTTAGTTTCATTTCAGTTTTCAATAGTTTTGTCGTTATAACAAGTGGGTTTAGTGGCCAACAAAAAGCTGCCAAAAGCTTTCATTCCATGGAATTCCCTACTTTGGTGTTGTAGATTTTCTCATGTAAGTTTCTGGACAAAATAGAACATCCTATCTCATGACACTTAGAAAGTTTTTTCCTATTTTGAATCAAACTTGGTGGTAATGAGAATCCCAGAAATATATACTTGTTTTATGTTTTATCGATTCCACCTTTCTACTTCCACTTTCTCTCTACCCCAGTGTTTTCTCTCCCCCAACAGCTAGATGGAAGATGAGTGGCTGCTTTTAAATATTTAAAAGATAAGTCTGGATTAAGTAAGACTGTACTGAATTATGTTTATTTTTAAACTCATTTTATTCATTACATAAATTGAATACATTTTAGCAAAATTAATTTAGCTCATTAATTGTCCATTTTTATTCCATGTTTACCTTTAACTGATCTTTAGAGCTCTCAATTTTCTTAGCAATGACAAACTAAAGTAGCTAATACTCTAAAAATGATACTGTTTTCTGTTTCTTATCATATTAGGTATGAGCAATTAATTTGAATAAAATGCTAGTGATTTAAGTCTTTCTAAAAATCAAACATCACTTCAGTGCTTGGTTTAATGTACATTAATTAAAGTAGTCAATACTTATACTCTGGCATATGTGAACTTGTGCTTCTTTATTACTTTTCTGAACTGTTCATTTTAAGGAAGGTGACACTGTTTCAGTAGCAAGCACTTGATTTTTGACATCAATAAATTCTACATGTTTTAAAAGTTATTGCCACAGCTGAAATAATAGTGTTTCACTTATTTTTTAATACTGAAGCTGGGTGTGGTCCCTTAAAATAGTTATGAATAAGGCCGGTTGGTATTTTGCCATAGTTCAGTACATTTATATATAAAAAGCTATTGCCTTTGCTTAACTTAAAGAAATGTTTAAGTGATAATAGTTTGTTAGTGGTCTCTTATTGTTCAGCTACAACATTTTTATCTTAAATGTTTGAAGTGTGAAATAAAATGGATTTTAAAGTCAAGAAGGAAAAAAGCTAACTACAATTTTGAAGATTAGCCCATTGATACATCTCAATACAAGCAAAATTCTTTTATAAATCAGTTTTGAAAGAATATAGTAAGTCATATATAAATGGAATTGATGGAAGTGTGTGGTTTTATTGAATATCTTGTGTGTTGTATAGAAGGCATTGATGACTGGGACAAATTACTTAACCTGCCTGTACTTCAGTTTTCACACCGGTAAAATGATCACAGCTAATTCAGAGTTGGGGAGGATTAATTAAATTAATGTTTATCAATCATTTAGGAGAGCCTATAAGTAAGTGCTCATTAGTTATTAATAAGTGGTTAATAATTAATAGTATTTGTTATTAATAAATTATTTGATTATTATATTTATACTTAATTATTTACTAGTTTTGCTGGAGTTGAGTGGTATATTGAACAATAATGATTGGAGATATTAGACTTTATGTAGAAAAGATTGCTTACTGCTGGTTTCTATACATAGCTATTTAAGAGGATGAATAAACTTGAGTATTTTGCAAACTATGTATAAACATAATTTTCAAATGTAATCTCTTTTCAGATTAAAATTGCATATTTTCTAAGATTTTATATTGAAATTTTAAAAAGATTATGGAGATAATTAAATATTATTACTTGTGTGTCTGAGAGGCATATCTTGCTCAATAATAAGTTTTTCTGTGAGTTGCTATCCTAGCTGTTTGTTGAAGATTCAGTAATTGAAGAATGTCCACTAGCCTAAGCACCAGAGGCCAGGACAATACTGTTACTTCCCTTTACTCCTCTTTTACCTTTCAAAGAACATTAACCAAACACAAAATCACCAAATCCCCAATTTACTAAACTTTTTGTAAGTCATACAGAAAATACATTCAGAAAAACATGTCAGTTTTTTTCCAAAATATGTCATTTTGTAAGCATTGTAAATGTTTACATTGTAAATGTTACACAGTTCTTTGCTTTTATTATCTAGACTTATTCCTAAACACATTTCAGAAATATCTTTTTTGGAAGGACCTAGAAGTCTCAGTGGCATTGTTCAGCTGCCTGCCCTGATAATTTCTTTTATGATTCTCATGAATCTCCCCTTTTCATGTCCACCTTAGCTATTCATATTCTTATTCTGAATATTGTTTAGACAGTTTAAAATAACTTAAATGATTTTTCCTTCAGTTTTTCCCCTTTCCTTTAAATTATGTATGCATTGCATACCTGTATCACAACAGTCAAGGGGTTTTTTGTTTGTTTTTTAGAAAGTATCACTGTGTTGCCCACACCGGCCTTAAACTCTTAGGCTCCTGCCTTAGCCTTCCCAGTAGGTGGTACACGTAACTATGCCCAGCTCACAGCAGTGTTCTTAAGGGCATGTCAGTTAAAAAAAAAATAAAAACAAAAACACACTTCTATGTAACTTATTGTTAAAGAAATCCTAGATTCCTCAGCAAGGAGTTTGTGAAAGGTCCATTTCAGAATGACTATGCCCTACTTCACTTTACTTTTCACACCCATCCCTCTGCTTTCAGTTCGGGATTTTAAGTAATTGAACCTTGACAATTTTCCAAACTCTTTGATTTGGAAATCCTCCCTAGTCTTTGGGACTGGATTCCTAATATAGATCATGTTCTTTTCCTTTAGGACATAAAAGGAACTTATTTTGCTGAAGCTTATAGATTGAATGTCTCTCTTTTTAATATAGTGATTTGATATATGTTTTATCACACATAATAGAACATGAGCATATTAAAAGCAAGGACTGTACCCTATCACATGTGTTTTATAGCTTATTTTATAAAACAGATTGACTGTAAAATTTGCACCATTCATCACAAATACTAATTTTGTTAATATTGCCTACGTTTTTATACAAGTCAGAATTGAGCTTAAATCAGAATTAAATTAGACCATTGTGCTATCTTTCAGATATCTTTTAGTAAATTTCAGGCTTTATGAGAAGATGGTTGGAAGGGAAGATGTCAAAACTCTCTTTTCATTGCCCTCCCCCTTTTTAATTTTCTGTTTTCTTTTTTTAAAGTTAGTATTTTGTGGCTAGAATTGTAGCTCAGTGGTAGAGTTCTTGCTTGCCCAGCATGTGTGAGGCACTGGGTTCAATCCTCAGCACCACATAAAAACAAATTAATAAAATAAAGGTATTATGTCCATCTACAGCTAAAAAAAGCTATTTTAAAAAATAAATAGTCAATATTTTAACTTACAGATAACAAAGATAGTACATATAAATGGGGTAACATGTTTTGATACATGTATATATTGTGTTATATTTAAATCCAGTTAACATTTTCTACTCACATATCATTTCTTATGTTTAAAAACATACAAATTTTTTTCTTTTTTCTTTTGAAATGTAGGATGCATTTATTTATCCCCCCACTCACCCCTACTGTCTCCAACCACTGGTAACTACCATTATACTTTTAGCTTCTATGAAATCAGCTTTTTTGTATTCCACATGAATAAGATTTTGTGGGTCTTGTCTCTGTGCCTGGCTTACTTCATTAATATAATGATCTTGTTCCATCGTGTTGTTGCAAAGGATAGGATTTCTTTATTTTTATGACTGAATAGTATTCCATTGTGTATATATAACACTTTTTTTATCCACTTATCAGTTGATGGACTCTTAGGTTTCCATTTCTTGGCTAATAAGAATAGTGCTGCTATGAATATGGGAGTGCAGGTGTCTCTGCAGCTTACTGATTTCCTTTCCTTTGGCCATATATCCTGGAGTGGAATTGTTGGATCATATCACAGTTCAATTTTAATCTTTTGAGGAACCTCCACACTGCTTTTCATAATGGCTATCTTTGTTGCCCTTTAAATCATATCTAGACCTATCACCAAACCAAAATTGATTTAGAATTGGTTGTGGCATATTAGTTTAGAATAGAATATATACTCATCTCTCTCCCACTTCTCAGCCCTTTGTCTTCTGATTCTCTTCTCTAAAATCTGCAAGGTGCTAGAAAAGGAATAATAATTTATTTAAAGAAGTATAGATCTCTTTTGTAAAGTTTTTTTAAATTGTAGATGGACACTATATCTTTGTTTCATTTATTTTTTTTTTAATGTGGTACTGAGGATCGAGCCCAGTGCCTCACACATGTGAAGCAAGTGTTCAATCACTGAGCTAAAATCCCAGTCCCTATAGATCTCTTATAAATAAAAATTCTTGATTTTAGTAACTGACAGTTAAAATTATCTTGGGATTTATAGCATTTTTTGCCCTACAGAAAACCATAGGCAAAATTGCAACATGCTTGGAATTGCAAAGCGCAGCTTTACAGGTAAATGGATTTTTTAAATGAATTATTCTAAATTGTTCTGATAAGATATTAGACATTCATGCCCAAAGTAATATTATCTCAGAAGGGTTTTATAACAATTGGAATTGATCTGCTGAACTCACACTTAAATGATTTAGTTCATACTTTGTAAACGGTAGAAATAAAAGATATGATTCTAATTTTTTCTGTTTCTATTAGCTTGAATATTCCAAAAATCAAAAATATTCCAAAAATATTTTATTCTTGCCATTTAAAAGACATAGGGTGCAGTGAAATCTTTGTAATGAAAAGATATAATATGCATATTTTAAATTTAGTCCACACAGTCCCAGGAAGAATTTAAACTGGAGGACCTCAAGAAGCTAGAACCAAGTAAGTTTTGTTTTATATTTTTTAGTGATATTCCTATAGGAAGAGAGTTTTATCTGTTGTGAATATTAAGATTGTTTAGCACAGAAAGTGATTGGATTTATTTCTCTTATTTTTTGGTGCTTTTAAAATTCCTACAATATTTGTATTTTTAATTACCATTTGGATTTAATCTTTATTATAGAATATATATGTTGTACTTCATCTAAATATCCAAATTAACCTTTAATTTGTCTTAATGGCTTTAATAAGATTATAATTATTTTGATAAACATTTTCAGTAGAGTCCAGTAGAGAATATAAGGTTACAGTCATTAATGCCCATTCACATTACATGTTATTGAAAACTACAGTCTGAATGTTGGGAATGCATTACAAAGTGTTTTTTTGTTGTCTCCATTTTTTTCCCTTCTTCAAAATTTTAAAAAGTAAACAATTCCTTCAGTTATCTTGTTGGTTAGGATATTCCCAAATAAAGCCTTTCTGCTGTTTCAAATGATTGCTCTCTTAGAACTGTCTGCAGTATGGGCAAAGGCACAGTGTGAATAACTGAATGAATGTAAGTTAATGTAGCCTTTTTAAAAAACATTTTTAGTTGTAGACAGATACAATACCTTTATTTTATTTATTTGTTTTTATGTGGTGTTGAGGATCGAATCCAGTACCTCACACATGCAAGGCAAATGCTCTACCAACTGAACTATAACCCAGCTCCTGTACTCTTTTTTTATTGAGATAAGATTGCACATCTCAGTGCATTTATGTGACTAGGGAATAGTAGATTTTATTTATCCAACTAAGTAAGATTTTTAAGTAGGGAATCATAAAATCAAAGCATTTTCAAACAGAAAGGAGTCTCAGACTTGTGATCACATTCTCTATTGAGGAAAGAAATGAAATGATTTGTTTGTCCTTTTTCACTTCAATCTCCAGTAACTGAGCCGGGCCTAAATCTCAGAACATTTGTCAGTGTATCTCAGTTCACACTAGTGCAATCCTTTTAATGTAAACATGCTTTGAGTAAGAGGTAAAAAATTAATTTAAGAACTAAAGAGAGCCTTGCACAGTGGCGCATGCCTGTAATCACAGCTGCTCGGGAGGCTGAGGCAGAAGGATATCAAATTCAAAGCCAACCCTAGCAAAGCAAGGCACTAAGCAACTTAGTGAGACCCTGTCTCTAAATAAAATACCAAATAGGGCTGGGGATGTGGCTCAGTGGTCAAGTGCCCCTGAGTTTAATCCTAGTACCCCTGCCAAAAAAGAACTAAATAGAATGTTCCTATAAATTCCACAAAATGCCAATATCTAATTCATTATAGCAATTCTAACAAAGACATATATTATTGAGATAGCTGAAATGTGATTGTATTGCAGATCCAGGATAGAAAAGGATTCTCAGAGTATACTGAAGGGGATCTGATTTTCTGTTGTTTGGGTTGGAAAAGAGAAGTTAACAACAACAACAGACAACAACAAAGGAATGCATAGCGGATTTGTTGTGATTCTGGTGGCTTTTCCATAGTTTCAGATGATCATATTTCATTTCTTCAGAACACCATCCTTCTGAATATGGCAAGAATTCTGTCATTTTAATAGTTTTGGTTTCTTTATGTAATCCAGATCATAAAGTTTTGTTTTCTTTGTGGTTCTGGGGATCAAACCCATGACCTCACACATGCTAGGCAAGTATTTCACCACTGAGCTACATCTCCAGCCCTAGATCATAAGAGTTGGAGATGTTATAAGAGACACAACTTATATTCATAAATAGTTCTTATGCCTATATCCAATGTATATAAGGATACTAATCAATGTAATATTTCTCACAAATTTTGGGAGTTTTTTGTACCTAAAACTTTATTTCTCAAAAGCATTAATAAATACTTTGTATAAGATTGAGATATAATTTATATAAAGCACAATTCACCAATTTAACATATCATTCAATTTTTTTAGTAAATTGGAAGAGTTATGCAGACATCACCACAATCAATTTTAGGACATTTTCATCACCACAAGAAGAAACCCTATTCCCATGAGCAGTCATTCACTTCTTGCCATCCCCCTAAAATCCCTTCCAATTCCCAGCCCTAGAAAACCATTAGTTTGATTTCTGTCTATAAATTGTCCTATTGTAGACATTTTATTTAAATGGACTCATATGATATATGATCTTTTATGACTGGCTACATATAAGATTATTTTGAGAAAAACACATTGATGGCTTTAAATAAAAGATTGCAACAGTTGTTTATACGGTGGTTCTACTGAAAATTATGTTTGTGTGTGAGTGTGTGTGTGTGTGTGTGTGTGTGTGTGTGTGTGTGTGAGAGAGAGAGAGAGAGAGAGAGAGAGAGAGAGAGAGAGAGAGATGATGCAGGGGATTGAACCAAGGGCTTTGGGCATGTTAGACAAGTGCTTTACCATAAACTATGTCACCAGCCCTCAGTTTTTTATGATAAAAATTATTAGGATTTTGGCTTCTTATTCAGTCACTATTTCCTATTAGTTGTTTGTTTCCAAACAAAATTTAAGAATCTTATAGATACACAGAGTGGCCGTAAAGACTGTGGATGTTTATTTCATATATTTATTATCTCTTCTCTTCCTCTGAGCATGCTCAAGTACTTCTATTGCCTCACAAGATCTTTCATTAATTGCCTTTTTTTTTTTAGAATAGCATCTATATGCTAAGCACTCGAATCCTCTCAGTAACATTCTGCTAAGGACAACACCGACACTAGCTTGTAAATCCCAGCAATGAGTTTTAGGGTCACCTGGATTGGTTCTTTCACTATGCTATTAGTAATACCTGTAGTGGTGCTGTACTACATCATTCCTAAGTACAGCTCTCCAGTTCAAATTCCTAAGAAATTATTGACCCATGTATTAGTCGAAGATCAGGTTAAAATCTATTACTTTTTTGGGTTTTTAAAAAAGATTTGGAATAGAAATGGAAAGAGTATTTTGGAGATTCACTTTATTATACTTTATATAATGTTTTTCATTTGTACTTTTCCCTTCTTGATAGTTATCTTTTTAGATGATTTTAATTTGCTGTTGCTTCTCAAAGAAACATAAGTGAGTATTCTGTATTTCAGTAGGGTAGACTCTGTAATTTGGAATTTATCCAAGCAGGGCACTTGTTGTGAGTAAATTATTGAGTTGGAATTAAATATTTTCTACAAATTGGTATTTAGTAATATTTCAGATTAAGTATACTTCTTCAAGCTTTCTTTTTAAAACGTTAAGCCTCTTCTAAGGAAAATAGTGAATTCTAACTTTTAATATTTTGAACTTAACTGGTTTCCTTTCTTTTAAAAAAAGTTTTTTTAAAAATTTAATGCATGTGTGTGGTGCTGGGGATCGAACCCAGGGCATTTCCCATATAAGGCAAATGCTCTACCACTGAGCTACATCACTAGCTCTTGGCTGGTTTATTAGGCTGATGTATTCTTTACTTGAACATTTTGAAATCTTTTAAATTCTGTCTGAAAATACTAAAACTATGATTGTGAAAGTCTGAGCCATTTTTTCTTATGTTAATTGCAGTAATGTACTGCTGCTTACTCAAGCATATCTCCCCACCACCACCCTGCAAAATTCCCTTCTGTTAAGCCACCCTTCAAGGCTTCACAGAAATTCCACCTCTCCCTGAAAGCTTTCTCTGCTGTCTCTATAGAGGTATAATTAAACTCTGCCTCCTCTCCTGTATAGAATCATTTTAACTATCCATTGTCAGATTCTCACATGTGTTATTTTCACTTGTATTTGTTTTAGTCCTCAAAGAGATTATGAATGGACTCTTCCCCCACCCCAGAGCCTATTGAATGCTTTAAGTGTAGTATGAACTTGGCAAGATTGTGTTGAGTTAAATAGATTTGAATGTTTTGAAGGAATCTTTTCCTATAATTTAAAAAATAACCTTTAAAAATTAAGGCAGCTGCCCATTTTCCTACCACAAAAATGAAACACGTCAGTCACCAAAAGCAAAATGCATTTTGATATTTGCCTGTGTGTCATCTTTTGAAGGTTAGCTTCAGGAGGTTGGTAGGTCTGTGCTCCAAGAGAAAGGCTGGGAGTGCTGAATTTTCCATGGTGGAGTAGCATCAGATGCCTGCCATGTAGTGATCCAAAGTGTGTAAGTCCTACCAAATCAGCCAATGAATCTCCAACCCATGACATGCTTCATACTTATGATAATGTCTTTTGTAAAATTCAAGCTCCTCTTGAGATCCTCCTAAGACATCATTGCTAGTATTGGTAGAAAGAAAACTCTATGTAAAGTTTAAGCTATTTTAAAAGAACAATAGAATCTGTTATTCCATAGTTGTTGAAAATGTAAACCTATAATACAGTTATAGAAAGTAAAACAGAATTTGTTTTAAAGCTATTTAAATTTGTTCTAAAGCTATTCACATAAATTAAATGTTTCATAGTACTTTAACTTGTAAAAATAATATAACAAAGCTATTATTCTAAAGCAAATACGTCCTCTTCAGAGCTTTGATACCAAAGAAATGAAAATACTATTTAATTATTCTGTTACAATACAAATGCAAGATAACCACTGAGCCACATCCCCAGCCCTATTTTGTATTTTATTTAGAGACAGGGTCTCACTGAGTTGCTTATGCCTCACTTTTGCTGAGGCCGGCTTTGAATTATTAATCCTCCTAAGCCTCTGGGATTACAGGTGTGCACTACCACACTCAGCCAAGATATTCTTAATAACCAAGATATTTTTCAACTTTTTTGTTTGTTTTTGACGTACTGGGGATTGAACCCAGGGGTGCTCTACCACTGAGCTATATTTCCAGTCCTTTTTATTTTTATTTTTTAAAATATTTTTAGTTGTAGATGGACACAATACCTTTATTTTATTTATTCATTTCATGTAATGCTAAGGATTGAACCCATTGCCACATGTGCAAGGCAAGCACTCTACCACTGAACTACAACCCCAGCCCTTTTATTGTTTTATTTTTATTTTGAGACAGGGTCTCCCTACGTTGCTTAGGCAGATGAACTTCTAGTCCTCCTGACTCAGGCTTTTGGTACCTGGGATTACAGACACATGCCACCATAACAGGATCAGCTTTTAAAAATTATTGTTATATACATTTTTAATGGTTGATTTTTTTGCTCATTTTATTAAACTCTTATTACAATATGATCATTTCTGTGTGTTTGTTTCTGATATGAGTGAGACATGATCTTTTTGTTACCTGCTCCCCATTCTTGGTATCTATTCCATTGTTGTGTAAGTGATCAATATTTATTAATATTACTTATTAATATTGAGTTGATTTAATAGTTTAGTAACAATGATCATGCAGAAGTATAGAAAAGATGTTCTTGTATTAAAAAATAAACAGTACTTCTTAGTGAGATAAGAAATATTAGGATTCTAGTCAACTAGATCAAAAAGGTCATGGAGAGAGTGAATGTCCATTTTAGATTTTCCCTTGCCATTTTGTATACATTTATTTAGGCTGTAATTCTCTCAATAGCCTGTAAAGGAAGTAGCATTCTTATTTTAGAACTGGGGAGATTAGAGTATTTATGTAAATGTTCAAGTTATTGTTGTAATTGTAGTGCTAGGTTTTGATTTAAACCTTCTACTTTGATCTCCTGCTGCTTCCCCTTTGCTTGTCAGACTTAAGTTCCCACAGTCCTTTCTGTGCCTTGAATAAGGCAAACTGTTTCCTACTTGGAACCTTTGTTGTTGCTCCAGCCTGTTCTTTAATACCTGGGAAGCCTTACGCTAGAGCCACTTATGGATGATTCCTCTCATCTCAGGTCTTGGCTCAAATGTCTTCTTACAGTTTAGTTTTGAAAGGCACCCTGTCTACCTTAGCTACTCCACCAAGTTCTCTCTGCTTTTACACAGCATCCTGTTTGTATCCTTCATACCACTAATCACATCTTACATTATCTTGTTTATTTGTTGGCATATTTATTGTCTACTTTTCCTTAGTAAGGTCTAAGGTCCAAATATGAGTTCTTGATTACTGTGTATCTTTAGCACCTAAAACAGTGATTGGAACATTGTGAGTACTCGGTATGCATTTGTTGAGAAGAAGAAAGAGATAAAGGATGAAGAAGAGCTAAAGGGAGAGAGAATAAGAGTGAGTAATGAGAATCTAGGTACAAGTTTCCAACTTCTTTCTCACTGGATGATTGACTCCTATTGGAATAAGTTATGTAATTACAACCTGTTCTTTTTGAATTTCCTTATTTAGGAACCCAATATGCCATACTCCTTTTAACTGAAATCTGCAAGACTCCAAAATTAAAGTCTGAGTAATTAGAGTAAAAACCATGGGTTGCCCAATTAATAATGCTAAATATTCACCTTGAAATAATTGCAGGTAGTCACTAGGAACCCATAAATTGGGAAATGAAACAATAAATTTCATAAAATACTTTTCCAGATACAGATAGAATTGTAGAACATGTGTCTGTAGGCTTACATGCCAGAAAGTAATCAACCAGGACACAAGAGGTGATAGCATTATGTTGTTTGATGACTTCCCTGCGGAGAAAGTCTGCTGTGTGTGTGTGTGTGTATGTGTATGTGTGTGTACACACGTGTAAATATATATATATATGTATATATATATACATATATATATATACACAAACACACATATATATATATGCGCATGTATATATGTGTGCACACATATACAATAAATTTCATCATAAAAGGAATATTAGAATTATAACCTTGCTGCTACAAACCTTACCAGTGTGATAAGTATTGAGGGAAATCTATTTAGGATAAAGAATAAGATGTGATTATCTATTTCTCTTTAATTAGTCATCTTCAGTATCAATCTTTTAATTAAAATACTTCAGGAGAAGAGGTATTCTCTTTCACTGTACCCCATATCACCTAGAACTTTGTACATTGGAGAACTATTTTATGGTTCATTTTCTATGAGGGCTCTGAGACTTTCCTTGGAGATCTTACAGTACTCTGAAAATACTGGTACCTGCAGTCCACTATGGACATTTTTATTTTGCTAATACACTCAGTAGTCAATTGCAGAGTCTTAAAATGATAGTGAAGCTTGGAATTTAAAATACATATATTAATGTGTGCTTAATACACTATAAAATATGATTAAAAGTATCAATTTAAGATATAACATATAAGACTAACTAATATATAAGACTTACATAACATGTAAGACTAAGATATAAGACTAATGTTTGTCTATGTCTTTATTCTAGTCCTAAAAAATATTCTCACATATAATAAAGAATTTCCATTTGATGTTCAGCCTAGCCCATTAAGGTAAATAAATAAGCATCCATATTTTGTCTTCTGATTTTATTATCTATTTTATGCCTGTTTTTCAAATATTTCTGTATTTTTTCCCTATCAAATTTGATATTGGTGATATGACTGTTACCATTGGTAGCAATGAGATGATTGACATTGACATTTATATCAACATCAACCTAATAATCATCATCTTATCTGGGAAGTTAGTGGCTATGAGGGTTAGCTGGTGTATTAAGTGGAGTAGCTCACTAATTTTTCTGTCCTTTTTTATATAGGAGAATTTTAGCCCCTTGTGAGGAAGAGCATTTGGAATTTGAAGAAGATGAAGAAGAAGGTGGTGCTGGAGCAGGGTCTCCTAATTTTTTTCCTGCTAGAGTGCCTGGTGGGTACAAAAAAAATGTACATTATATAATTCAAGGTCAGGTGTTTGGAACTTACTTTTGTACTTGTTAGTGGCGGGTAAAACATCTCCAGGTTTGCCAATCTTAAGCAAATTATCATGGCCATTCTGTTAGCGGTAACTATCGGTTTATTGTGAAAGTATCTTACTATTTGTGTCAGGGATCCTCAAAACATCCCATGTTTAGTGATTGGCTAGGAAGACCCACAGGACTCAGCATATAGTTGTACTCACAGTTGTATTCTGAGTCATTACAACAAGAAAACACAAGAACAAAATCAGCAAAGGGTAAGGGCACACAGGCAAATTCCAGAGGAAACCAAACTTCTAAGAGTCCTCTTCCAGCAGAGTCAAATATGTACTTGATTCTCTCAACATTCTTTCACACCTGTGAAATGAAAAAATATTGTCTATTGGGGAAGCACTGTAGAGATTCAGTGCACAAGACACTTATTGGGGTTAGCGTGAACCAAAACTACAGACTCCAGGAAGAAAGCAAGTGTTCAGCACAAACCATATTGTTTGCATGGACGGTTTAGGCACAGTGATCTTCTTAACAGGGCATGATGGGAATCCTGCTGAAATCCAGGTTCCCAGATGCTAGCCATAGACCAACATTGTAAGTAGGCTTTCTAGAGTAACTGTTTGCTATGTTAATTCTTTTCTTTATATATCTAGCTGTTCTTTAAATAATCATATATGATTGTGAAACCTGGACCTGGAGGAATAGATACTAAACAGTTGCCCTTAACAGGGAAATAAAGAATACATAGCAAGTCCTTTTTATTTTTGGAAGATCTTGACAAGGTGGTAAAATACCCTAGTCAAGCACCCTGAGTAAATTATTTGCCTCTTCTACTTCTATACTTTCTTCTGTTCTTATACAGTGCACAGTTTTTACTTCTGATGAATTAGTTCATTTTTGGAAGTGTAGAAATAGCACTGTACTATTGTGATGCATTTTTTAAAAAGACTCTATGCTTTATGGTATAATTAAATATAATATACATATCATCCATAAAACTTCATAATTAAAGTCATATTCCAGTAATTTAAATACTCTTTGGTAGAAGACGTTTGAAATATAAACAGTATAGGCTTAGACCAATAAGATACCTGCGCTTTTGAGTCTAACATCTGCCAATCAGTAGTTAAGTAACTGTACTTAATTCTTTATAAAAGGAGATGTTGACAATGTCTAATTCATAGGGTTACAATGAAAATTAGGCACCACATACAAATCATTTGGCATTATACTTTTCATTGCTGGGGTAGTGGTGGCTACTGTATTTTCATTATCACCTATAAATGATGCTAACAGTCTTACACCATAGGATTATTAGAAAAATTCCAATCACTATAAAATGTTATTGTTGGTGTTTCTTTGGTACAAGGTAATTATTTCCAATCTGCTTGTCCTTATGAAGAAAGAGCTATATTTTACTTGTTATATTTGTAGGAAATTTCAAGATTGCTGAGATGATGAGGTAAATAAATTTGCTAAATTTTTTCTGCATTTTTTATTTCCTTTTAAAACCACATGCTGTAATTGAAATAGATTCCAGTTCTATAAATTTCTCGGTTTGGTTATTTGTTCACTAGTTATACTTCTGTAGCAAACAAGATCCTTAAAGCAGATGATGTAAGTCATGAAATGGACAGGTCTTTATGGGGTTCAGGTTGCTGAGTTGAAAAGAAACTCTGTAAATTAAGTCTATTTGCTATGAAAGATTAAGCCCAAAGTAATTAGATTTTTTTATTCTGATATAGCATTTTGGTATTTTATTTCAGAGATACAGAAAGCTCACTAAACCTTTCTATTTCCTGAATTATTTTCCTCAAAGTAAGAAAGAGTACATATAGTTCAATTGGCTATATTTGATTTTTGATCATATTTTCCAGGGCCTGTGTCATTATAAAATTGAAAATATCATTGAAGGACAATTTGACCTTTAACTTAATTGTAGAATGGGAAAAAAATTGTTATACTGTGTACATCCGAGATTTCATTCGTGATAAGGCTGTTGTGTCTACATTATCATAGCAGGGTGATTCTAAGAATTATAACATTTTTATTACCTTTATTTTATGTAATTTATATAATTGTAAGTTTGTTTTCCTTTTTTTTTTTTTGGTACTGAAGATTTAACACAGGGGTACTTTACCAGTGAGCCACATCCTCAGCCCTTTTTATTTTTTATTTTGAGACAGGACCTCACTTAGTTGCTGAGATTAGTCTTAAACTTGGGATCCTCCTGCCTCAGCCTCCCAAGTCACCTGGATTCCAGGCTTGTGCTATAGCATCTAGCTTATTGTGATCTTTTTAAAAAAAGATTTATTAAGGTGTCCCTTACATATATAAAAGACATCTTTTTTAGTGTACAGCTTTATGAGTTTTGACAAACACACATGGTAAACACTACTACTGTTAAGCTAATGAGATGAAGTATAATATATGAATATGGTATGATCAAGAGTAGTTTATTCCCATTTAAAATCAAAAATGGATTTTTTATCCAACCTTTCTTGAAAAGAATAAAAAATTGTTAAACCTTTCTTTGACATTATTATCATTTTCAAAGCCTTCAATTCTCATAAGACAGTAACTTTTTTGTACTGCTTTAAACACTAACTGGCTTAAGTCCAAATAGTAGTTTAATTTTCTTAAGGTAATCTCAGTAGATTTCATTTAAATAGAGGATAAAAATTTATAACCTATTATTTATTACCTGAAAATTTATTTATCATGTTGAATATTAAAGCTTCTAAATGATAAACCAAAGTAATACAAATTTAAAAAAAATAGCTGGCCAAGATTATATGCTTATAATCCTAGCTACTTGAGAAATTGAGGCAGGAGGATTGCAAGTTTGAGGCCAGTGGGGGAAACTTAGAGAGACTTTGTCTCAAAATAGAAAGAACTAGGGATGTAGCTCAGTGGTAGGGTGCTTGCCTCACCTGTGTGAAGCCCTACATTCATTTCCTAGTACCACATGCACAAATAGCCATGTCACAATTTTAGACAAAATTTAAAAAAACGTTTCTGAGTGACCTAAACATAAGCCTAGCAATCTCAACATTATTCTAGATTTGTATTGGTTATTCATCTTTTATATAGTCTTAGATATGTACAAAAAATGTTTTTTTTGAAACTCAAAATGAAGAGTGAATCTTCTTTAATATCAAACCTGTACTTGTTTCTTTCCTGCATAAATATTCAATTCTGAGTTGAACTTGAGAGTTAAGCAAATATGTATTTCATTTTCAGCTAAAGTACAGTTTTTTTCTTACCCATGCATATAGGAAGTTGAAAACTGCAACAAAATATTCATTGCTGTTCCATGAATATTAGGGCATCCTTATTTCACAGAATTTCAGAATATATTTAGGGTTAAACAGTAAATACCACCAAAGTGTGCAGATAGACTCTGGCTCTCCGAGCACATTTTTTCTCTCAAAGTCTCAAATTCTCAGACTGAGCCGAACAGTCAGAGCCAGAGTCCCTCATCCAGTCATGCACTTATATTGAAAGGAAAGGAAAATACCATTCAATGTTATCTGGTAGTTCTCCTAGCTGTTTTTCAATAGTTTTAAGGCTTGTTAATATTCTATTACTCTCAAGCAGTTTTGAAAACATTTTAAGTTTTCTTTTTTATAATTTGTTTCTACATGTTTGTTTGTAGTACTGGGGATTGAAGTCAGGGATGCTCTACCACCTAGCTACATCCCCAGCTCTTTGATTTATTTTTTTATTTTGAAACAGGGTTTTGCTAAGTTGCCCACGCTGGCCTCTCTTGCCTTAACTTGCCAAGTTGTTGGGATTACAGGCATGCAGCACTATGTCTGGCTCAGTTTGTTTTGTTTTTTAATCCATGAATCTTGTCACTTGAAGTCAAAAGGTTTTCTCCAGAGCTTTGCAGAAATTGGTTCATAGGAAATGTCTATTGAGTAGGCTCTTCAACAAGGCTCTAAGCAACATCTGGCCTGCTTTTTCTTTTTTTTTTTTTTAAGAGAGAGGGAGAGAGGGAGAGAGAGAGGATAGAGAGAGAATTTTAATATTTATTTTTCAGTTATTGGCGGACACAACATCTTTGTATGTGGTGCTGAGGATCGAGCCCGGGCCGCAGGCATGCCAGGCGAGTGTGCTACCGCTTGAGCCACATCCCCAGCCCCAGGCCTGCTTTTTCTTGAAAGTCCCCTGGCCACTCAAATTTTTAACCCAACACCTGTAGTAACTCTTCCTTGCATGCTAAATGGCATCTGTGTATGAAGCATATACCCACTGATTCATCTTAGGTTTTGTGAGAGTATTTATTATTTTTTTCCAGATATGATGGTGACACTTAAGAATTCAGCCATTATCCAAATCACATATTTCTGAACACAGAAAAATACATATTTCTAGTACCAGTCAATAAAGAAAATAAAAACAAGAATATACTCATATAACCTATATACAAACAACTTTAATAAAGTATAATTTTTGACAGACCTAGAAATATTATTGTTTGAATGCTAATGACCCCTAAGATTTTTATCAAACTTTTAATATAATTTCAAAGTGAATAAACTTCTTATGATTTTACTCTTTATCTTGAAAGGTTGGAGCAGTTCCTCAACTACTAATCAGTTACCAACCAAAAGAAATTGTGCATGTGTTTTCATATTTTCACACAATTTGTATGTGTGTACAAATTGCAGATGTGCAGTACAAATTGCAAAATTTTTCTCTTGCTAGATTTTTAAGACCCATTTCATTTTTTGTGCCATCTACAAAATGTTATGACCAAATAATGATTTGACAATACCATTATTTTAAATTAGGTTAAAATTATCCCAAAATAATAGAAAATATTATTTTATATATATCCTTTTTATTGGATTTTAAAATTGCAAAGAAATGTGCACTTAAAAAATGTGTGTGACAGACTTTGAATTGGTAGTATCAAACATCTGAATTTAATTGCAAGTATGATAAATCTAAAACAAAGAAGACATAAATATATAATCACACACATATGATAATGCTTAGTTTACATTTTAGATATCAGGTCCATATCTATCCTAAAAGTATGGACAACAAATTTTGTACTCCTTATTCATGACATTTAATTCACCAAGCACCAAGGCAAAATGAAGACTGACTCACCTCTTATTGAAGTAAATGCCTGTGACAAACATTTGTACAATATCATGTAAAAAGCAAATTCAAATCAGTGTTTTTAAAAAAATATAATCTTTGGTAATTTTCCTCTTTTAATGTTCTGACCTAGACAATAATGTACTATTTTGGAACAAAGACTGTCATGCCATTTCCAATTTTGGACTAGAAATTGTCCTTATGGTATGATATGAGATATAAACAATTGAAATTTTTAAAAAGCAAAAATAAAAAGTTGAAAGAAAAGAATGACTTCCTCTTCTGCATGTGAGGACAGGGTCTTAAGGATCCCACTGACCTTCATATCCATGTCACTCCAGACTCATCCTCGGGTTGGTGGTCCTTTTATTGTCTGATTCTCCATGATCTCTATGGCTACACAGAGACTATTGAATGTGAGGCCATCCTACTTGATACTTAGACCTTCATTTTTCTCAGCACCCTCTTGGAACAAAGAAGTTATGGGCGGGGGGGGTGAGGGGCTTCAGATGTTCTCCCATTGTTTTTCTGTACCTGTTGCAGGTACAGTGGTGTTTCATTGCTCGGTCTGTGTCAGTGCTGTTGGGTGCCCAGCAGAGGCAGAGGCCTTACTTGCACAATTCCCTTTCCTCTCCACAGTGGCAGTTGCTGTAACATTCTTGGCTAGGTCAGATGCTTTTACACAGTTTTTAAAACATTCTTAAGCAAACTTGTCTATGTTTAACAAACAGCCATTTGGGGGATCCATAGCTACCTTCATAAATTGTTTTCCACAGATGAAGCACAATGAAATAGAGCAACTTAAGTTTTTACCCAAGTACCACCTGTTAATAAACAGTTTCCATCAACAAGATGGACTTTTTGGTATCCCCTATTACAGTAGTGTGGTAAAATGGTTCCAAACCTTCCAATTCATTGTCATTATTTTATCAGAGTTGTCTTTAGGTTTAGGCTTAGAATCTTCCTCTCACAGAAAATCACACTGAATTCAGTAATTCCTTCCAACTCTTTTTGACACCAGTGAGAGCATGCTTGCTCTGGTTGGTGCATAAGAGGTAGTTGGGGGCAGATAAGTCAGAAAAAGACGTGCTTTCTGTGTTCAGTACAACTTGGGGCTCACCAGCTACCAATGGCTTCCTTTGTCTTGCAGTAAAAACTGAAAGTGGAATTAACCAAATGAACACAGTCCTGCTGCTCACTGCTATATGAGTGTTAAAGACCTATCATATTGCTATCTGGGCTACTCAGTCTCTGTCCATTCCTGTGAATGTGCATTGCTCAGTGTACAAAGTTCAAATGTTACTATTTTTTAATCAATCCCTTACTTGGGAGTTCTTAGTGACAGCTCAATAACATCCCTGGGATGTTATTGAAAACTTGGTTTGGACAGCTGTAGCCATTTAGAGTTTTCCATATTTAAAAGTATGAGGCACAAATAGTGGCCTCACAAAAATGTCTATATTCTAATCCTGGGAACCTGTGACTGTTACGTTTACATGGCAAAAGGAACTTTGCAGAAGCTTGAGATGGGGAGGTTCTCCTGCAGTTCCTTTTAAGGCTTTAGGGACAATTAAAATAAAAATGTTAAAATGAGACATGATGGTTAAAAGCATGGACTCTGTAGCCAAACTGCTGTGTGATTATGGATAATTTGTTTTTCTATGCCTCACTTTTCACCTCTGAAAAATAGAACTAAACTATTGTTGTGAGGATTAGATGAGAGGAGTAGGATAGTATGTGGCACAACACAAATACTCACAAGTGTTAGCTATTTCTTATTTACATAGCAGTTCCATGTGGAAGAACATTTCTTCTGATCTTTGCTCTAGATCTGAGAGCAGATGATCTAGCTGGAATAGCACAGTTTACACTGGAATTTGTGTAGTGATTTCTTTCTTATCCTTGTTAGTCTTCGAATTTTATGAATGTAGTTGACTTGTTCTCATATTACACTATGTAATTGGATATGTTAATACTTCACTTAGAAATCTTCCTTTTAATGCATTGGCTCAATTTACAACTATCATGGTTTTATCTTTGATGCAAAAACATGCACCCTTTTTCATCTACCTGGGAGCTATAGATGGTATGGTATTATTCTAGTATTTGATCTTCTTTTATGTTTATTATTTCTTCACTCATTGATATAGATTCTCTAGCCATTTGTTTACTAGAGTATGATAACCTCTAGAACTGGAAATTCAGTCATTCATTCAATAAAATATTTCTTCAACAAAGATCTGTTTATTCCTTGTGCATACTACAAAAGGAACAGTTCCCACACCTTTCAGGATGCTTATTGTGTAGTCAGCAAGACAGAGCCAAAAGCACATGATTATGATTAGAGATGTGCACCAATGTCGTAGATTGGCAAAAAAGAAGGGCTGAGGGAGTTCAATAAATCTGGCCAGATTTAGGACTCACTAAGTATGTAGGAGTTGACCATGCAGAGAGAGCACATCATAGAGCATTCTGAAACACCTTAAATAGGCACCTTTCTATGTAATCTATGATCTTAATTACAGTCAGCTTCCTTCATCATGGAACACAATGTTTGACATTCTACCTTAAATTAAACAAGAAATTCAGACTTGAAATCACTGCCTCCATATTAAATTATCTGAAGCATAATGATTACATTAAACCTTACTGTGTAGTCTCAGGCAAAAAGATTTTTGGTAAGGAATGTAGCATCAGCCCTACCATTTCAACTGAAAGATCTAGATAATGACAGCTTATAAAATTGACTCACCCCAAAGTAACAACAAGTTTAATATCAACTTGGCAAAAAATAATCTTAACATCAAAAAGACTTTTTGAAAGTTGTAAAGCAATCATCTTTTGAATTTCAAAACAGGTAGTAAAGAGGTAATACATAAAAGAGGTAACATTCTTGGGGGTTTTTGGGGGTGGGGTGGGGTGTGTTCTTTTTTTTTCTTTTTTAGAACTGGGGTTTGATTCCAGGATTTTGCAAATGCAAGGCAGACACTTTGCCACTGAGCTACATCCCAACCCAACATTCTTAATATATAAAGAAAAATTTTAATTGTAATAACCAAAGCAGAATACATGAGAGGAACAGAAAATATGAGCAAGCGCGTGAGCGTGCACATACAAACACACACACACACACACACACATACACACACACACACATTTAAAAAATACCCGTTAAACATATAAAAAGATACTCAACTTTATTTTTAATAAAAACATAAATTAAAGCTACTGTTGGAGAGTCTTAGGGGTAATAGATACTTATTAATCACTGGTGGGAATAGAAAAATGGTACAGTTCCTTTGGAGGGGAATGGAGCATTCTCTAACAACATATAAGTATATATTTTTTCCTTAGCAATCCCATTCCTGAGAACTTACTCTGAAGATGCACCCCCAAAATACAGGAAAAAGAGGGAAAAACATTTGCATATACACAAGATTCTCTGTTTAGGTGTTTTTTATAATGATAAAAAGTTAGAAATAATGTAACTGCCATATGAAGATTGACTGAATAAACATAGTATGCTGTAGAAAATAATTCAGAAAATCTCCCTGAACTAATGAGTGATTTTTCAAATTATTGTTAGCAGAATTTATCAAGGTAGTTCACATTAGCAGATTAAGGGGAAAGATTTCATAAAGTTGTCAACAATGCAGAAAAAGTTTTCAGTTAAATTTGAAATACAGCCTTGATTTTAAACAATTCTTGGCAAAGAACAGAAAAACATCCTTAACTTGATAAAACATGGCTACATGACATTTACAGCCCCAAATCGTTTAATGATGAATTTGAACAAAACAAGAGTGTCTATTACTTCTTTTCATCAGCATTGTTTTGGAAGCCCTAGCTACTGCACTAGGACAAGAAAATGAAATATAAAAGGGGGGATGTTCTTTATTTGCATATTTATGAATATATAGAGAATATATGCAAAAACCTATTCATAACTCATTAATAAGATAATGCGGTTCCTGGATATAAAATCTGTACAGACAAATCAATTCTATCTCAAACAAGTAATAGTTGCTTAGAAAATGAACTATTATAATATTTATAGTAGTATTAAATAATATCAAGGACCTTATTATAAATTCAACAAAAGAAATATAAGAATTTTATGTAGAAAATAAACCTTTGTTGAAAAAATAAAAGAATATCAAAAGGAAAATGAAACTGGAGCCATCTTGAAATTAGAGAAAAAGATGGAAGAGTGACTTAATAATTGTTATGGTTGGTGAGATGTTGAATTGTACATTCTCTTACTTTTTTCATTTCTCTCAATTGAATTGTTTATGAGAATGCATTTTACAAAAACAGTGAAGTCATTATTCTTTTTTTCATTTGTTCATAGTAGTTATTCTTGACATTAGATTCATTTGGACTAATTATAAATGCATGGAATATAATTTGCTCCAATTTAGTCCCTTCACCCTCCCCATCCTCCCTCCCACTGTTCCCTTTCATCCACTTTACTGATCTATTTATTTACATTTTTTAAAATTAGTATCTTATAGATATTCAAAATGATGAGTTTCATTATAGTATATTCACATATGTACATTGGAAAGTTAGTTTGGGTTCATTCCACAGTTTTTCCCTACCCACTCCCCATTCCCTTCTTTTTCTTTTATTGATTTTATTTTTTTTAATACACGACAATGGACAATTCTTATTACACATATAGAGCACAATTTTTTTTATCTTTGTATAAAGTATGTTCACGCCAATTCACGTTATTCATGTACTTGTTTTTTTTTGCATTACAATTCTTATTACACTTATACACCACAATTTTTCGTATCTCTCTATATAAAGTAGGTTGACACCCAATTTGTGTCTTCAGACATGTTCTTTGGATAATTATGTCCATCACATTCATTAGGAGACTAATCCCCTGCCTCCTTCCTTTCCCTCACTCCCCTCTTCCCTATCTAGAATCCATCTATTCATCTCATGTTCCTCCTCCCTACCCTATTATGAGTCAGCCTCCTTATATCAGAGAAAACATTTGGCATTTGTTTTGGGGGGATTGACTAACTTCACTTAGCATTATCTTCTCCAATGCCATCCATTTACCTGCAAATGCCATGATTTTATTCTGTTTTAAAAATGTTCATAGTGTATATATGCCACATTTTTAAAAATCCATTCATCCACTGAAGGGCATGTAGGTTGGCTCCACAGTTTAGCTGTTGTGAATTGTGCTGCTATAAACATTGATGTGGCTGTGTCCCTGTAGTATGTTGTTTTTAAGTCCTTTGGGTATAGTCCAAGGAGAGGAATAGCTCGGTCAAATGGTGGTTCCATTCCCAGATTTTCAAAGAATCTCCATACCGCTTTCCAGATTGGCTGCACCAATTTGCAGTCCCACCAGCAATGTATGAGTGTGCCTTTTTCCCCACATCCTCTCTAATACTTATTGTTGTTTGTCTTCATAATAGCTGCCATTCTGACTGGAATTGTATCTTAGTTTTGATTTGCATTTCTCTGATTGCTAGAGATGTTGAAAATTTTTTCATATATTTGTTGATTGATTGTATATCCTCTTCTGAGAAGTGTTTGTTCAAGTCCTTGGCCCATTTTTTGATTGGGTTACTTGTTTTTTCAGTGCTTAGCTTTTTGAGTTTTTATATACCCTAGAGATTAGTGCTCTATCTGATGTGTGAGGGGTAAAAATTTTCTCCCAGGATGTAGGCTCTCTGTTCACCTCACAGATTGTTTTCTTTTGCTGAGAAAAAAACTTTTTAGTTTGAATCCATCCCATTTATTGATTCCTGGTTTTAATTCTTGTGCCATTGGGGTCTTATTAAGGAAGTTGTGGCCTAACCCACATGATGAAGTTTAGGGCCTACTTTTTTCTTCTATTAGACGAAGAGTCTCTGGCTTAATTCCTAGGTCCTTGATCCATTTTGAGTTAAGTTTTGTGCATGGTGAGAGTTATGAGTTTAATTTCATTTTGTAGCATATGGATTTTCAGTTTTCCCAGCACCATTTGTTGAAAATGCTATCTTTTCTCCAGTGCATGTTTTTGGCACCTTTGTCTAAAATAAGATGATTGTAATTTTGTGTGTTAGTCTCTGTGTCCTCTATTCTGTACCATTGGTCTACCAGTCTGTTTTAGTGCTGAAACCATGCTATTTTTGTTACTATTTCTGTGTAGTATAGTTTAAGGTCTCATAGAGCGATACTCCCTGCTTCACTCTTCCTGCTAAGGATTTCTTTAGCTATTCTTGGTCTCTTATTTTTCCAGATGAATTTCATGATTGCTTTTTCTATTTCTATGAGGAATGCCATTGAGATTTTGATTGGAATTGCATTAAATCTATATAGCGCTTTTGGTAGTATGGTCATTTTGATAATATTAATTCTGCCTATCCAAGAACAAGGTCGATCTTTCCAGAAATAGTAAATGAATTCAGCAAAGGAGCAGGATATAAATCAATACCCATAAATCAAAGGTATTTCTGTATATCAGTGACAAAGCCTCTGAGAAGGAAATGAGGAAAACTACTCCATTCACAATAACCTAAAAAAAAAATGATACTTGAGAATCAATGAAAGAAGTCAAAGATCTATACAATGAAAACTACAGAACCCTAAAGAGAGAAATCAAAGAAGATCTTAGAAGATGGAAAGATCTACACATTCCCTTCTTAAAAGGAGAAAGGGAGGAGGAGGGAGGGAGAGGGGGAAGGTGGGCAGGGTCAGATCAGAATATGATAGCCCAAAGGGTGAGGTTTTGGCCTGCTGAGAACTTCTAACTGAAGGAGATTGGAATCCCAAAAGCAACCTCAGCAGCAAAGCCTCTGCTCTCCTTCTGCCCTCCTGCCCTCCTGTCCGTTCACCCTTCTCTCCCAAAGCCAGTCATAAAACCTAGAAAGCACTCTCTCTCTCTTTCTCTTTCTCTTTCTTTCCCTCCCTGCTATTCCCTTACTGTCCCCCTACCCTCCCTTACCCCTCCCTTAGAAACCCTCACTCCAGACAGGACCTGCCTTAGGTCCAGAAGGAAATAAAGCTATACAGAGAGGCCAAGAAGAATCTGACCAGACAGGGCTTTCTGGGACCCTGGCAGCCTTTTACCATTAGCTCACACCCCCTTTTCCAGTCATTTCTACATGGCCATCCATTCTTCATGGAACATAAACAAAAAAACAGAGGAGTTTTCCCTGGATCTGTAGGTCTTTATTTCTGAAGGCTTTTAGGTCAAATAAAATTCTATTAAATAATTGTTATGAATTTTAAAATGTAAAGATATATACTAGTTCATAAATTAGAAGAAGCAGTTTATAAAGATAGACTCTTTCTGAAACTCATCTGAATTTTTATTGCAGTTCCTGGACCTTTTATACAGCTATAGAATTAAGATACTATATTAGTGGTAAGAGGATAAACAGTCCGGTAAGACAGAATAGAAAACTTAGAAAGTGATTGCCACATGATTTATGATTGAGGTGGGACTGCAGATCAGTGGTGGAAAATGTCAGTCTTTTTAATGAGTAGTGCTGAGACAATTGAGTATTTATGTGAAATTGAATGAAATTAAAGCTCCTACTATACACCGTAGTCAATAATTCTGTGTGACATATAGAATTAAGTGTGAATGGCAAAACTATAAAATGCTTTCAAGATAATACCTTTATGATTTTGGAGTGGGGTAAGTTTTCTTAAATATGATATAAAAAGCACTGATTGTAAAGGAAGATATTACGAAATTTGAATATTACTAGCAGTAAGTATTTATCATAATCAGAAGACACCATGGCAGAGAAAAGTCATTCTTAACATTCAAAACTAACACTTGGTGTTAGAAGTTAGCAATGGTTGCTATCTTTTGGAAGAGTGAATTGCATAGGGTGGGGGGAAGGACACTCCCAGGAGGCTGATCATATCTTACCTAGATCTGATACTAGTTATACAGGTGTATTCACTTTGTGGAAGTTCAGCAAACTGTACTAACAATTTGTGCATTTTAAAATGTATATGCTCTACTTCAACAAAAAGTCTTTATAAAGGAAAACTACTAAGAAGCTATTTGTAAAACATTTGTCCAGCAAAATAATAGAGACCTCATACAGCTCAACAAGATAGACATCTCAATAGAAAATCGAGCAAAATAATTGAACACACTTCAGAAAAGAGGAAATCATATATTTGATTTATTCTAAAAGGTGCTCAACCTTATTAATCTTCAGAGGAATGCAAATTAAAATGATTGATCTCTTTATACCAAAATTGGCTAACATGAAGAATCTGAGAAAACAGTACCTAATGAGGATGTGGAGCAATGGGAACACTACTGCACTTGGGCTAGGAATAAAAGTTGGCACAACCACCTTGGGAAATGGATTGTCATTACATAGTAGGTATGGAGGTAACATTCCAGGTGACTTAGTGATTCCTCTGTTTCAGAAATGGGTGCTTATGGGCACTAGAAGATGTTCAGAAGAGCCTGTTAACTATATCCAAACACTTGAAGTAATTCAAATGTCTATCAACACAAGAATGTGTACATAAACTGTAGCATATTTATACAGCCATGTACTACATAATAGAATGAACTTTTCTGCAGAAAAATTCATATATGAATATGTATGTATATATATAAATATAAATGTATACATATTCACATTTTTCATAAAATTTCAGAAGTGTTTCTTAACTTTCTGAAGTTCATCCCAGATGTCCAGGTACAAGCCCCTCTTCTAAAAGTACCCTCATTTGTCAATCAAAGAAGATTCATAAAAGGTATTATGTGTATATTTAATGATATCAGCCTGAGCCCATTTAGGTTTGTTAATGCAACAGTGGAATGCAGCCTCCAGGCCTTCCCATTGTTGCATTTGTCTATATTGTCTTCATATTTGTTTAAATTAGAAAGTAATACATTTTTAACAGCACTGTTGAGGTATAATTTGCATTTCATAACATTTCCCTTATGTAAGTATAAAATTCATTGATTTTTGACACCTCTATAGAGTTTTGCATCTGCCATCACTATACAAGTTCAGAACATTCCCATCACCTCCCAAAATTTCCTCAAGCCACATTTGCCATCAATCAAATGTGTATTTTCAAATGTAGTGTGTTGATTACTTCATGTATTTTAAATAACTCATTAAAAGTAGCATAACACATTGTTGAATAGAAACTTGAAAAACATCAACCAAAATCTTTTGTTAAGTGTATTTTGAGGTTCTGTATACATACTTGATTAAAATCAGCTTATTTGCATCTGTTCTCTATTGTCAGTTTCAAAAAAGGGAACATACTGAACAGTTGATTTCTTCCTTCATATGTTCTTGGTGGGTGAATGTTGTCATGTTGTTCTGGGGGGGGGGTTAGTTTTAAAAATTTTAGTTGGTTTTGGGGAAAATGTTCAGTTATACAAATGGCCATTTTATATGGCAGTCTGTATAGTACTAATTTCTGAGAGAATAAATCATACAAAATAGAATGAAGAATAGAAGTTAGACTATATAGTTAAATTAAAACATAAATATCAAATTGTAAATTATTTTCTTTATTAGGAGTAACTAAAGAGAAGAATGTATTGATCAACTGTGATATTAAATGTCTCAGACTTTAGAACAGTATAACAAGTATTTTAAAAGCTTTTCTTGTCTTTGTTCTACCACTTCATATTAAGATGCTGAATATAATATAGAAGTACATATTGAATATAAATATTATGTGAGCATATTATACTATTATGTATCATTGGGCTTCCTCAAGTGATGTTTTTAACATACTTTTATTATACATACTATATACTATTATTATAGAAATTATTATTTCTGCTTAAAGGTGATTGTATGGTTGGGAAATGCAGATATATTATGTGTAAAATTAAATATTTTTCTAAAAAAGTATAACATCAGATGTTCATGAATTTTGGAAATAAAAATACATAATGCCTAGCTAGTTCCTAAGAGGTAGGCTATATCTTCTGTTTATCAAAGTATTTACTCTGCATTATTGGTGGAGCTAACTTTTATTGAGGTTTCTCTGTTGCCAGGTACTTTATTACCAAGGTTGCCATTAGAACCGGGAATGACATTACTCACTATCAGGATTGAGAAAATTGGTCTGAAAGAAGCTGGACAGTGCATCGATCCCTATATTACAGTTAGTGTAAAGGGTAAATAACTGGCAAATTGCATTATTTTTTTCTCATATGGGACAAAGTTTTTGACAGGGGATGATCTTGTATATGTGACAACTTACTTTAATGCATTCTATAATGAGGCAAAATCCTAGAAGAGATCATAACAGAACATAGTTCGAAAGACTTACAAAAAAATATTTCCTACTTATACACTCACTTTTGCTTTTGAGTTTGTATAGATTTTTGCTCTTCAGATTCCATCTAACGTGCAGACTAAACATACACATTGTCCTTAACAGCAGCTACAGCCTTCAGGATGTAGATTAACAAAAGCACCCCTCACCTTCTCCTACCCAGTCTATATTCATTTCTCTCCACAAAGCCCCATGTCCTGTTTTCCCATCTCTCCTGCTTCAGCCCCTTCTTCTTCCTGTGCTACTGAGGTATCTACTTAGGTGAGTCCTACAGAGGCAGATGAAAATCAGGGGACAGGGAAATAGGGTGCGACCATAACATCCATGCCCTGAAAGCAATCCCGTGGGATGATGATGTGATTAAGGAATAAATTATACCATTTTACAGAAATAACTATAGTTAGTACAAACGGCTTATTTTAATCTATAGTTTTGCACCAAAGGAACAGATTGGTGCTGAAATTAAATGGAGGAACTTTTATCAATTGACCACAAAGAAAAACATTTATTTAAAGAACATAATCCACAGCACTAATACTGGTACACTTTTAAATTCCGATGTTACCAGTTATCAAATATATAGTATACTGGAAAATATTTACATTGTTTGATAGGCCATTTGTAAAACTGCATACTCATTCAGAAAGTATACTTAAAACACAAAAATATTTAACGATGTTGTAAATGTTAAATTACCTTTGCATATGTTAAACTGAAATATTTTTATGTAAATATTTTTTAATTATTAAATGTACTAAATTGTTTTTGAGCTTTTTGAGACACATAAATGAATAACACATAAACACTGAGGAGTTATTAAATGAGTCCATGTTGCATTTGACTAAACTGAGATTTTAAAACCCAGAAAATTAAAACTATATATAACGTACCATCTGGTTGTTGTAAATTCAGGGTATGTTGTAAACAGTATAACCAGAATTTAGATAATATATATGAAAAATTATTCATTAACAAAAAGGTTTTTGTTGGCTGTTCTCATCCATTTTTGGTTCTTAACAGGGAAATTATGATAAGGTTAGGTTTAAAGGCTTTTCTAAATAAGTCATACTTGATCAAAGTTAGAAATTGGTGGCAGAGCTCCATTGTGGCAAATTATATACTCCAGATTTTTTTTTTTCGCATAGAAAAATACAGTGGGCTATTCCCTAAGAAAAACATGTTTGTTCTTTTTACCACTTCACTATGAAGATCAAGTTCTGTCCACTTGGCCATGTAAAGGCTTCCTTGTCCCCTTCATGAGGTCTCCTATCCAGTCTATATTCATTTCTCTCCACATACCCCATGAACTTCAACAACTCTCACATACTTGCTCACACCAAATAGGAATCTCTTAGCCTGAGAATCTCCTCTCAGCTCTTTCCATGCCTCTTTAGGAACTGTAACCTTTGCAGTTTCTATATTTTCCGTCTGTATATGTGAATGCTCATAAGCAGAAACTTAATTGTTTCTCCAGATCTGAATGACATAGATTTAACTCCTGTGCAAGATACTCCTGTGGCTTCAAGAAAAGAAGATACATATGTTCATTTTAATGTGGACATTGAGCTCCAGAAGCATATTGAAAAATTAACCAAAGGTTTGTAATTATCAGTTACTGACTTCTTAAGGACACAGTACTTATCTGGGTTTGTGTTCATAGTGTACTTAACACAAGATCTTATGTCACATAGTTATGAATATTGACTTAAAGTCAAATCAATTTTTTTAAAATATGAGAATTAGCAGTTGCATTATCTAGTTGTGTAATAATGTGGTTAAATATTATTTGATAGGGAAGTTTTTCTCATAATACAGAGTTAAGGAAGCAGGTTCCCTAATAATTACCTTACGTCCTTTTAGGAACCTAATGATTACTTTCTAACAGTTAAATTATTTTTTTTTTCTTTCAATAAGATGCATTGGGTAAAAAGATACTATAACTGGCAGTTAGTTTTTAAGAATATGGAAAGGACAATCTGGGCGTGGTTGTTTCAGGAGGGAGAGAAATGATATAAGGTAGAATTTTTTTTAAAGAAACTCTTAAATTTCTATTCTATCTAATATAGGTGCTTATTGAAACTATTTTTATAGGTACTGCTGATACTTAAGTAACTTCTGTTTTTCTTGTGGTATTTAATATTTTATATTCTTTGGTAGTTTATGATTCTACCTGTGTACATAACTTACATTCTTGCTATACAATTTTGTTGTACTTTGTAGAATTAAATGATATGGAGAAATGTCACTCAGACATGCTAGTACCAGAGCTTGGAGTGACAGCCATAGTGAGTTATCAACAGTTGTGTCATCAGACTGTTTGACACATGTTACTTTGTAAAATCATAGGCTTCTGGTGACACATAAGAAATGTGTGGTCTCTGGCTTATGTTGTTTGTTTTAATTCCTTAGGTGCAGCTATCTTCTTTGAATTCAAACACTACAAGCTTAAAAAAAAGGTTTACCAGCACCAAGTGTTTTGCTTTCATGGAGATGGATGAGATTAAACCTGGGCCAACTGTAATAGAACTGTAAGTGATATACATATAGGATTCATACTGTTCTAATGGTTACTAGTTCATGTTTCTTCTTAGTCCCTCTTATCGAGAATGTAACATTGGAGTAGATCAATCATCAAAGTATTTTAAATCTATTGTGGTTACAGATACAAGAAACCCACTGACTTTAAAAGAAATTGCAGTTATTGACCAAGAAACCACTTTATCTTTATCTACATCAAACTTTGCACAAGGAATTATTCTGACATGAGTAATGTCTAATTTCTGTGAATTTTACCACTCAGTAGAAACCATCATAGCTCTGTGTAGCATATTCATCCTTCAGGAGGCAAGAAGTGAGCCGTACCTATAGGCCAGTGAGTCCATTGCAAAGCTGTACCACAGAACTAAAGTCCAGCACCTCATTGTTATGACTCCTTTGGATACAGGTTTATTGTAGATTTTGAAACTTGTTTTTACTTTCCTATTAATTGTGCAATTAATAGCCTGTTTCCTAATTTACCACTGTTCCTACCCTGCTTCCTGGAACAATACTGCTGTGGTAGGTATGCTCATCTTCAAACTTAATATAGCAATAAGAATGTGCTAGAGTTTACACATTTGCTCACTTTTGCTCCAATATGGTCTTTTGATTTGAATTAACTTCAAACTTTTGAATTGAAGTGGGTAGGATAGTACCAGATTGCTTTGAAAGGAAATTGGATCAGTTATGGTCTGTCTTATAGGCTGTTCCTTAGAGCTGGCCTAAATTCACCCTCATCTGATAGTTCTACTTAGAAATAGTGTGCCTTGATCAGATCAATATCCTATATGGGAGTGTTCCCCAGATTGTAGCTGTGATTTTTTTTTCCAGATGACCAGATTGTTTTTCTGAAAGTGAGCACATTTTTAGTCATGTTGATTAGTTGTTCTACATCACATTGCTATTGTTTTTAGGGTTAACATTAATGATTCTAGGGTTAACATTAAAACCATCTCAGAATAATTACAAATTTTGGGGTGGGTTTACGTCTTCTAAATCATGTCATCTAAAAATAATTGAGTCAGATGATAATGAGATACTTTAGGAACAACTGCTGTTTTTCTGACAACTGATTGTGAAACCTTAAAACCTGCATACCTTGTCTTCATAAAGTGATGAGTATGCAACATCTGGAAAGATATTTTATTTTTTTTAATATAGGTAGATATGTCTGCCATTTATTTCCTATTTAGATATATTTACATTCATATGAAAATATGCAGGTCATTAGCCTATTATAATTTCACTATTTACATTACTTTTTACTTGATGAGACATAAATCTTTCATAGTACACAAGGTGTATATTTGATACACAGAACAAAGATTTGTGAGGAGCTTTTTTGTGGGTTACATGTAGAACCCACGTATTTTAATATTCACTATTTTAAATGAACAATGCATGAAGGGAATGCAATACTTGGCCTATTTTTAAACTAGTGTAAACCCTAATCATACCATCCGTTTGCTTTTTAAAACAAATAACAGTTGTTTTAGCCCTTGCACTTCAAGAGATCTAGTCTTTAATTTTTCAGTTGTCTGTTAGGTCAGTTTTGTTTACTAGACTCATAAAACTATATGAGCCTGAAAGAATTATCAACCAAATTTAGTCTTTTCTTTCATCTGGATTGAGTTAATTTCACAAGTGCAAAAATAGTTCAGTCTACAGTAGTTCTCGGAAATGAAGAATTTGCCTTAATAAAATGTTCACTCAACTGAAACTCTGAGTAGTCAAAATTTCCAGACTGTAAACTTCTCAAGAGAAGGGCCTCATCTTCTCCATGTCATGTAAACTTTCCAAGGCACTTGGCAGCACTCTGTGCTCTGTGGAGTACTCAGTACCTTTTTTGTTTGATGTTACTGATGTTTGATGTTGCTCCCTTAAAATCTACTATTAAAATGTAGCAAAACTGATACATTGTTCTTTCTGTTCTCTAATACTATAAAACATGTATATCAAAGTGATAATTTAAAAAAAAACAAACCTTTTTTTTTTGGTTGTAGATGGACACAGTACCTTTATATTTATATGTGGTGCTGAGGATCAAACCCAGTGCCTCACATGCAACCCCAGCCCCTCAAAGTGATAATTTGTATGTAGAAACATTTAGCATCCTTCACATAAGAATGCTTTTTTTTAACCTCTATTTATTTATGTGGTGCTGAGGATTAAACCCAGGGTCCTGCCTGTGCTAGGCAAGTACTCTACCACTTAGCCACAACCCCAGCTTCCACCAAAGAATGGGGTTATATGAAAAAAAAAAGAGGATGCTTTGTATGAATGTCTTTCATCAGCATTAAACAAACTTAAATTGAACATTGTCATCAGCTTAGCTTTAATTCAGACCAGAATGACCAAACCTCCCCCCCCCCAAAAAAAGGTGATTTTATCTTGAAGCAGTTAACACAAAGCAATCTGTATCTCACAAATTAGTTGTTTAAATTTACTTTCTAGTGTGGGAGGGGATGAGTTACTGGACAATAATTACAATTATAGCAATAATACTTTCAGGTTGAAACACTACTGCTTCACAAATGAAATGATTTTAGTAACTAAACTAAAACACAATTTGCTGGAGAGGACTTCTAAAACTTTTGAGATACAAAAGTATACTTGAATCAAGGGACAGTATTCTCTACACAACCTGTATATGGGCAGCTACCTTGGGCTTTGCTACAGAAGTGGTACAATCAATCAGATGGATGTAAGGAGAGGCAACTATGGGTGGGTTCAGAACTGCTCAGTTAAACTACGTAGAACGCATTATAACTTACTAATAGAATAAATACAAAAAAGGCTTTAGAGGGAAAACTACTGTTGCTTTGAATAAAATAATAAATCTGCCTTTTCTTGAAAATCTATCTTCCTAGCTGACATCACCTTTATTTAAATGCTATTTTAAAATTAGAAGTTATAGTAACTTCAGCATTGCCTTGTGTCCTGTAGAGGTTGAAAGATACATTCAAAATGTGTTTGTGACTTAAATTTTATTTTACATGGTTAAAAATGGCATAAGCTATTATATGGTTTTCCTCTTACACACAGCTGCTGCTTCTAATATTAAATGGAGGTTATGTAGATAGAATTTGAGTCCTTTAGGAAGAATTCATTTTGATTCTGAGTTATCTTCAGTAGTTTAGAGATTTTGTTTCACACAGATTTTGTTTCACACTGAAGCTTTTGCCCCTATTTTGAGAATACTTAGGGGACATAAAAAAACAATGATATGTTACGTTCTAGGTTTTAACAATCCTATTACTTTCTAGAATTTAAAAGAATGGAAGAATATGGTCTAGCAGTAAACAAAAGTATCAGGCTTTTATAATTTTATTTAAATCTTAAACCTCTTAAAATGTACTGTTAAAATTGCTGTAATTAAAATTACAGTTCTGGAGAGCTAGTTCTTAGAAACATTGTTTTAAAGACAGTAGTTACAGATTCAGGACTTGCTTTAATTGTTTTTTAAATAAAATATGTTTGAGTATCTATCAAAAAAAAAAAAAAGAATTTAATTCAGCCCGTAGTTGCTGAGTAAAGACATTATAAGCCTTAGAGTTTCATTCATTCTTAGAGGATTATACTTTTCTAATTTTTTTATCATATTCCTTGAAAATCAGTGGGAAGGTATGGGAAAGAGAAGAGTGTGTTGTGTACATTTTTAAAAAGAAATTTCCTTATTTTTTATAGACACAACATACCACCTTATATTTTACTGTTATAATGCAATAATGGCAAAAGCAGTAGCTCTTGCTACTAATGTAAACTCATTCTCAGAAAAGCATTCTCACATGGACAGTGGTTAGAAAAAAGTACATGAATGTGCTACAAAAATAGCGCCACAAGACTTCTCACAAGTAAAAGAAATCCTCTGTAGAAGTCCACAGTTGACCAAGGTCCAGCCTCCTTAACAGTGAGCAACAGGGATATGCTGCCAAGTCACCATCTTCAGTTCTGAGAGTGCGTTTACATGCTTCCCCAATGGCACAAAGTCTCATGACGATCCAATGAATCAACAGACACTTGGGAAATATTAATAAACAATTTTTATGAACTATTACAACAAAGAACTTCAGCAAGAAGGAAAATGAAGTTTATGATCTTTGAGTAAACATTTTTAGCCCAACAGTCTCTGTGACCAGATATTGAAAGAGAAAAAAAAATCAAGCTTAAAAAACACCATTTCTCTGTTATCAACTGGAATACACTAATAATAGGATAATGGAAATATAAGTTCTTAAAGCATTTCCACAGGAAATGTCCATAATTATGACATTCTAAATCATTTAGCAATTGTATATGCTACATTAACTAAAACAAAGGTATTCCTTATTGCACATTTTTAAATTGGAAGGATACTCTAGCTTAAGTGGGGGATATTTAGGGGGAAAATATTTTGGCTCAAAATGTATACTGCGCCAAGGCAGCTTCATTCTGAAAACATAAACCATTTAAAATAAACTTTTATATTTTGAAGCCAATAATCCTTTAACTCTGACTAAGTGTCAGAGGTTAATTTTATGGGCCCTGTTTTAAGGCCTGTGAACAGCCCTCACTACTCTTGAGAATTAGGTGGAGGTTCATCTTTAAAGCCTGAAGGCATTAAGTCTTTTGCAGCAGGTGGTGGCCCATAGTCTTGGGGACCATGAGTTGGAGGTGGTAATGGGGCACCAGGAATGAAGTACTCTCTTGGGCCAAATGAGCCTAAAGGTCTGAATGGTGCTGGTGCAGGTCCTGGAAAAAAATCACGAGGGTCAAAAGGCAAATCCCATTTTCCAGGTGTAACACCTGGTGCATATTCTCTGAAGCCTATTGGTGGACGCATACCAGGACCTGGAAAATAAAAAAGGAAGTTATGTAAATACCCAGAAATTTCTGAACTAGGGTGATTTCAAGTATGTTAATATAGTCTTTAATTTCTCCCAAGCCTAGAACATCAGCTGGTGAACATCCTGACTTGCCAGATGAGGCAAACTGAGATGGAACAAGTTTAGGTTATAGCCTTTGACCAACCAGCCATGAAGTAACATATTAAGGATTTAACATGGCTCTACCTAGCTCCAGGCTTGTCTTTTTTCTTTCCCTACTATATAATTGCAGAATTATTTCTATCTCACAAGAGCTCCATTTATATTTGGAAGTATTACCATGACAAGATGATAGATTATGAAATAAGAACTTTACTACATCAAAGAAATTTTGATAAAAGGAAATCTCACTATTTATTACTGTATCCATTAAAAATTCATGAAGTATTTCAGCATGGACTTTACACATGCCATCAGAATCAAGGTGCATGCATGCCCTCGGAAAAGGCCTTCCACAGCCACCTAATTAAACCAGGAACATTTATTAGGTCACTGTTAAATCCTCTTTAACACTTCCCTCTGACATTTTTCAAGGTAAGGAGGGTTTGACTTTTCCTTTTCTATATTCTATAACCTACTGCTTATGCTTCCATTATGGGTGATTACAAACTTTATGTTATAGGATTTTCATATATGTGACAAAATTTTAAGTTATGGCATGCGTCTCATCCACCTTTCCATCTATTGCAGTGTATATCAACAGATTTTCAACAAACATCTGCATAAGTAATATTTCTGGCTTTTCTGTATATAGCCCCTTATCCTTGTCTATGAGAGATAGCTATTGCCTATCTCAGTATAAGATTATGTAGTGTCCCATATGTCCCAGAAAACTGGAGGAAAAGTTAAAATGTACTCAGCTTTATCCTTTCATTATTAAGACCCGAGATAGCAACCAACTGTTTTAGCAAGCAATAGAAGTGGAAGATGAATGTGATTTATAAGTCAATCATCATACCAAATGGTGGAGGAATTGGCCAAGGCCCAAAAGGCCCACCGTGCTGAAGTGGCGGTCCATACCAAATGGGAGGTGGTGGAGGCCGTCCCATCGGGGGTCCCATGAAGGGTACCCCTGAGAAAGGAGGGGGCCCTTTCATAGCCATATGAACCTGCAATTTAAGATTTGAAAGCAGTTAAAAGTTTTAAAATTCCTATGTATTAAGACAAAGTACCAATACCTATAAAAGCTAAAACCCAAAACCTGTCCAGAGAACACCATCAGTGCAACAAAACTCTACCCACCCCTCCTGTGTATTCCCACTGACAGCTTACAGAAGTTGGAAGGATGCCACAAGAGGGAGCAGTTTGTTACTGATTATATCTGCACAGGAAAGGGAAAGGCAAGAGAACTGGCAGGGGTTATTAACAGAGGTGATTTCTGACCAGTATGTCATGCTGTATTCACTACAATCTATTTCAAAGGGAGTCCCCCCATCCCCATCACTTCCCTTTCATCACAATAGCTCATTACTTCCATATTAAGAATGAACAGAATAAAATGAAAAATCCATTCTCTACTCATGTAATAATAGCTACTATTCTACTATATCTTCAGTAAGTCTTTCATATATTATTCAACCTCTGAGATCTTTAAGTAGACTGTCTTGTTTTAAATAAGAGGGAACAAAAGCAAATGGGATATCATAATTTGTTGAAGGCCACACTGCATATTAAAGAACTCAATCCCAGTTTTGCCTCCAAGCCATGCTTTTCCCACCTCTATTCCTCTCTAACAATGGGTCTTTGCTCTCTTTTAAATCTTCTACTACAAAGGGGTTTGGGGTCTTATCTAAGCTGCCCTTAGATTTCTCCAGAGATGTATACTCCTGGAATATATATACACTGGAACTTGAGAAGTATTTTCCATCACAGTGCTATATACACAAATTAGGAAGACAAGCCTTTAATATTTACTTTCATTTACTGTACACCATTTGAGATATTGATTTATCATTTCCTATGAGTAGTGGGTTTGAAACTAAACAATTAAAAATTTATTTTATTATAGAGCTGCAGAAGACCTACCAGATATAATAGCAACACAGTTACAAGAGAATACACTTATGTGAACAAATGAGACCATTTCTTGGGACTAGCTCAAGAGGTCATTTCAGATGATCATTGTTTCACAGAATATCTGATACCAATCTAATTCAAATCACTCAAAATAGGGTTTGCACAAATGGAGGAATTCTTAAATAATATTCTTCCAAACAAAAATAAAAATGATGAATTATATAATTTATAATGAATTTACTTTGCCTTAGAACATTCAACACAAAACACCATATAAAGTTAGAGTGATAACTTTTCACATTCTGTAGTTCATTATAGTTGTACACACTTAAGCAACATTCCCAAGTTAAGGAGAAAAGTAAGCTCAATATTGCATGCAGTTTAAAGCAAACAAGATCAGTGTCATGCTCTGAATATCCTTCCCATAAATGCACAGAATAAAACCCAATTCAGTTCTCAACCTCTAAGTACTTACTCCAACTGGATGCTCAGTCAAAGAAGTAAGGGTGGAGACTGAGGGGGGTCTCAGGTTCTTGGGGAACAGTTTGCTTTTTAAAAAACAAATGGGATAGTACAAATAGAACACAAAGAAGGATAAAGCAAAGAGCAAGTACTGTAGGAAAGCTACATGTTCCTGCATGACCACATGATTCACAGTAACTACAGAACTTACCTTGCCCTCATTCGTCACCTTAGCTGGAGAAGAACTTCTGGAGCTGCTGTTCATGTGAGCTGGACCACATCCTGAGTCTGTTAGAGATCAAAGAATGGATTCAGACTTATTCTAACATGAAAAGAATAAAAATCCTCCATCCACAATTACAGATTCTTTGAAATTACTTGGTCCCTTTACCAGAGGCAACGGGTTTCCCAGATGCCTCAGAAGACCAGTACGAGGTCTTTACCATTGACCTTGGGAAAGAAAGATCAGAGCCCTTGTATGTATTTTTCAGAAGAAATAAACCACTGGTGGACAGGTCAGAGTTCAACAATAACTAGAAAGCAACATGAAAAATGGGTTGCCCAGGGGTTGGTGTCATAGCTCAGTTGTAGAGTGTTTGCCTAGCATGTGTGAGGCACTGGATGTGATTCTCAGCACACATTTAAAAAATAAATAAAAATATCATGTCCATCTACAATTAAAAAATATTTTTTTTAAAAAAATGGGTTGCCCAATACGTAAATCACAATTTATGAAGAGACTTAAGTAAAATAAAGAACTGCCTTGGGTTGATAGAACAGGAGATTAATAAGTACTGGTCCTAAACTTTAAGCTATAGACTTGAAGTATGTGTAGGCTGGCTTTTCTTTAGTCTGTATAACCTGACTTCCAATCTTACCAAGACTACAGTCCTATTTAGAATTTGAAATAAGATTCAGTATTTCATGTTGGAAATATGTATGCTACAAAAAGTTTAAGGCTACTTTTATAATATTTGGGAAAGGAACACCATAGAGATTTAATTTAAAGATAAAGGTTTACACTTCACAGTGTAAAATTTAAAAGAAAAAAACAATACAGGGACCTCAAGGAAAAAAAAATGTTTTCTATTCTAGAACAGATTTTACAGAAAACATTCACTATGATAAAGTAAGAAATTATCTTCTATATATTGTACAGGCCCAAATTCTATGTTTTCATTAGAATATTCAAAAGGGAAAAAAAAAACCTTGAAGCAGTTTACTATAAAGCAACATGTGAATGCTCACCAAATCCGTTTCTAGGCATATCTTTTTGATTAAGAGTAGCAGAAGGAGGTCTCCCAGCTGGCTCTGCTGTCAGTGGAGGGGAACATTCTCCACCATTCATGGGGGATGGACCAAAAGAGCCATTATGGCTCAGTGGACCTAAAGACAACAATGCCGTGTTACTACTTTAAGGCAGCCTTCTCCCTGACACCAACCCTCACCTCCTGCTTTAGCAAATCATTCAGATTATTTCATAATCATTACACACAGAAATAAAAAGTAATTTATGTACATTCTGCACCAAGAAATAAAATAGCTCCTTTTACAAAGTGCCCCCTACCTCTCTGAGGAGGATTTCGTAAATTTGGTCTTCCCAGCATAGGTTTTACAATCCCGGGTTCATCTTGACGCACTGCGATCTTTTGGGTCATTTCCAATAGTCTTGAATATTGAGAAATATTCTGAATTATGAAACAGCAATCTATTCCTTCATAGATAATATCTAGCATAACCTTAAAACACTATAAAACATATAGGAAGATACCAAAATCACATACTTCTGTCTCAAATTAGCAGCTTCCCTTTTCTCTTCAGCTATAGCTCTTGCTGCAGAACGAGCTTTGAGCTATTAAAGAGAAAATATTCAAATTCAGTTGCAGTAGGCTATGCACAAAATAAAGAAAAGGGGGAAAAAAATCTTACCCAATTATCATGAGCTTTCTTCTCATGCATAGCAATCTGAAAAAGACAACACATTAAAAAATATGTTTTTAGGGACTCATTATAATAGCCTATAATTGTCTGTATTAGATATCAAAGAATTCTGCAACTACAGGACAGTATTAATTACTACCTGGTTGTTAAATGAGTGCTTGGTTTTCTGTAATGCTTCTTCCATCTCTTCAATTCTCCGCCTAAGAATTACAACAATTGAATAACATTTGAAACATTTCTGACCATTTTCCCTTTATTCCATCAGCTATACTTTTAAAGACTTTATCATACATAAGAAAAACATTTCTATAGTTATATGAATCCAGTGTGATCAAAACTAATACTACAGGCCAGGTGCAATGCCACATGCCAGTAATCCCAATGATTGGGAAGCTGAGGCAGGAGGATCACAAGTTCGAGGTCAGTCTCAGCAATTAAGTGGGAACCTATGCAACTGAGACCCTGTCTCAAAGTAAAAAAAAGGTCTAAGGATGTAGCTTAGTAGTAAAACACCAAAAATAAATAAATAAATAAATAAAATAAAGACCCAATACTAATAACTTATTTATCATTTAATTGCTAGAGATTCTGAATGATAAATTATAATTTCCTTAACTGTTCATCAGTGTGTTCTCAAGTAATTCTGCTAGAAATATCTTCCTCCTTAAAACTTTTTTCTTTTTTTCAAATTATATCCATAAAAGATTTCCAAGGTCTATCAAATGCCACACTTTTGTGGGTCTTGATACATCACACAGCAAATTGATTTCTTAAAGAATTACTACAACATACAAAACCCCCAGAACTGTTTGCATTGACCAAGTTCCCTATGGTCTTGCCCATTGGCTATAAGTAAATTTTTGTTAACATTTTTCATTTGTAAAGTTGAAATTTATTTTTTCTCCTGTGTGAATTGAATGTATTCATATCCTCTCGTTATTTATACTTCCATGCTATTTTCTTCTATCTACATAATGTAAAAAAAGATTAAAAAAGAAAGCTAACACTAGTTCATTAGACACTGACACCCTCCTTTAGAAACTGAACTCACTTGTAATTTTTAACTTCCTGTACAGCGGAAACCACCTTTTCATCTGCAGCTGACAGCCGCTGCTCTCTTTCTAGTCTCTCATATTCTTCTTGGCTTAGTTTCCTAAAATAAAGCCAGTTATCAAATCAAAAGTTTTTCTCTGTGAATATCACTTCCCACAATTCTATAAAATGCTTAGGCACATAAAATAGGAATTCAAACCTGCAATTTCCTAAATCAAACTCTGGCAAATCACTTACATTTTCTAATTTCTCCTCTTAATTCTCTATTTACCAGTAAATAAAATAAATGTGAAAACAACATGTGCCCCAAGGGCAAGTATCCTGTGTGTAAGATAATAAAAACTCACTTTACTTCAATGTGGAAGATCAGGACTGATCAACCTAACATAATTAAACATATTAGGATAAAGCAGGGGATAATTCTTTTCTCGTTTCTGCCATGGGTAGGACACTAAGTATATCTTTGTCATGGAGGAACTCTTTTCTCAATCCAAGACTGGTACCATAATAAAGATATAGTCAGTCAAAGAAAAAATCTTCTAGAATATGTCTTTTAGCTATGCAATTAACCACAGAACATTTTTGACACTTTAGATATATATTTCAAAAGAATTGCAATTAAGCAAAAAGACAAATCTGAGTTTTGATAATGTCTGTCAACCAGAAAAAGAAGCCAAACTGACCCATGATCAGAGTATTATCTACTGACAAGTTTTAACTCTGATCATGAAACTCAAGATGTTCATCTACTGAGACAAAGGTAGCCACATTTAATGATTTTAAAAATACTATTTTCTGCTATCCTTGTACTACTTTAGCCATAGTTCCAATTCAAAAGATAATTAACTTGAAACTTAATTTTCCATAAATCAGAAGAACTATAGTAAAAAAGGATTATTGATACCAAATAGAAAAAGGGGATTATATATTCTTATATAGCTTCTCATTTAATTCTTCAGCAAGTATTTTATGAGTGGCTATAATATACTAGTTACCTTGTAAGATGCTAAAGAATAAAAGAGCTCACTGTTTCAGGTATAAATGATGCCTAAAGGAATATAATAATTTTCCCCACTGGCTTAAGAAGGAATATGGAGAAAACTGAATCTTGAAGGACAGAGAGAATTTTGTTTCCAATTAACAAAGAGTTAGTCTGAGAGTACTAAGAACAATCAAAACATCTTTATAAGAATATAAAATTGTGTTTGAAAGGATACAAGCTAAAAAGGCAGTAAAGATATATGTATGTGGCCAAGATCCATTAGAAAAAGGAATCTCAGAATTACAAGTAAGGCTGGCACTTTAAGGTACTTTTCTCCTAGGTTTACCCACATATTGAAGATAACACAAAGATATAATGAGTCTGAACTAAGCCTTCATCAAATTCCTGGGCTTAGAGAAAAAAAGAAGTGTTTGGGGCTACAAATAAAGGGACCCTTAATAAAAGCCCTAGCCTTTGAGTTTAGATTAGAAAGTACTGCACACTTAAGTGATGAACAGGCAAAAAATCCAAAAGGAACAATACTGAAACATTGAAAAGACAAGTCATTTTTGAATTATCTTAATTGCTGACTACGTTTGAAGTGACAATCTTACTCAAGTAACCTCAACACTTTTCTATAAGAAGATAACTTCATCTTAGTCCTCAAATTTCATGTATAATTATCACAACAATGTTAGCCAATCAAAACTGACCAGGCACTCCATAAGACAAAATTCTGTGAGAAAAAATCCCACAGAAAAGGAAAACACCTAATGGGGTTAACCGCACATGTTTCAAAAAAGTAAAGTCAAGATTATGAATTTCAGGTCTGGGAATATAGTTTAGTTGGTAGAGTGCTGCCTTGCATACACAAGGCTCTGAGTTCAAACCCCAGCACCACAAAAGAGGGAAAAAAAAGATTATAAATTTTGTCAAAGGATTAGAAACTATAAAACCAAGAAATAGTTGGGTGTGGTGACCTACACACAGTCAAAGATACTCGGAGGCAGAGGCAGAATGATGAGATTAAAGATAGCTTGGAAAGCAGTAAGACACTAGTCCCTTATGAGAAAGAGCAAGGAGTCTGGGGAGGTAGCTCAATAGTAGAGCACATGGCTCAAGGTCCTGGGTTTGAGCTGTAGTACTGAAATAGGACTGGGGTTGTGGCTCAGTGGTGAAGCACGTGCCCCACATGTGTGGGGCACTGGGATCAGTCCTCAACACCACATAAAATAAATAAAATATTGTGTCGGGCTGGGGATGTGGCTCAAGCAGTAAGGCGCTCGTCTAGCATGTGTGCAGCCCGGGTTCAATCCTCAGCACCACATACAAACAAAGATGTTGTGTCCGCCAAAAACTAAAAAATAAATATTAAAATTATCTTTCTCTCTCTCTTAAAAAATCCTATAAAAAATAAAATAAAATATTATGTCCATCTACAACTAAAATAATATTTTAAACCCTGAACTTTTTAAAATCCTAAACTCAATGAATGATTTTAACAACAGATTTGGGAAGTAAAATAAATCCTACTGCTTTTAAGACAGGTCAGAAGAAAATATCCAGAAGAAGTAAATCCAGAATGTAGGAGGCAGGGGAAATCAAATTCTAATATGCATTACAGAAGAGAGAATGAGGTAAAATCAACATTTAGAAAAAGACTCGAAAATTCAAGAAATGTTTAATGGTCCCAAGCAACATAACTGCAAGAGGAAAAAGTGGGTGGGGTGGGGAAAACTACACCTAGGCACTTCCCAATACAACTGTTAAAAAAAGAGAGAAATGACTACAGGAACTAGGGGAGGGAGATAAGACCAAACAACAATGATAATGGACTCCTTAAAGAAAAAAAATTAAAACAGATGGTAATTAATTGGATATTTTCAAATTGCTAAAACTAAGTAACAGTCAAAATTCAGTAGCCAAAAGAAAGATCCTTTAAAAATGGAAACTGGTTTTAACTCTAATCATGAAGTTCATGTCAACCTAATACAGATTATAAAGGTAGCAATATTTAGTGGATAAAATACTATTCTCTGTTTATCCTTGTACTACTTTGATACACTAATCAAATCTATCATTAAAGGACAATGTTCAAATAGAATGAAAATAATTTCAAATAAGAAACCAACAGTGTAGAATGCAGAACTACAGAAACTTTAAATATGTGTATAAATTGAATGAATGTCTTGTGGAGTTCACGGTATACGAAGTACTAACATACGATGCCACAACAGTTATCTGATTCAGGAGCTACTTAAAGCCCATAAAAACAAGTAATAAACCTATTAATCTATGTCAGGTTTTTATTAAATCCAGAATATATACCAAGGCCTTTAAATTATGAGAAGATGAATAAAATTATAATTATATAATTATAATTCCATTATAATTTATGATTACATCAAGCTTATAGAGGGAATGAGGAAAATAATTAAAAATATTTAAACTATTAAAAAGATACAAGGAAGAAAAAAAGAACAGGTCATTAATTAGAAAGCAAATTCTTCATAAACCACAGGCACATATTGACATGAACAGACTTATATTTTAGAAAGTCCACTCAAGCGGCTATAGAGAAAATTACTAAGAATTTGAAATAAATTATATAAAAATATAAATAATGGAGAATGAAGACAGATGACCTAGGTTAGAAACAGAAAAGATGACACAGGCATGAACTAACATAGTACCTGGGGATGAGTAAAAAGAGTACAAACCACAGATGATGACTGAATGAATTTTGGAGGAGTTGAGGAAAATAGTGCTACAATTTAACTGCATTACAAAGAAAATTAATTGCCATTTAGGTCATTCATATTACTAGTAGGGACAGAGAAAACAAGTGTTCTTTTGAAAAAAAAAGTGATAAAATGAGAAATGTTTCTTTGAAACAGGCCAGGCATTTAGAACTGGCCTGAACAAAAATTTGAGATTCTAAAAAGGTCGCTTGGAGATCACAGAATTTTAGAAAAGTTAATGGAAAGGTTTCAATATTTAATGCATTAATTAGGCAACAGAAGTCAAAATACCTAAAAATAGTTAGGTCTATAAGAAGGTCTGTCTTTGCTTTAACAAGATATATATATATATATATCTTGTTAATAAATCAGGTGCAAACAAATAAAATCTGACACAAAAAAACTATTTTTAGAGAATTCAAGTATTTTTGTGGATTAAAATCTTCAAATGAACTTCCAAAAAATAACTAGCTCCACACTGAGAAGATTAATATATAAATATATACTACAAACAAGTACTTCTGTAATCATAACTCCTAAAATCCTTGCCACAGTTCAATTTTTAGTGTGAACATCTGAGATATTCAAGTCCAAAACTTGTACCATCAATAAGTAAATATTATTCCTTTTTGAAGTTTTTATTCTACTAAAACATGTCATTCCAAATCACTCAGTATTTTTAAAGGTCCAGAGTTAGAGATACAAGTTCAAAACATTAGAATTACATAACTGATCACAATGAAAGGAAATTAAAATAAATAGTGGGATCATAGAAAGGGTCTAGATCTTTGAGAGGTATTTCCACATCAGTGACTGTTAATACCAGTTTACCACTTCTTGCCTTCATATGAATTTGACAATTGATTACGATGTCCTCACAGCCTTAGTTTATGGTTCCAACTACCTCAGGACTCTTAAGACTGATGATGGAAAGAAAAATGCAACTTATAGGAAACAAAACACAAAGGAAAAAAGACAAATCTCTACTAGATAAAATTATCTGTTAGTTCACACAATGATAACAATAACAAACAATGGAAATCTTACTTTTTTAGTGCCATCTCATTTTGCTGGTAGAGTTCATTTAAAATCTCCACTTTCTGCCTAAGAGTTTTGCATTCCTCTTCCAGTCCAACTTTAGAAGACCGTAGTGAATTGCAGTCATTTTCTAATTTCTTTATTTGGTCTGTAAAGGATAAAACAGCTTATCTCTATATGTGTACAAGGACTTAAGAACTTGTTTGAGGGAGTAGTGCCAAGAAAAGTAAGAAGCATGAAAGCAAAAAGCCATTCTTTATCTTTCCAATAAATTTTTAAGTCTTTCCAACATGGCAATTTCTTCTCAAGAAGAACCCACCTTCTAGATTACATTTTGTGGACATCGAGGCTCTTAGCTTAAGTTGTAAAAGTTTTAGATCCTCTTCAACTACTGATATTGTAGTTTTTGTCTAAAAATTGCAGAAAAGAGAGGTATTCTTAAAAGTGAGGCACAGGAAGAATTCACAGGTACTATGGGACTCTTACAAAGAACTATACCCGAGAGACATCCATCACCTGCTTAATTTGATCTTTGATCTTCTCGTTCCGATCACCTAAAAAACAAAAGACTTTAGCTTTTTCTTTCCTTACTTTTAACTCTATATTCTCCTAACTTCCCTAAACTAAAGAATGATTGTGTTCAAATACTGGAAGAAAAAAATCAATTAAATAATTAAACTGATTAGACTAATGACTTTTAAGAGAATTGCAAGCTTAGATTTAAAAAAAAAAAGAGAGAGGTGAATTTCAGACTGGGGTTGTGGCTCAGTGGTAGAGTGCTCACCTAGCATGTGTGAGGCACTGAGTTTGATCCTCAGCATAAAAATAAATAAAAGTACTGTGTCTGTCTTAAAAAAAAGGTGAATTTCTAGTTTGCACAACTAAAATGTTATCTATGCTATTCTTGTAAGATAAAAGCTTTTCTTCTCTCTCAGATCTATCTTCACCTGGGCAATAAGTGTCTTGTTTAGAAAGATTCAATCCTCTATTTTCTCCCTGAATCTACTACCAGGTGTGGTTTGAAATACTTGCTATGTAAGCAATATCCAACTTGGGAGAAAACATCTGGAAATATTTTCCTCATCAGTAAACACTGTTACACTCCCTCTCTAGCTTTCTGATAGTCTCTAGCCTCTGTTCTCACAGCCTTAGTTTATGGTTCCAACTGCCTCCGGACTGACTGTGGACCTTAAAACCACAGAGCCATAGAGATGATGAGTATCAAAATCAAGTATCATCTGCATAAGTTAAGAAATAAATTTCTCTTACTGTACAATGTTCAATACTTAGAGGTATAGGATGTGACTATTGTAGCTGCAGTGTACTTACTAGTTTTCAATGGGATAGAAAAAGTCAGTGTTCTTCACATGCCTATTGCTACATTATACCCCAACAACCCACCTCTGCCAATGCAACAGACATATCTATAGATCCAGTGATATGTGTCTACAACCCTGAAGCTTAAGAAGAAATTCAGCCAGCTGAAAAGTGGCATCTGTATACTTAATTAAAGACAGGAAAGCAAAAAAGGATTCAACCTCCCTGAGACTGATCTTACCTGCTAACTCTCCATTGGTTAATTCATCTGACTCATCTCGACTTTGATCCTCAGATTCAGATTCACATTGTAACCGATTCAACTGTGTGATGTGATTAGTCAAAGCCTAGAAAAGAAGCAAAAGGTTGGAAGACTCTCGATTTTAATTCAGAAGATTTCAGGAGAATTCATGAGATGAAACATATATTTGGAGTATAAATTTACATTAATAGTATCATCTTTTTGACTAAGAGCTACTTGTAAATCTTTCTGGGTCTTCTCAAATGATTTCATTTGTTCACTGAGCTCAGCGTGTGATGTACTCCAGTCTTTTACTTCCTGCTGCAACTGAAAAGTCAAAACACATGAATTCCTATGGGTTAGGGAGGGGTTTCTGCACTGGATATATCAGGACTTAGACAAAGAAATAGAGAGCCATACTCCTTGGTGGACTGCCTCAATCGAGGGGGTTGAGTCCTTGGTTAAGGAAGAGGGCAGAGTGGCCCCAACTCTCACAGCTGCAGTAAGAACATCAGAGCTATCAGGAAGTTGACCCTGTTTATTGCATTCCCCAGAAAATTGCTGCCAATTCAAATAATTTATCTCCAGCAGGAATGGCTGGGCATATATGACTGTCTCCTAAATTTAGATTCCTTATCATGTAATCTTCCCTTGGCCGGTGAATCAGTAACTATTCAAAAGAGGATCATAAAATACTTAATTTTCTGGTTTAAAAAGTTTCTTTGAGGCTATGCAAGTTAATAACTGATTGACATTTGATAAGAAAAGCAATAATCCAAAAATCCAAAACAGATGGAGACCATATATATGCACTCAAATTGGGGAGCATTGTTTAAACTTTGCATATCTAGAAAAGGTCCTACATGAATATTCCTTACCTCAGAAACAGATCCAAGAAAGATACAAGATAATGAAATTCACTTCTCTAGTTTACATTATGTATGACATCAAATTTTCTTTACCTGCTCTTTCTCCTTCTTAAGCATGGTATTTTCTTTCTGAAGCTGACAGCATTTCAACTTCACCTTCTCTTCACGAAGCTTAGCTTCATTAAGGAGAATTTGAAGCTAATGAAAAACACTACAGTTAGTGAATTAATTCCAAAGAAGAAACAAAGTTATACTTTCCCAAACAAGACATCATATAGTTCTCATTTTTTGCACATTTTAGCACACCTCAAATTTTTGGTCCGCAACAAAACTAAGATGTAGTATTAATATCCGTTAGCAATAGTTGGCAGCTTTACCTCTGAAAGTTCAGAAGTATTTACTGAAATGACATCTTTAAGCTTCTCTATAGATTTCTTATTTTCCATTATCTGCCAGGTGAAAACAGAACACAAAATATGCATTAGGATTTCAGTAGAAATACTGATATATATATGTGTGTGTGTGTGTGTGTGTGTGTGTGTACACATACATATATATACTAAAAAAGATAAACACAACAAAATTTTTGTCAAGCCATCCCATTACATTTCAGGTAAATGCAGGGAATCCAGCTTTGGACTAAGCAAAAAATCAAGAACTGAAAGAGATGAGGGAAAATGAAGTCATAAATATTTCATGGCATCCACAACCTTACTGTTTATGAGATAACCATAAAAAAAGTTCAAATTATAGAAAATCATAATGCAATAAGTAAATGTTTTAAAGCATAGAAAATTAACTAATTAATTACTGTTTCAAGTAAACCAGTTCAAATTAGTAATTTTTTTCTAGTGATAGAGAAAAAAATTTCCCAAGATCATTTTTAAAATTTTCTTATCTGAAGTAAAAAATGATAAAATTTAAGGAAGAATAGACTAATCTCACATACAGAAGAATTCCAAAAAAATTATAAAGATACTTGCTCCTTAAGGAAGTGGACATAAATCTGCACTCTTTGTTTGCAATGCCTGGGATTGAATCCTGGGCCTCATGCATGCTAGGCTAGTGCTCTACCATGAGCTGCATCCTGAGCTTGTAACTCTTCATACTTTAACTGTGGGCTGTGCATGGTAACTTCCAAAGAATACAATATGAAAAGGATTGGAAAGAATTTTTACAGTGGAGAAATCTGATAAATACTACCTCAGCTAGGTGATCAAGCTTACTTGGGTGTAGGATATTTCAGAACACACTCTCTACCATCTTTTGCAACTTTTATGTAATTACAGAAACTTATAGAAATTGAAAATGAAATATGTAAGTAAAAATGTTTTAAGTTGTTGTATCAGTACTTAAAAGTTCCACAAAATGGGCAGAAGTGGGTTCAACTTCCTTGACTCCTAATCTTACTTTAGTTAACAGCTGGACTAAGTTCAACCTAACCAATTTTACAAAATATTTGAAAAGCCAAATTGCAGTAATACTTAGCAGCAAAACTCTTACCAAGTCCTGATTCTTAGCTTTCTGTTCTCTCTCAGATTCTAACATAACATGAAGACTTTTAGCTCTCTCATCCAGAAGTTCTTTAGCTTTTTCAAGAAGCTTCATTTTATCCTGGAAAAAAAAGGTGTCAAGATTACTCACTCATTACATTTACTTTTGAGTTTAGAATGTAATTCCCCCCAAAGAAGGGATTTTTACCTTATAATTAGTTGCTTCATCAGAAAGAATCATATTTTGTTTCATGGTCTCTTGGACCTGTTTCTTTGATTCCTTCATCTATGTAAATAAAGCATTCAGAATTAAGATTCACAAATTAAAGTGCTACCATACAAGTTACTTCCAGACAAGTGACCCTTTCCAGAAAAAAGCAGTACTTAATACATATGACTGTTTAGAATTTGGATGATTTGTAAGAAATAATGAAACAAAAATTTTAAAATATGATTTTTAAATTAAAACAGGTAGGAATGATTCAAGCTAGAACAAAGGGAGAAAGAAACAAAAAAAAATAATTATACCTTCTGTTCATAATTTGACAATTTCTGCATTAGTTCTTCATTTTCTTTCATGAAATTGTTCACCTTTTTGGAAATTTGCTGTTCATTGACTAAAAGGGGGAAATACACAAGATTATTACAATCACTAAATGAAATTCAATTACTCAATCTACTAAAAGCAAAGACATGTTATATGGTACTATGAGGAAATACTTCTTAGCATAACTATTATGCTTTTAAAAAGCAATCTATGCTTATTAGCAATAAGAGTATAAAAATTATTAAAATTTAAGAAAAATATAAGAACAATGATATTTTGCTGGGTTCAGTGGTGCACACCTGTAATCCCAGTGGCTCAGGAGGCTGAGCTAGAAGGATCCCAAGTTCAAAGCCAGCCTCAGCAAGAGCGAGACACTAAGCAACTAAGTGAGACTTGGTCTCTAAATATAGGGGGTTGGCGATGTGGCTCAGTAGAGTGCCCCAGAGTTCAATCCCAGGAACCCCTCCCATTCAAAATGATATTTCAATTTAAGCTTATTTCACAGATGGGAAATACAGTAAAGTGTTGTAGTTTGATATTCCCCCCTTCTCAAAACACTTTCTTTTCCGAAAATGGAATCATTTAATTCTTTGCAAAGAAAAACAGAAATGAAAACATACTGATTCACATTACCATTCTTCAAATTATCTACTCAATTACATAATGCATGATTAAATCATTAGCATAGAAATACTCTTCAAATGTAATACATCTGCATTACATCAATATTCAAAGTTAATCTGCCCCAAATTAAAACTTATCATCATCTCCCTATCCACAATTTGTTCCTCCTCTTTATCTCCTATCTCAGAGTTGGAACCATCATCATCTTCTCTATTATCCATACTAGCAACCTAGGAATAGTAAAATTTTCAGGAGGTAAAAAAGATAATAGACATTAAAAGTCACTGTATCTACTTCTAATATACATAAAACACACATCAAACACCAATACAAAGGGTTATTACAAGTTTAAGAAACCTAAAAATTTACCTTGATATACTCTATCTTTTACCTAGAAGAGAGAAAAAAGATTAAATTTGATGTCAAACATCTGCTCAATAGAAACAGCATTCCTAAAATAACAGTCAGAATCATAACCAAGTGAGAATTTAATAACATTCTGGTTCAGGATAATAATTTATAGGATTAAAAATAAGTAAAGGTTAACAAGCCTTTTAAATTTAATTGGTAGTGATATTTCATAAATAGCCTCTGACATAAAAACACTAAGATATGTACCTTATTTCACAGTAAAGATGTGTGTGTGTGTGTGTGTGTGTGTGTGTGTGTGTGTGTGTATACTCAAAATCATTTACTTGACAATTCTAAATAACCAGGATAAAGTCTAGAAACAATGACTATTCAAAAGAAATCTGAGGAAACAATATTAAAGGCATAATCTTTGTACTAAGATATGCCATTTTCACTCACCAGAAAACATCTTAGAACTCCAATTTAAATTTGGCTATTGGCTGAATTTAGAAACTAAGAGGCTACATCATCTTATTTCTGTAAATCACTAAATATATAGCAAGAAATCTGAAAGGAAAGACTGCTAGAAGAAAATGCACAAGCAATAAGAGAAATGACAATTAACATATTCTGGAAAGGACAAAAACAATCGTTTCCAAAAAACAGCAATAAACTACCTGAAAATAAAACCTAAGCAGAAATTTTTTTAAAACATCACTAAATTTCTTTGTAACTTAGCATATTACTTGTCCTTTCAAATGTTATAAATGGTGATGGGATACCCAGATGTGTCCACGGATCATCCATGGGATCTTCGTAATAGGAAATTGCATTCAGAAAACTCCAACACAGAAATAAATGAACATTTCTTTAATGTCATAGCCTTGCTAACCTTTTACTCAAAATGACAACAGAGGAAAATGGGAAGTAGCATAAAAGCAGTCATCTAAGGTAGGGACTAAAGTTCCAAAGTCAAATGCTGAAACTGAGGAGCAACAAGCTAGGAACCACATCCCACATAACCTAGTGAAAAGAGAAACAGGTACCAGGGTTCTTGAAATGAAAGAAACAAGAGAGAGAAATATAAAATGTTTTCATGTTTTTCCCTTCTCTTTATCCTTCTATTTCCTTTTTACTTTTAGCTGAGAAAAAGTTCAATGAGATTAGAAAATTCCTCACAGGAATCCAGGCAAACGATTCTTCTATTTAAGAAGGGAATACTTTTTAAGAGATTTTACACTCAATTGTACAAGGAGAGGAAACTTATCTTAACAATGATATGTCTGAAATAATTAAGAAATCAGAAAAAGAACACTCAGATTTGAAAAGATTTGTATCCAATGCTTTTGGCCTCTTTAACTGTTAGGCTTTTCATATGCAAAGTCCATTTACCTAAAATAATTTTCTTCCAATTATGTTAAATAACTATGAAACAGAATGACCTACAGTACAAACATAAGTATGTATAAGCGCATATATATATATATATATACACACACACACACACACACACTTATACATATATGTACACACATATACAGAGATAGACTAATTCTGCTCAGAAAAAAAAAAAAACCTTAATGAACAAAACATTTAATGGATTTTTGGACAACACATAATCTATACTTCCAAATAAAAAGGTATTTTCTGTACATATGATCAAATCATAAAATCTGGGAAAAATTTATATAAAAGACTGGAAAAATTATCTCATCTCCTTTTTCTCATTTTACTGTATTTCTTTGCAGCATTTCCCCCTGTTTGTATGTTTATATTAACATACAGTTCATCAACATTTAAATCTTAGTTTCTGCTTTTTTTCCCACTTCACATTTAATTGTGAGCATTTTCTGTACCTCAAAGCTTTGAAATAAATAAATCTGCCTGCTATTCCACTAATCGAACATACAATAACCCCTAAATGAATTATGTTGTGCTAAGTCTTCAATCTAATACACTGTTCCATTGAAAAACATTACCAAAATCTTCAAAGCATAGTTATTTCTTTAAGATAGATTACTAGACATATATGCTACATAAAAGGATATTTATCTAACCTATCCCATCTTTTATCCCACTTTTAAGACTTCTGATACATATGAAACTACTGGTCAGGATGGCTGTAAGAATTACCAGTTCTACCAACTGCACCCACACTAAATTATTTTATAATGTTAGTTTGACTTAAACCACTATTTTGTGTTTTAGCAACTGAAAAAGAAAAAGAAAGGGGGGGGGCAGTGACTATATAAAATAATCCTTGTGCTTATGTGCTAAGGTATAAGTAAGTTAATTTACTCACAAGAGCAGTTCTCCAAAAGAAAATGACAAAGGATACAATCCCAAAGAAAACAGTGAATACTACAGGCTTCCATGGTAGTCCATAAAAATCAGGCCCAGGCTGAGTATCATCATCAGGCAATGTAGTAAACAGCTTAAACAGACAAATTAGAAGAAATGGGAAACCTTAAATTTATAACAAAACAGTCACAAAGAATCATGGCAATTCTAAACCAACCTCCTCATCAGAAATCCACCTCCTCAATATTTTCCAATAGCTTCTACAAGAGAGAGAATACTGGCAGTCTCATATTTTTTGTTCGCTTCCAGTGTTTTCAAGTATAATGAATCTAAATACTTTTTAAAAATATTTATTTATGTATCTTTAGTTTTAGGGTGGACACATTGTTTTGTTTTTATATGGTTCTGAGGATCGAACCCAGTGCCTCATGTATGCTAGGCAAGCGCTCTACTGAACCACAACCCCAGCCCGAATCTAAATACTTTAAATTGAGCATACATTTCCAGTTTGTAACAGGCCCTATATCATCACATTATCTAACACCTGGCTAGAATCCCTCTGTATCATTCTTTTCTCTTAGATAACCTGGTTTTTATAATTTAAAAAATTCATTTAAGACAAAACTTAAATATATGAAAGAACTAATTAATTTTATGGCAACAAATAAAAACAATGACGATATATGTATAAGATTTTAAATCTTACTTCCATTCCACTCTTATATACAGATACGTGACATGTAATTTCAGACAACTCTTGAAAACTGGCTTAGATAAACTTCTCTGAATTTAACATCTTTCTATAAAATTCAGAGCCTAATTTTAAATGGTTGCTCAAAGGCAGTGCAGTAAACACATGCCTACTCTTCCCTGTTTTCACCGCCCTCTACACGTAATATGAGATAACTGTCACTTGGGCCCAATTCCCCAGCAGTCTCCTTAGGGAAAAGACCTGTAGTAACATTAGCTGTTTGGATTGTTGGCTGCATTTCAGAACATACCATGAGGTTGTCACCTCTATTCCGTCAAAAAAAAAGTGCAAGTGGGGAAAGCTCAAGTACACTCTCACCGGCCTTGCTTAACCATACAGTCACGTCCTGCCTGCCTTGGGCCTGACACACTCCATTTCTCTGTCGCCATGACAGTCAGTGCACCCACTCCGCCAGAACTCAGCCACCCGACAGGGGTCCCAGGAGCTCTGGGTCCCCCAGGGAAACAGTGACAGAAGGCACAGTGGCAGGTACTGAGTCCATGGTGTAGGGACAGCTGAGTGGAAGCGACGCTTCCCTGCAGAACAGCACAGGACCCTCTCTTTCACCGTTTCCTACTTCAGTAGGACCCAGCGCAGGGGGCGGGTACTGGGAGTGAACTTTGCCTTCCTCCACCACAGGTGCTTTCCGCCCAAGGCACGTGAAACCCGTCATCAGAGGAAGCCCCTGGGTGGACTGCAGTGAGCAGACAGAGGATGCCGAGGGGCGTGGCTGGGAGCGGGAAGAACCAACTGCGGAGCCCGGCGGGGGACAGCGCCAGTAGAGCCAAGCGGAAGAGTCCAAATGAAAGGACTCCAGAAGGAAAGAGGCTCACCTGTCCCCGGAACTGGGAGAGGACCGGAGATTTAGAAGGCCCTGGAGGAAGCCAGGGAACTAGCAGAAGGGGATTATAGGCAGAGACTAGGAAAAAGGAGAAAGTCAGGCCTCCCAGCCCCTCCCAGAGCAAAACCCTTTTGTCAACGTGTTGAGACACCAGGTACCTACCTGCCCCAAAAGTGCAGACAGAAGAGGAGAAGCTTCTTCTGCTCCCTTCTAAAAGACTACTGCTCGGACTGGGCTTTCCTTCCCTGCTCACTCTAGTCTTGTTACTTTCTCCAATTGTGGATGACACTCTTTTTAAAAAGCCTTACCCTAAGGAATCATGTCATTATCACCCCAAGGCGGTGGCTTCATTTCTGGATGCCAAATTTTAGGGTTGCATGACTTGTGGAAAAGAACAGAATCATGAATAGCCAGAAAAGCACGTGCTAAAAATTGAAGAAACTGGGGACATTTAACTTGGGGAGGAAATGAACATCTGTGGATCTTTAAAAATCTGTCGTCAAGTTGAATATAGTCAATTCAAAAGAACAAGAATAAGCAGGAAAGCACTGAAAAAGAAGAGCAATGAAGGGTACAGGGAGGGCAGACTATATAATTAATTCATGTACCCTCGTCCAAGCCCAGGAATACATAGAGATTGTGGGACAGAATAGAGAATCCAGAAACAGAACCAACTGGACATTTGGGGTACAATAAAAGTTAGTTTGGGGAAAATAGACTTTCTAATAAGTAGCGTTACCACATGGAAAATTATAAAATTGGATTTTTCTCTACTTATTCAAAAGATAAACTAAAAATGGATAAGAAACATGAATGTAAAAATAGAAAATAAACAAGTACTAGAAAATATTAAGTGAAATTTTCTATGTATTATGAGTGGGCAAAACCTGCCTCATTGAAAAAATCTTTCCTGGCTGTATCTAAATCTGCTACACACACACACACACACACACACACACACACACACACACACACACACACGCAGTTTGACAATGACAAAGTGAGAAAAAATATTTGCAACATATTATTGTCCAAAGAATCATGTTCCTGAAATATAAAGAACATTATAAATAAAATGGCCAGCAAACCTATACAAAAATGGGCTGAAGAAATAAACAGATCTCAGGAAAAGAAATGCAAATAGCTATAACATATGGAAACATGCTCTGCTTATCTCATAATGAACAAAATACAAATTAAACCACACCAAGACACCATTTCTCACTTGCATTGGCAGGATCCAAACGTTTGACAACATACTCAGTAGGTGAGAGAATGTGGGGGAATACAAATTCTCAGACACTGCTAATAAGTATACAAAATGATACAACCCTTATGAATGAGATTTGGCAACATCTCCCAAAACTGCTTATATATTTACCTATTAACTCAACAATCCCACTTTTTTTTTAACTTTTTCAGTGCTGGGGAAGGGTATCTTGGGCAAGTGCTCTACTGCTGAGCTATATAGTCCACCAGCCCTAACTTCTAAAGATACTGGGAATACAACAACAAATGTTTAAAACTTGTATTTACAAAACTATGTTATTCAAGCATTAATTATAACAATACAAGATGGTCACAAAAGGCTGAAACAACCGTCATCAATGAAAGTTGTTGAATAAACCAAAGAAGAAAGAAAATAATTTTAAATACTGCTAAGAGCTGGTTTCCAGAATACATTTTTTAAAAATGAAGTAGAGAAAAATATTTATAGAATACTATTTGTATCTTAGAAAGTGAAAAAAGATGATATTCTTATAGCTTTGAGGTAAAACTGACATGCAATAAATTACATGTATTTAAAGTGTGCAATTTGATGAATTTTAACATGAAATTATGAAATCACCATTATAATCAAGATAATATACACATCCTTTACTTCCAAAAATATTCTCATTCTCTAGGTAATTTTGCCCTTTGTCGCCCTTCTTTCTTGCCCCCCACTTTCCCATTCCTCCAGCAAAATGTCTTATCTTAATAGATTGCTTTGTATTCCTCAAGTTTTATGTGTATGGGATAATATATTGTATTTTCTATGGCTTCTCTTATTCAGCATAATTTGAGATTCATCTACATCAGTTTATCTATCATCTATTTTTATTGCTGAGTAGCATTTCATTACATGTACATACCACAATTTGTCTATCATCTATTGACAGACATTTGGATTTTTTTCCAGTTTGGGGCTTTTACAAATAAAATAGCCAAGAACACTGATATAAAATTCCTCCTATTGCTATATAACTTATCTTTTCTTTGGAAAAGAATGGTTGGATATGACTGGTGTATGTTTACATTTTTAAGAAGGTGATTCTACCACTTTATATCCCCACCAGATGTGTACCCATCCAGTTCCTCCATCTCTTCTCCAACCACTCAGCACAATTGTCTTTAATATTAGATATTTAATAAGTGTGTAGTGGTAACTCTTATGCTTCAAAATTGCATTTCCCTGATAATTATGTCAAGCATTTTTAATGTATTTACTATCTGTTTATCTTCTTTGATGAAGTGTTATTTTACAGGACTATATTTTTTCGAATGCGTTCTAAGAGTTCTTCATATATCCTTGATGCAAGTCTTGATAAATGCTTTACAATAATTTCCTCCCAGCTTGTGTTTTGTCTATTTCATTGACTTCAAAGTGTATTTTGAATTACAGAGGTTTTAGTTTGATGAATCCCACAGTCAAATCCTTTTTAATGCTTTTGTAGTCAAATTTAAGAAATCTTTGCCAAACCTAAGTTCAACAAAAATTTTTCTCTTATTTTTTTTCCTAGAGGTTTTGTAGTTTTGAGTTTAATATTTAAGTCTGTGAGTTAATTCAGGTGTCTAATGCAAGGCATGGATCAATATTTTGCATATAAATATGCAGTAATTTCAGTACAATTTGCTGAAAAAACTTTCCATTCTCTACTTGTCTTTCCATCTTTGTCAATGACTGTTGCCATATATATTGTGTATCTATCTCTGAATTCTTGGCTCTGTTTCAATATGTTTTGTCTGCAATCCTGATTACTGTAGCTTTAGAATATTTTTTTTCCTCTTCGTATGGTACTAGGGATTGAACACAGGACCTTGCATATGCTAGGCAAGTCCTCTACCACTGAGCTACATCCCCAGCCCTAGATTAAGTCTTGAAGCCACATATTCTAGGTCTGTTGCAATCAGCTTGTCATTTTCTACAAAACTCTGCAGGGATTTTGATTGGAATAATGTTGACTCTGGTGATTAAACTGGGATGAATGGACACCTTAGTCTTCTGACTCATAAATTAGGTATATCTCTCCATTTAGGTTCTCTTTAAATTCTATCAGCAATATTTTATAGTTTTGAATATATACATTTTAGTTTTTGCCACGTTTATGTTTAAATACTTCATATTTTTATTCTATTGTACATGGAAATCTTTAAAATTTCAATTTCTAATTATTCATGGTTAATATATAGAAAATATAATTGCTTTTAGATGTAAATTTTATCTGTCAACCTTACAATAGCTTTTTTCTAGATCATACCAGATTGTATCTATATATATTCATGCTATCTGAAAAGAAAGAGAATTTTATTTCTTCCTTTCCAATCTGAGTGCATTTTATTTCTTTTTCTTGCCTTAGTATACTAGCTATTTCCTTACTGCACCCCAGTACAATGCTGAATAGATGTAATGAGAGTAGACATCTCTGTTTGGTTTCTGATCTTGGGGAAAAGTATTCAATTATCAACCATTAAGTATGAGGTTAGCTGCATTTTTCAGAGGATGTTTTAAGCTCCCTTCTATTCCTAGTTTGTTGTTTGTTTTTCTACATCAATAATCAATGCTGAGGGGCTGGGGTTGATACTCAGTGGTAGAGCACTTGCCTAGCATGTGTGAGGCAATGGGTTCAAATCTCAGCACCGCATATAAATAAGTGAATAAAATAAAAGTCAATCAACATCTAAAAAATTTTTTTAAATAATAATCAGGGCTGATTTTTTTTACATGTCGATGCGATTTATTGTCACCTACTTGTACATGCACACAAAATAACAATATAATTTGGCCAATATTACTCCCCAACATTTCCCCCCTCTGCTATATTTTTTAAATGCTTGTTTTGTATCTCTCAAGCTAAACACAAAGATTGTGCTTTTAGGTACATCAATGTGGTAAATTTCATTGATTTTCAAATGTTAAATAAATTTTGGATTCTTGACATAAATCCCCATCATCCGTCTAGTTTTTGTCTATGATGTATTTTCCTTTTACATATTGTTGTATTTGACTTAAATTTTTGTTTAGAATTTCTGTACAGATTCATTGGAGATCCCATGAGAGGTATGTGGTTTTCTTTTCTTATTATATCTTTGTCTTGGTTTGGTGTAGTGATAACACTGGATTCATCGAGAAATATTTCCTTGCTTTAATATTCTACAAGGGTTTAGTATTACTACTACTATTAGGAATTAGTATCATTTCTTCCTTACAGGTTTAATTGGATCACCAATAAAGCTATCTTGGTCTTATATTTTTTTCTTTGTAGAAAGGTTTTTACCTATACCTTCAATTTCTTTAATAGTCAACAAGGTTTATGAAATTGTCTGTTTTTCTTGAGTGAACTTTTGCAATTTGTGGCTTAAATAGAATTTCTTCATTTCATCTAAATTGTCAAGTTAATTAACATAAACTGTTCATAATATCCCCATTATCAGTCTAGTATCTGTGAAATCTGTAGTGATATCCCTTCTCTGATTGCGAATATTGGTAACCCGTGTCTCCTCTTTTATTTCCCTCACTAGATGTTGATCAATTTTATTCATCATAAAGAACTAGCTTTGGGTTTCATTGATTTTCTCTTATTTTCCTTTTTTTAAAATTTTACTGACTTATGGTCTTTATTATATCTTTTTTTCTTGCTTACTTGGAGATTAACTTATTTTTCCTTTTCTAGTTTCTCATAGTAGGAACTAAGTCAATGACTGGAGACTTCTTTTTTAATAAAGCTATCTTGGGCCTGGTAGTGCTATAAATTTTCCAATAACACTTTAGTGACATTGCACAAATGGATATGTTGTTTTCAGTTTTATTCAACTCAAAATATGAATTTCTTCTCTGATTTATTTGACTCAAAAATTATTTAGCAGTGGGGGCTAAGGTTGTAGCTCAGTGGTAAAGTGCTTGCCTTACATGTGTGAGGCACTGGGTTCGATCCCCAACACCACATAAAAATAAATGTACTGTGTTGTTCATTTATACCAAATATATATATATGATAGATAGATACAGATATAGATACAGATATAGATATAGATATAGATATAGATATAGATATAGATATAGATATAGATATAGATATAGATATAGATATAGATAGATAGCAGATAGCAGCCTGGCACTTAAGTTTTCAAATATTTGAGAATTTTCCAGATTTTTCCATTATTGATTTCTCATTTTATTGTGTTCAGAGAATAAACTTTGCCTGACTTTGAATACTTTTATATTTACTGATAATTTTTTTAAGATCCAGAATATAGTTTATCTTGGTAAATGTTCCATGTGCACTAAGCTCCTTGGGGGTTTTCTATAAATGTCAATTAATTTCAAATGGATGGATTGATTATGTCATTCACACTTTCTACAACCTTACTTTTATTTTTCGTTTTCTGCCAATTGCTGAGGAAAGGATATTGAAATCTCTAAATGTAATCTATAGGATTCATCATTTTCCTCATAATTCTATCAATTTTGATACTTCATGTATTTTGAAGGTCTAATATTAAAAGTACAAGCATTTAGGTTTATTATATAATCTTGACTGATTCGTTTATCATTAGGAAATAACTTTCTTTAGTCCTGATGATATATTTTGCCCCACAACCTCTTTTGGTTTAATGTAGCTACTCCAGATTTCCTTTGACTAGTGTTTAACATGAGATATCTTTTTCAATCATTTTAATTTTGACTTCTTTGTGTCTTTCTATTTACAGTGTTATTCCCTTAGACATCTATTTGGGTCTTGCTTCTTTAGGCAATATGACAATCTCTGTTTTTAACGGATGTATTTAGATACTTTCCACTTAATAGGATTACTGCCGTGCATAGGTGTAAGCTTAATATAATCTTCTATTTGTTCCTTCTGTTCTTTTTCTTTTCTTTCTGTCTTCTTTTGCAGAAATACCACTATCGGTATTTTTAGTGATTCCTCTATTGGCTTATTAAGCTATAACTCTGTTTTCTAATCTTAGTGCTTCAGGGTTTAGAATATACATCTTTAATTTGTCACAATCTACCTTCAGATGATACTATATTACTTCACATATTCAATAAGAACGTTACAATAGTTACTACCCTTCTGAGATTTATACTGTTGTCATGTATTTTACTTTACATGTTTTCTAAGTCCCATACTACACTGATATTTGTCTTTAAACAGTCAATGACTTTTTAAAATGTTCAAATAAGAAAAATTATTTTAAATATTTATGCACACAGTCACCATTTTCAGTGTTCTTTACTCCTTTATTCCATTATTTCCATCTGCTGTCTTGGTGCAAGTGTAGGTGAATTCTTTCAGCTTGTATGTCAGTACAAGTCTTCATTTTAGAAAGATATTTCACTGGGCATGATATTATCGGCCAACATTATTACTCTTCAAATATATTAAAGGTATCACTCCACTATATTCTCTTATGCCTAATTTCTGACAAGAAATCTGATATCATCCTTAGTTCTTCTCTACATAAATGTCTTCTCTAACTGCTAAGATTGCTCTTTATCACTGGTTTTGAGCAATTTATTTATGATATAATATACCTTGATATAGCTTTATTCATGCTTTTTGTACTCTAGTCCCATTTAATATCTTGGATCTGCAGATGTACAGTTTTCACAAATTTTTGGCCATCATTTCTTAAAATATTTTTCTGAATACCTCTCATCGCTCAACTTGAAACTGTCCCACAGCTCACTGATGCTCTGGTTCACTTTTCTTTAACAGAAGAAATTTTCCCTGTTTCATTTGGGGTACTTCTCCTGCTATGTCCTCAAGTTCACTAACAATTTCATCACAATGCTTATTCTGGCATTAATCCCATCCACTGTGTTTATCATACATTTTCAACTCTAGAAGTCTGATTTTCTTAAAATATATCTTCTATATCTCTTTTTACCTTTTTAACACACGAAATATAGTAGTAATGACTTTTTAAAAAATGCCATTACCTCATTCTAACATCTCCGATAGTTCTCAGTTGGCTTTGATTGGATGATTCTTCTCCTCATCATTGTGGATTGTATTTTTCTTGCTTCTTTGCATGCCTGGTAAGCTTTGATTCGATGCCATACATTACGAATTACTATTCTTAATATTTCGTATACAATTAAATTACTGGAAACAATTTGATTCTCTTGGGTCTGAATATTTGTTAGGTATGACATAAATTGTAATAGTCAGTCCGAGGTAACACCCTTCTGATTATTCTACCCAACTTCCTTAGATAGTTTTTTCCAGGTGCTATTCTGGTCCCTGTGTTAGGACCTGTTCCTTCTAATCACTTAAGATGGTTTCTCTGACTTGCTAAGCAGTTTCATCACACTTATGTGCAGATCAATACCCTGCTGAACACTCAGAGAGCCTTTCACAGATTTCCAGAATTGTCTCTCAATGTAGCAACCTTCTTTTGGTACTCCACCCTGTGAATTCTAGTCACTTTGGTTTTCCTGGAATCTCAGCACCATCTCTCAATTCATGGTATCCTCTGGTTCTGCCTGACTTCCCCTTCTTTGTCATGGCTTGGGAATCTCTTAACATAGTAAAAGCTGGGGCAACTAAAGAGCTCATAGCATTTGTTCTTTATGTTTCCAGAATCATTCTTTGTTGCTTGATCTTCAATGTTACTGGATCTTAAAATTTTATATGTTTGTGGGGTTTTTTTTCATATTTATTTTAATTGTTTCAGTCGGGAAGGTGAAGCCAGTACATATATAAAGCTATCATAGCTAGATGTAAAAATCATTTGCTTTTCTTTTTCTTTTTATGGTGCTGGGGATTGAACACATGGCCTCATGTATGGTAGGCAAGTGCTCTACCACTGAGCTGCATATCCCTTTTCTCATTTGCTTATTTTTTTTAATAGCAGAATGCATAAGGAAATAAATTTTTAAAGTTAACTATAAAAGAGAGTAACATCAGGGTAGACAGAACTGGGACAAAAGCTAGAGTTCTTTCAAAATCAGGCAGGAGAATCACAAGTTCAAAGCTAGACTCAGCAACTTAGCAAGTCCCTACGCAACTTAGTGAGAACTATCTCTAAATAAAAAATAAAGAGCCTAGGTATGTGGCTCAGTGGATAGGAGCCCTGGGTTCAATCACCAGTACCAGAAAACAGAAACAACTTATTTTCACAAATTAACTTTGGCTCTTCTAAATATTTAAATAATTGTAAAATAAACAAAAAAATCTTTAAAAATTAACACCTAAATATTGAAAGCAAAAATGAAACAACCTGTGATATCATGTTGGTGACAAACCACAGAAATGAATTATTTCAAACATACCTTAGTGGGATATAGCTTAAAGACAAGAGAATTTCATTTAATTTCAGGAATACATTCCTGAAAGTATTTTAAACAACATAAATATAGTCGTGTGTTGCTTAATAATGGGAATAAATTCTGAGAAACACATCTTAGGCAATTTCAGTGTGTAAACATCATTGAGTATACTTATACAAACCTAGAAAATATAGCCATTTCCACACGTAGGTATTCATATATGGTATATCATCGCTTTGGGGATAAAAACCTATAAGATATTATTATACTGAATTCTGTAGACAATTGTAACATTGTAAATGTTTATATATCTAAATATATCAAAACATAAAAAAGATTAAAAATACTAGGTGACAAGAATTTTTTAGCTCCATTATTATGGACTAATGACCAAAATGTCATTAAGTGGCACAAGACTGTAAACAATTATATTGATGTCATTGAAAACTGGAACTCCAACATCAGAGAAAGAAAACACAAATCTAAGATAGATGAAGTGAAGTAAAATCTCTCTAGCATACTGAATTTTCATGGGAATTATCTAAATGACATGATCAAAAATCCCCACATATTTCTGAGCTTACAGAAATATGTGGGGATTTTACTTACTAAAAAGGCTTACAAATGACAGTCAATTTGAGCAATAAGCAATCCTAGTACTTGGAATGTAGCCTCTAAATATCATTTCCTATTGAAAGAAACCAAAGTTCTTTTAGAGAAATAGTTCCTTCAAGGTCTGGACAGGGAATGTTTAAGATGAACTTGGAACATCTCATACATCAAAAGCAAGGGAAACAGGTAAAAATGACCACTAGGTGGTGGCAAAGGGTCCCAGGAGCCAAGATAAAGAGGCTTCTACAAGGCAAAAGGGGGAGAAATTGAGCATCAGGTAAGAACAATTACTATTCCTAACTGGATTAAACCCACCAAATATTTTTAAATGCATGACATCATATTGACTCTTAAATAAAAGTTAAAAAGATTTCAAAAGCCCCTTTGGGTATCATTTGATAATGCTAGAATAATACCTTACTATTCTGAAAAGTGTTTAAATGAAGAAAAAGAATCAAATGTTTATCTCCTGCCTTAACTATACAAACCGAATATCTGTGTAAAGAATAATCAATCATAGCCAGGCGCTGTGGCACACACTTGTAATCCCAGTAGCTTGGGAGGCTGAGGAGGGAAGATAGCAAGTTCAAAGTCAGCCTCAGCAAAAGCGAATTGCTAAGCAACTCAGTGAGACCCTGTATATAAATAAAATACAAAATAGGGCTGAGAATATGGCTCACTAGCCAAGTGCCCCTGAGTTTAATCCCCAGTACCAAAAAAAAGAAAGAATAATCAATCATAAATTTTTATTTGTATAGGCATCCCAACCTTTAAATGAAGAAAGAAAAATCCCAGCAATTCAGACCATTGCTATTTTGCAACCTGTAATATATTAGCAAATCTCACCAAGGTCACTGTTGACTAGTAGTCAACATCAAAGGAGAGGACATGCAGATGTCAATGCAATATTTCCTATTAAGTTTTCATAAGAAACAGAATTGAACCTAAACCTGACTACCAATTTCCAAGAAATATAAAGCAACAGAGAGAGGCTGAGGTTGTTAGCTCAGCACTTGCCTACAATGCATGGAGCCTGAGGTTCAATCCCCAGCACCACCAAAAAAAAAAAAAAAGGCAATAGAGAAAACAGGTTAAATTGTTGTACCAGGGGGATGTCATTTATTCACCCAAAGTACAATATATCCTAGAAGTCCCACAAACATATTTTTTTCAATTATTGCAAAAAATTACAAAAAAAAGAAATCAATAGAGAGTAACTTATATGAGACTTGTTCTCCCACTGAAAGCAACCAGAAAGTTGGAATATATATATTGGTACCAGGGATTGAACTCATGAGCACTTGATCACTGAGCCACATCCCCAGTCTCAGCCCCATTTTGTATTTTATTTAGAGACAGGGTCTCACTGAGTTACTTAGCACCTCATTTTTGGCTTTGAACTTGTGATCCTCCTGTCTCAGCCTCCCAAGCCACTAGGATTAAGGCATGTGCCATCATGCCCAGTCAAAAAAGATTTTTAAAGAGCTATTTTTCAGATAGAAAGCCACAAGGAACATGCAACTGTCACCCCTAAGAGCAGGAGAACAAATAGGTGAGCATTCTACCTGGAGGCACCCTCTAGACCTCAGTTTGAAAAGGGGAACACAAAAGGGGCACAAGAGACTCACTGAGGAGAGAGAGACCAGAGTTCCAGGAGATTAAGCAGCCAAAAATATGTAGAGAAAACTACCAGAAACATGGGAGCCACAAAGAAAAAGAGTTCCAGAAATCTGCATGGAGGTGGTCTTCAGTTTGGGGCTACGTTCTAAGCAGTACCTGTGAGGGCCAAAAACAACTATAAGCTAACCAATCCCACAGTTGGCACTGAGCTGGGAGAAGTCTGGATTCCAGCTAGCCAGAGAGAGTTGACGTACAAAAACAGTATGGTCAACAAGCTCATGAAGAAGTATTTGATCCTGGCATCATGGCACATATCTGTAATCCCAGCAATCAATCCCAGGTTGAGGCAGGAAGATCCCAAGTGTGAGGCTGGCAACTTATCAAGGGCCTAAGGAAGTTAGTGAGACCCTATCTCAAAAGAAAAAAAAAGTTCACTCAATATCATTAATTATCAGGAAATAAACTCACAAAGACATACCCACTAGAATGGCCCAAGTGCTAGTGAAGATGAAGTCAAGTGGAAGTCTCCTAAATTGCTGGTGGAAGTATAAAATGATTGTGGTCATTTTTTAGCATGGCTTGACAGTATCACATAAGACAAAAACATACATTAAACGTAGGAGGCAATTGCACTCCTAGATATGAGTCCACTTATAGTGGCATATATATGAAACAGTACTGTAGGAAAAATGAATCTATAGTTTAAAAAAAAAGTTATCAATGGTTGCCTGGAACAGGTGGTGAAGGCACTCACTGGGAAGGATCCCAAGGAAACCCCTTTTCTAGTGAAAAAAAAACTGTTCTATATCTTGATTATGGTAGTTTTTACCTGGGTATCTACATTTGTTAAAAGTCAGAGTGTGCTTGCTTTGGCAGCACATATACTAAAATTGGAACAATACAGAAAAAATTAGCATAGTCCCCGAGCAAGGATGACACCCACATTTGTGAAGCATTCCATAGTTTTGTGGAACCAACCCTTCAGCAGATGAATGGATAAAGAAACTGTGGTACATATATGAAATGGAATATTACTTATAGCATTAAAAGAGAAAAAAATTATGGCATCTGCGGGTGAATGGGAATATCAGGTTAAGGGAAGTAAGCCAATCCCCAAAACCAAAAGCTGTATGTTCTCTCTGAAAGTGGATGCTGACCCATAATGGGGGTGAGGTGGGTGGTAAGGGGCATAGAAAGAATGGAGGAACTTTGGGCAAAGGGGAGGTAGGACAGGTGAGGGGGCAGAGGGATAGGAAAGATGGTGGAATGAGATGAACCTCATTACCCGAGGTACATATAGGACTACACGTGTTGTGTACAACTAGGAAAAGTTTTGTTCCATTTATATACAATGAATTGAAATGCATTCTGCTATCATGTATAACCAATTAGAACAAATTTAAAAAACTCACTGATATTGGCTATCAAGGAATTACTGTTAAGTTGTGTGATGGCCCGTGGGTTCATTATACTATTCTCTATGCTTTTCTTTAAAGCTTTTCTAATTAAATTTATTTTTTAACTAGTACATAGAAACAAACATTATAATTATTGAATTAGGTAACATGACATTTTGATGCATGTATACACTATGTAAAGTTTAAATCAGTTAAATATATCTACCTCCTCAAACATCATTTCTTTATGGTAAAACTTTCACAATCGTTTCTTCTAGTATTCTAAAATATACAGTATGTTATGGTTACCTATAGTCCCCTACTATTCTCTCTGCTCTTATTTGAAAGTTTCCATGATAAAAATACTAAAAATAATTTTTAAATTAAGATATAACTTCAAATATTTAAAGGATTTCTATGTAGAAAAGTATTCAATTTTATAGAGGAAATCATGTGGAGGAAAATTTGGAGTCAATACAAGGATGAACTAGACAACAGAAGAACATATAGCCTTGTAAGAGAGTGACTCATGCTAGGAAATACTGGTGTACAGGCCTCATAACTATTCGTCAGGGCCACAGTAAAGAAAATAACAGCAATGAGTGAGAAACTAGACTAACAGCCTTCCAAGGTTTCTTCTAACACTAAGATTCTGCTAAGATTCCATTGATCAATGAATCTGATTGGTGCACATCTCCCAAACACATCAGAGCCTATTATTCTCCAGTCCTATCAGATATCATACTACTTGTTTAAGATTTTACATTGACTTGTTCATAATTTTTGCATATATTTGTTAAGTCCTTTTCTTAAGGCTTTCAAAAATCACAATCATGCCTTACACCTGTTAGACTCTTTTAGTCCTCGCACAATGTCCTGTACATACTGGGCCATCAAAATGCCTCTTTGAAATCTCCTCTCAAATCAGTCTCCTAACGTTGTGCCTCTTCTTTGCCACTCACGTCTATGTCTTACCTATCACCGTACAATCACTGACCATACCTGCACCACATTCATGTCCCCTGACCTAGACCTAGAGGAGGGCTCTGTGCATACCTAAAAATATGAATAAAGAAATCCTTCCCATATCATGAGGCTGTTAACTTTCCAAGTGATGCTGATTCATTCTGATAATCAAATTATGACTGTGGAAGACTGCTTTAATCACTGGAAATATAATTATTCTAACTGCCTGGCTCGTATATACCCCTTACCCAGGTGGCTGCCACCATCATGAACAAACATGGAGCCAACTGAAAAATGGTTTCTCCCCACCACATCTTTTCCACCCTGGTGGTCTTTCCTCCCCAGGTATTCATTGTCTTTATACCACCTTCTGACTGTCTACATGAGAATTAGGGCATGTGTAGGGGTAAAACCCTTCAAAATGCCAGACACCTCACCAGACATTTTACCTTGTCAAATCATTTAATTCTTATGATTGGAGTAAGCATTATCTACATTTTTCAGATGAGGAAAACTTTTTTCAAAAGTTTAGTTATTTGCCCAAACTTCTAAATGATAACCTTGGGATTTGAAACCAGATCTACCTGGCTTCAAAATCTATACATTTTACAAGGAAAACAACAACATCATCTTTCTTACACAAGCCTTGAAATAATACAACCTACAGGAAACAACTTCAGTTGAGGAGGATTACTGTCACAATGGCCCTAGGACCATCTTATCCTCCAACCTCTAAAAGCTTTCTCATTCCTATAATTAAACTCTATACGTCCAATATCAACAAATACCAATAGGGGGGAGGTAAGTCCTAAAATGCTTAGATAAGCTTCTAGACAGATTAAATGTCTTATTTGGATCATGATTTTCTTTAGAAAGATCAGCCTTAAGTGACTCTTTCTAAGAAACAGATCTAACCTAATTCCTTTCATTCTTAAAACTTTCTAAGGATCCCCACTATTAATGGTCTAATGCTACTTTGGCTCATGACTTCCTTTAAGATTTGCTGGCCTCTCCAACAGGCCCATCCCCCTCCAACTTCACACTTTACAACACCAACTATTCACATTCTCCTGCCCTCCCCAAATATCCTTTCTTCATGTTTCCATTTCTCTGAACACATTTCTTCTGACTGCCAGCTTCCCCCACCACCCCAGCCTGTCTAATCAACAACAAACCACATGTCAGACTCCTGTTTGCCCTTTGCCTGTGCTTCAAACACATCTCAACCACTTTCTGACCTTACTGATCACCCTTCCAACCATAATAAATGCATTTATGGACAATAATGTTCTACCATCAAATAAATACCTCTCTTTCTGCCATTATCTTACTGTGTTTCAAGTGAATGCTGTTATCTCCCTGCCAGAATGAAAGGTTCTGAAAGGAAGAACAAAGTTTTTACAGGTGTGCAAATGTCCAGCCTTGGTAGATAGCAAATCTTCCTCATGTGCTAAACCAAGTAGCCAATAAAGCCACACCCCTATGGCTTTTGTTTCAGGAGCTATCTACTCAAAGGGTCAAGAGTCATTTTCATAAAGACATTTTAAGTTTTTCACTTCATGACCAGAAGCCACTTAAAAACTAATAAATAATCAACATTCTAACTGAAGAAACTATGTCAAACTTACCATCTTAGACAAATAAAGCAAGAATGAATATAACAAGAAAAGTATGTTGTCCAAAAGGGTGGCATCTGCTGGCTCTTCGACCTTTATCTCTAGTTGGTTTTCTGTATCAGCAGCATCAACAGGAGTACCTCCTGTTATAAGTAGCTCTAAAATTGAAAGGGGAAATGGCTATTTTATTTTATGCTATAGAATAAGAACTGTCTCTCTTCAGTTTCAATATTCATCGAGTGTTTCACTAAATATATGAGTCACAGTGCCTAGTGCAGGTGAGGCACTGGTAGAACACTTGCCTAGTGCAGGTGAGGCACTGGGTTCGATCCTCAGCATCACATAAAAAGAGATTAAATACTAAAAAAAAAAGGTTATGCTAGTCACTCCACACCCACATGATCTAGTACAGGTATTTTATGATTAAGAAATTATGTTTAATAAAGCCCTTTTATAATTTTAACATAAAATGTGTACTGTTAACAGGTCTACTTTTGTGCATTAGTTTCTCATTTATATCTTTCTCTTTTGCTTTTTATAAAATTTCTTATTGAACATGCAAACCAATCCCAACTGTCCTAAAGGAAAAAAAGAATAAGCAATATCCTTTCATACTGTAGCCCAAAAGAATGAATAAAGGAACATATGGGGCTCCTGAGTCAGCCTTCTTTCTCCTTTAGGCACATGGAAACTGAACAGAACTTTACAATAATACACGAAAACATCTGGAAGAACAACTCCTTTTCTCCAGCCCAAGCCACAGGCAGGAATTTACCTTCAGCGTTAGCCCAGATTTCCTCTAGAGGAGGCGCTGTTATCAATGGAACAGTCTCCTCCACTGTGGAGTGCTTGTACCTCACAAAATAGATCAAGTCTTGGATATCATCAAGCACTGCAGCCTCTTCAAATATGTTACTTTCCTTTATTCCTGAGTCTGTATTATCATTCACACGATTATCAAGCATTTGCTCTGCTACGCTCAAAATGTGTGACTCAGAGGCACGGAAGACCTTATCTAGAACTTTTTCTAGATAATAGGGCATTAGGTTATAGGGCAGGCTCTCCTGCTGTGCTGACTTCAGCTTTAAAGACATTTCTTGCAACATGGCTTCCAGTTCTTGGACATTAATGTACTTCAGGAAGCGTTGCAAGGACTTTTGTTCTATAAAGAAGCTGCGGATTATGGGCAAGTCTTCCTCCTGATTGCTAAGCTCTGGCTTTAGGGCTATATGTGGACTCTGTGGGAATATATCATCTTCAAGGTCTGCAGAAGCAGGACCCTGGCTTTTTGCGTCTGTGATATGCCCTATGTCCTCAAGGTCCTCTTTTGAGGTTTCTTTTCCAGTAGCTTTTTCTGTAGACCCTAAAGTGTTCAGATGTTCCTTAGGGTTGTCTTTTTCAAGATCGTCAGAATCTTTATCCTGAAATACTTCACTTATCCCTGAAGTCTGAGTGTTTTCCTCGTCACTTCTGTCAAACAGTCCCTGGGCTTCCTCATCTGCCAGAGGACTTTCCTCCTTTCCCATTTCCATATCACCTCGTTCCTTGTCCATCATGTCTACCCTTTTGGCTGTGGTTTCAGTTTTCTTTAAAATCTTCCAAATTATACTCATTTCTTGTTTGTTTTCTTTGGTTTCTAGATAAGGATTGATTTCTTTTTTCAAAAGTTTATAAGCATCAGTCTTCTCCTGTTCGTTTGAGACCTGAGAAATGTTGCTGGTTTTGTTTTTTTTTCACTTTCTGGCACTTTCAATTTATCTGGTAGTATTTCTTCAAAAAGTTCAAATGAAGTTTGTTCACCCTGAGCATTACCTGTTTGACTATCTGCATGAGGATGGTTCTTCTGAGCCAAAAATTGTTCCTCAAGATCCACAGTGTTTTCTGAGAATGCACTTTCAATTTCTTGTGAGTTTGCTACTACTGGTTTAGGTTCAGGTTCAACATCCTGGGAGACTTCAGGAAATTGTCCCACTTTTTCTATAGCTTTCTCAGAATCTTCATTTGCAGAATCATACAATTCCCAAAATTCTAGAAGTTCTTCTACGTTATAATTATCAAAATCATCTACTCCAACATCAAAACAAACAAAATCTGTCTCCTAAAAGGAAAAGAAAACCATTAATGTGTCAATAACAAAGTATCACAAAAGCAAACTCATCCACGCTCCCAAATTCAGGATTGGTTCTAAAGAATCTTTGAGGTCAACCAGATTACCCTCTTCCAACCCCCACTGCCTAACTCCATCTATGGCTGAGTAAATCTGTCTTTTTCTAGACTACAGTGTTAGAAAGTCTATTCTTTCTTTCTTTCTTTTTTTAACATGGGTCATATTCTTTAAAAAGCATAATGAGTAAAAATGGTGACAATTTGGTCTCCAATTGCCTGACTCTTGGGTCTCTCTCAATTTGCTCTGAACATAAGTAGGGAAAGGCAAGGTATCACTTATAGGATCCTCCAGCTCTTAATATCTACACCTATGTTTCAGAAATTTAACTCTTAATCATTTGCTCAGGAGAAGCTGGAAGATCCTGCAGCCTTGAGAAAGATGAATCAGTTTTAAAGTATCTTACTGAGATACAAGTACATTGGATGGAATAAAGAATGATATTAAGGAGGCTCCTCACATTACTATTACCACAAGAACAAACTGAAAACAAGATTCAACAAGGTATACACCTTTCTCTTCATCAGGGTTTCACAGTCACTAAGATCTCTCTCAGGATTATGTGTATATTATCTAGTCTTCCTTCTTGCTACTAGTAAGCAAATTGATATAAAAGGAGCCATAGTATGAATGGACATGTTTTTAAAAAATTTCCATTCCTAATTAAATCTCCATAATATTCTGCGGGGGTTCCAGGGGTGGGGGAGGCAGTTCAACGTAGTAGGGATGAGTGATTTCCTCTCCTCATCACATGCATTTCTAAGCCATGAGGGATGCATGTAATGGGAAATACAATAAGAAGGCAGAGTTCAAAACAAATGAGTTCTCTGTAATCAGTGAACTGCTGTCACAGCTTAAATCCCAAGAACTCTCTTTACCAACAATGAAGTCCAACAAGCAACAGAAGTGATTTTATGGCCCCTGAGATTATAAAGAAATTTTAGGAACAGCAACAACAAACAGGATGACTTTATCCATTCAGTCCATCTAATCTAAGAACTGTCCTAGCCTAGCAGCTTGCATATTCTACAGCCACTACAAAGAGCTGCCCAAAGATGTTTCAGTGTTGGTGGGCATCAATTACTATACAATTTAAAACTCTAGAAAATAATCAGCTGAAGTGAGAATTCTAGAACACGAAATCCTTTCAGTCACAAAATCAATTTAAGTCAGAGCACCATACAGGAATGTTGTATAAAGGAAGCAGTTGGGGCCTTAAAAGATCTGAGACTGAACATCACCTGAAATGCTCAGGTCCCCTTTTCCAAATCTATAACATGACTATGATGATCCCATATATGACTAAGAATAAGAAAACCTTTGTAAGTACATATTTCTAACCTAGTATAAAAGTTAGAGTTTATTAATTTAACCTAAATATACTTAAAATGTCTAATAACTATCCAATGAGATTTGCCTGTAAAATGAAATTATTTGCCTCTTAGAATATCTGTTTCAATATATTAGACAACTCTCAGATTATAATATAATCACCCTTGAATGCCTTTCAAACTTTTTTTTTTACAGGTAGTCTGATTTCAAATGAAAATCTGACACACAAATGTTAGATTGCCCCCCAAACACATTATAAAACATTCAGAAGCAGTTAACTGAATATAACTGATGGATTTATAAGCCAGTTTACAATTGAGAACAAAAAAGAAATCCATAACTTACATCTGTTGGAATTTGTAGCTCTTCTTTAATATATCCACGAACTACCTTGATGAAATCTTTTGGAAAGTATCCAAACATACGGCCAACCTATAGTGCAAAAGAGACAAATATCAAATAAATTCTGTACAAGGAATATAAATAAGAGATTTCTCAGAAGTGGCAGGAAATATACACATAATAGATAGGTATATGGTATAACCAAGAAAGAAAGTTGCTATAACAATTACACTGAGATTATTATTCCAAATAAAAATAAAGTACAGAACTATTAAAGCAACATTTCCAACCACTGAAGTTTTCTTTTTTACATTTAGCTTAATTCTCAACACAGAGCATATAAAGTTAAGACTTCTGAAGTAAATAAAAGATCTGCATAGAAGATTATTGGATACTATATGGTTAAAACTATGTAAATCAAAGCTGGTTATAAATGCAATTCCAAATAACCTCTAGCAACAATTTACCTGTACATTTTGTAGCATTGCTCATAAACCAATATTTATGTCTTTCTTAACCAATACACAATATTCATAAAAATTAATAAGTAAAAACAATACAAAAATCTCTAGAATGTATTACCACTATAGCAGATGTATTGATAGTATATGCTTTCCTAGCTTTGTCCAAATCTACTTTTACAAGCACTTGGGGAGTGCTGAGGGCCATTGTCAAGTAGGAATGAAGCTTCAAAATTTCCTTGCCAGCGTACCCCATGTTAAATGGATTTCGCTGTTGACATTACATGTAAGGTGACCTTGCTCAAGGACCAAGGCAGATCCGGGTTTAGAGCTGATCAGGTTTGAGGAAGTATCCCACTCCTTAGGGTGTTCCTGGTTTAAGACAAAAGGAGTTTTAGGGAAGTTGGAGGTTGAAGATGATTGCTGTTGGGAGTAGGGCATGCCTGCAGCCTGAGTTCCCACTGAGTTCTACTGGAGAAAAAGTTTTTAGGAGATGTATTGTTTGGGAGATTGGATTGCCCCTGAACCTGTGTGGAGGCGGTGTGAGTCGGGAATAAAGAATTGCTGTTTGAATCTACAAGGCTGTGAGTGCCTCCTGATTCTGTGCCCAGCCAAGACTGCGGCATTATGGTGGCCCGTACGTGGGATGTCTGAAGCTTGGGGGTAAGTGAATTTGCTCGCTCCTGAAGGAGAGCAAAAAAATGGGTGACCATTTCAAAAAACAATGTGTTCTTGTTTTGATTTATTTTGTTTTCATTTCAAGTGGCCTGTTCCTAAAACTTTCTCAGGAAAACTGGGAAAAATGGTTGACTCAAGGTTTGAAGTTGTTCGCCTCCAAGGAAGAAAAATTGTTAGAGGAAGAAGGTACCCCAGTAAGACCAAGAAAAACTATGGCATGTGTTGATACAATACAAAAATGTAGCCCATGGCTTTATAAAGATGAGTTATTAAGTATATCAATGGGACCATTATGGTATCCTGTAGAAGGATTTTTCTTCAACAAGAAAGAGATGGCTAGTTCTGTTCACTATACTTGTCTTGGTTTTTACAGACAGCTGATTTATTTACAAAGCTAAAATGTTAAAATATCAACCAGTAAATATGAAATCAAGTACTCTTTACTTATTAAGTTCCATAAGGTAATATATTTAAACATTATGTGTGTTTTCATAAATTGGCAAATGGAAAAATGTTTAATATTGCTTTGGTCTGTGTCTTTGCTGAAACAAGGTTACTAAGTGTTAAGATTCTATCATGTGTAATTTATATACAGAGAGTATAAGAAGTTTCAGCTGGGTTTCAATTACAGTATAACAGTACCTTAAAAAACATGAAAGTATTTCATCTTATTAAAGTGGAGTAATTTTATAAGGGTTGTTTTAGAATGTGAATTTATAAAAAGGGTTAATGGTTAAAAAAGAGATATAAAAAGATTCAAGATGTGGAAATATATTTTAATATAAAAGGTTAAAGGAAAAAGAAATGTTTCTAGTTGAGATAATCTCTGTGTGGTAAAGTGAAAAGTTGTAAAATGTCATTTAAAAAGATTTTCAGGAAACTAGACTTAATTTAAAAGCTTGAGAAAGGTAGAAAGAAAAAAAAGGTATTTGTACATGGAAGATTGAGAAAAAGCTTCTTAATGGAGTAAAAAAGAGCCTTTGGTTGAAGGGCAGCCATGTAAACTAATATTAAGCGATTTAAACAAAATCTAAGCCTCGTTTAAAAGAGTGAAGCTGTAGGTGGTGAAAAAGTACATTTAAAAGTACAGTATAGATGATAAATGAAATGCTTTAAAAGGTTAAATTGAAGGTTGTTGAGATACCTTCATGGCGGGAAAAAAAATTGCTTTACTCATCAAACTATTAAAATATACTTATTAAACTAAAAAGAGGGAGATGAGATAATCTTTGTTAAAGTAAAAAGTTATAAAATGCCTAAGTACATTGCAAAAAGCTTTAAAAGGTTAAATTGAAGGTGGTTAAGATGCCTTCATGATGGAGGAAAAAAAATATAACCCATGAAAATGGGAAGATAATAAGATAAAAGATTTAGATAAAGAAGATTAAAAATTTGAAGTGGAAAACTTCAAAAACAGAAGTACAAAAAGGTAAAAAAAAAAGAGAGAAGATGTAGAAAGATAAAGATATAGGAAGATAAAAAGATGTAGAAAGACAAGAATTTTATACCCACAAAATAGCAAATGAAAGAAAACTAGGAGAGAAGAAAGCAACTAAGGGTAAATATAAAAACCTTAGAAGAAAACTAGAAGACAGAAATAAGATAGAAAATGGTTAAAAATGTCAAGTAAAGGTATTTCAGATAGAAAATACAAAAGGCTAAGACAACTATGGTTTCAAACCACATCTAAAAATTAAAAGGACTAAAGTAATTCTAAAAACTAAGGCAAAATGCTTTTGAAAGACTTAAATTTAAAAGGATCTTAAAGGGGTATATACCCCCAAAGATAAACTTAAAATAACCCTTTTTTTACTCTAAACTTTTTAAATTTGGATTCATCAGGACTTAATGCTGTGGAAAGACACATGTATCCAAAAAAATGTACATAAGCCTAAGGTACTTTGGAAAGATATTCTAACAGGACATTGGAAAGCTCCTGATCCAGTGTTTGTCTGGAGTCGGGGTTCTGTTTTTGTGTTTCCACAGGGAGAACAGCAGCCGATTTAGATTCCAGAGACACTAACGAAAACAATTTCTACAGACCAAAAAGAAGATAATTTGACTCAAATCCATAACAGCTGATATTCAGAGCTCCAGCTTGGCTATTCTTACATCTGCGACAGTGATTAACCACGGTGCCTTTTTTCAATATCTATTTTATTATTGCATTTTTCCCACATCATAAAGTTGTATTTTATTTTTTGAGCTCATACAAACCTAGGTTAATGTTTTTCTGATCAACTTTGTTTTTTGACTGTTTTATTTTTTGACTGTGGAGTTTTTAAACATTGCAATGGAGATTTTACCTAGGTAAAGCTACAAGGCTGTTATTATTGTCTTATGTGTTGTATGTTCTGTGTGCACTGTTTTGTGTTGCATGTCAGTATGTGTGTATGTCTATATTTTTATATGAGGAGCGCTCATGAAAAAATGGATCCGAATTTTTTTTTATTCACGTGATTTAAGTGGTTTAATCTAAATTAGGTAAACAGCTGTTAATGACTGTTTTCAAAGGTGGTTAACAGAACTGTTTGCTTACTATTGTTTTTAAAGGTGATTAACAGATCTGTTTGTTTACTTTCACTTTTCCTTTTCATTATATTTAATAATTCTGTTCAGGATAATGTCTCTTTAACATTATTGCCAGAATTCCCATCTCCATCCCAGTGCCAGTAAAGACTAAGAAAACCAAACTACAGCTTCTATGATAGCTATCACAGTAAAGTGTATAAACTGATGCATCAATGAATATAACTCAACAAGTAATGCTCAATCAAGGAATTGATTTACTTTTGGAGGAAATGGACATATTGATAGACTCCTCCGATTTGAACTGCTTGCAGAACTTGCCTGGACTATATATGAGTTGCATGCATTGTGAACTATCGTCTGGTGCAGCGAATTGTGGTACTGCTGGCATATCCTTGCTGATGGTGTCACCAGTGATGCAATTTCCTTGCCAGCACACCCCATGTTAATTGTGGTAATGCTGGCATCTTTGCTGATGGTGTCACCAGTGACACAATTTTTCCAAAGGAGCCGTCAATTGGCTTGGTGTCGTGGCATTTCTCTATCCTCCTCCCTTCTACTAGTGATAGTCTAAAATTTGGGGGCCAACAGAGGTGAGGCAAGAACCTCACCCCCCCCCACTGGCACCAAGGTTAAATTTGGGGGCCAACAGAGGTGAGGCAAGAACCTCACCCCCCCACACTGGTGCTTAGGCCTATCCACAAGCATGGATGAATGCTGGACTGGTAGTCAGTGACGGGTTGATCTGGTTGCAGTGGATTCAACCCAAGACAGGAAACTGACGTCTAAAGATCAGTTCTCCCATGACGGGTAAGAACCATATGTTGAATTGAACAACCTACCAGGCACAGTCCTTTAGCCACATTGCTTGTTGTTTAATTAATCAGAAGGGGGGAGAAAATTAATGCTGCAGTCTTGGCTGGGCACAGAATCAGGAGGCATTCACAGCCTTGTAGATTCAAACAGCAATTCTTTATTCCCGACTCACACCACCTCCACACAAGGTTCAGGGGCAATCCAATCTCCCGAACAATTCACCTCCTAAAAACTTTTTCTCCAGGAGAACTCAGCGGGAACTCAGGCTGCAGGCACGCCCTACTCCCAGCAGCAATCATCTTCAACCTCCAACTTCCCTAAAACTCCTTTTGTCTTAAACCGGGAACACCCTAAGGAGTGGGATACTTCCTCAAACCTGATCAGCTCTAAACCTGGATCTGCCTTGGTCCTTGAGCAAGGTCACCTAACATGCAATGTCAACAGTGAAATCCATTTAACATGGGGTACGCTGGCAAGGAAATTTTGAAGCTTCATTCCTACTTGACAATGGCCCTCAGCAGGGGAGAAAATAAAATTACAATATAATGCATATGAAACCACATATCAAGCTTCAGTTTCACCCAAAATAAATCCTCTGCAGAAAAGAACCCCATTTATTTTCAGCACCAACAGTTAAATTATATGAAGTTACATAAAGTGTACAAAAGGTATATAAAGTTCTCCTTGAGAAAGACACTCCTATTACTAACTACTGACTAAAAGGAACAGAAGATTCTTGCCAATAATTAAAGGAAACTGATAGGCAAATCAAATGCCCAAAAAAGAAAATTAAAAAAGGCATCTTATCACTACCTCTAAAATATCCCTATTCATGAATGTTCTTGTTATATCTAGAAACCATCTGAGAGCCAGTATTAGTGGTAGAATACTGCCATGAAGATTAGATAAGACGGAGCAATTAAAAGCTTCATCACTGCAGATAAAGTCTGAGACTCTAGAAAATCAACAACATTGCAGAATAAAAACTAAAAACTCAAAAGGAGAATCATTTTGAAAACTAAAGAGTTTTTAATTTCTTAAGTATAACACTTATGACATGAGAGGCGAGTCTGAGGGGAAATACACTATTCCCTTCTGATGAAAATTCTATTAAGGTTAAATTTGGAAAAGGGAAAGAAACCAGAGATGTATGGAGAAAGGGAACACATTTATCTCTTCTTAATCTGTGTCAAATGAGACCATAGATTATATAAAGCTCCATAATTACACACTGGGTGGTATCCCATTTCTTGTGATATGAAAAAAAATGATGCAGAATCATGGAGGTTCATGACTGGAAATAATTTTTATATCTAATTTTGCTTCCATACATCATCCCTGCCAAGGTGCTGTTGATTTGATTTGTGGGTGGGGAGCCAAGAACTGCCACAAGAGAACAAATTCTGCATAAGCTACTATCAGAACAAATTTACTTAAGTGCCACTGCCCTGAAAGGAAATATTCAAAAGGAAGATGGATTAGACAGGGGTCCTTTCCTAACTGAGTTTTTCACTTTATAGGGAGCTCAGATAAAACACAACCTGACTGAAGGCAAAGAAGACAAATGAATGCCAGAGGAGCAATGCAAACAAAGTGCCACCCAAACACTCATTCAGTTGGCAAAGATCCTTTCTGGTCAGGTGCTGAAAGCAGGGCTCCTCAGGAAGACAGGATGAGTGCTGCCACCCAGAATGGCAAGAGTCCTAGGGATGAACAGAGTTAACAGGCTATAATGTGAGAGGAGAAAATGCAAATCAAGCCCATTTATCCAAAAGCCCAAAGAAGGTGAGAAAGATGACTACTACATGAAAAATGCCACTTAGGTACATGGAAAAACAGTTCCAAGTTTAAAGGTTACCAATCCTATTTGGTATACTTGAAAGAAACAATAGATGGTTCTTTATATGGAGTACTGCAACTGGGACTCTGTCTAAATATAAAGTTTGTACCCAGAGGCACCATGTTTCAAGATCATTCCCTAAGAGTCAGAAATGGCAACAAAATGAAACTAGTTTTCCATAGGGATTACTCTTTATTTTCTGTCTTATTTTCTGCTGTGTGGTGTTTTATTTAGGGTGAGAACTTTCAAGGATGCAACCCGGAATGTCTCTAAACTGGAACATTCCTACAGTCATCAAAGACCCTTGCTACTATTTTAAGTAAACAATCCACCTATCACATTTTTTTAAATGAAAAGGACAATACTCATAAGCCTCTCAATGAGGTCACTCCTAGTGAATCTCCCCATTTAAAATATCAAAGCATGATATAAACAATGTCATGTCTTTCATCAGAAGATCCATACAACTGGCTGGAAGTAGAACCCCTGGGGGAACCTTCAGGCATAGAATATAGGAAAAGCAGGAAATGGATGACCCAGAAGTTGCAAAAAAAAAGGGGGGGGAAGCACACAATGAACATAATATTCTGCTTTTTTAGAGTAAAAACAGCACAAATGATTAGGTAAAATACACAAAAAAATCAACTTTAAATATGCATGCCTGAGTTACTATCTCAGACTTAATTTACAGGATTAACTCTAATGTCCATGAATCCTTCCCTTTTGAAGCAGCAAAGCTAAGAATTGTCAGGTTTTCACCATGACGACCTTCATGATGTGTAGAGCCTTCTGGAACTTGATGTGAGGGGTAGCAACCACAACCAGTAGAGTTCTGTTTCAGAAAGTCTCCTGACTTTCTATGCTGTGCCAGGCCTAAGGTGTGTTAGGAGCACAGGGCCTGGCAAAGAGGTCAGGTTAACTCTACAAAGACCCCAAGAAATCAGTCATTTAAATCTACACTGCTACCCATCAAAAGTAAGAATATAACACCTGTCAAACTTTTACTTACACTTCCGGCCCAAAGTTCTGGTGATACCTCTGCAAGTTTATAGTAGACAAATACAGGGTCACCTTTTTTAAAATTTACAAAACGACAATCTGGTCCTGTGAAATCTTCAACAGCTTCACCTCGATACATTAACACTGTATATGAACATTGAAAAAAGAAAAAACAAACATTAGGATTTGATTTTTCACAGTCCATATTGACTCATCAGGAAATATGAATCCCACTATGAACAAAAATCAAGTTTTTCCAGTACTCTCTGGAATCACTTTTAATTCACCTGCTCAAAGTATCTAAAATCCTTAGAGATTTTATTGCTATAAAATACAATATTCCCTGCAATTAGACGAGGGAAAAGGAAGCTTCTCTATTTTTCTCTGTGCTGAGAAATAAAAAGCAAAGTGGCTACCACCAACCATAGCTGGTTTCAGTGAAACTCTTGGTTCTTGCAGGCCTCAATTTTTTTCTGTTTCATAATCATAGAAAGCTTCATTTTGCAAATATGTAAATCCAAGTGTAGACATGGACAGGCTTAAGTATGGCTTCATGCAGAGGTAATAGGGAAGAGGTTAGAATATCCAGGAACCCCCAAAGGGTTAATTAACTTGAACTAACTGCTAAAAGACATTACCTTTAAGTGGCTGCAAGTGCTACCATGCAGCCATAAACACTGTCAATTTCATTTGCAGCAGAGTTGCTGTCTCTGGGTTCAGGATCTGGGTAAATAACCAGGAAATATATTTTCTCTGAGCAAATATTGTTGACTATATCCAACATTAAGATTGTTTCAAAACATCCTCATTCGTATTTTTTTTTAATAAACAAAATCAAAAATGGGTATCCTATCTGACAAGGAACAAGTTTAACCATGAGAAAATGTCAGGCAATACCTTCATGCTTAAAATGCAGGACTAGGATCACAATTGATCTAGAAACTGGTAGAAGCAACATTTTTCTTTTGGTTGACCAAATAGACAGTTTCTGATTTAAGATGAAATGGACAATAGATGTATGTAAAAAGCACAAAGAAATGGAAATAACACTTTTTCTAAAAGCCAATTAGCAGTAAAATACACAAGAATGTTTGTTTTATAAAAATATATGTCGGAGGAACAAACACAGATTTGGAGAGGGTAACTTGTTTTTTTGAAGCTAAAATAGGACTATTTTCAGAACTGTCAGCATCCTAATTCATATATAATTAAGAGGCCAAGTTGAAGGTGAGAGACACTTTAAGGTGGGGAATTCTCATCACAAGTGGAAATGGCAATGTTTCTCTTGTTCCCCCTTAGGTCATAGAGGATTTATAAATCAGTAATATATTAGGTGACAACATAATGCATACTATGGAGCACCTATTAAGTTTTTTTTTTTTTGGAGCACTTATTTGGAAGGCACACAAGGACACCTTACATACACACCTCACTACTTCCTACAACACAACACAGACCCACCTGTTGTTTTTGGTCACATCTGTTTGGACACAGGCCATTTCTCAAGTTATGTTACCCCACTGAACCTAACCAACACCATGTCTTAGTACTGACGAAGCATCAGTGATGAGATTGTCCAGGTATCCCATGTAGGATAGCACTCAATAGCAAAGAATAGCAAAAATGAAAGAAAATATCATGGCAGCTGCTTTGCTTCTCTGAGTGTTTATTTATTCCAGCCTTAGGGTTACCTCTAGGAACTTCTTAACATATATTGGAGACATCTTTTTTCTTTATTGGAGTGGAACAAACAATTCAAATTACAAAATTTGGTTTTGGTAACACCAATTTAGGCATAAAGAGCTCAATGGTAAACTTCTTGGCCTTTTTAGCATGAATATTTTAAAATATGTACTGCTTACAATTTATGGACAACACGGTCATCAAGTTGCAAGGTTACTAGAAACCAAGTGGGAGTCCATAAGAAGTATTCTGGGCCAGTAAATATATAGAGGAAAGAGGTTCCAACAACACTAGTGACTGAGTCTAAAACTGAATTGGCTTATAAAAATCTTGGAGTATTTATTATTGTTATTGCAACAAACCTCTTCATCTGAATCTGAATGGCTACATCCTCCCCACTGCCCACCTCCAATCCAGGACTGGGAAGCAATTCTGTCCGATTCCTGCGCACAGAAGAGGCTGCAGTTCCCAGGTGGCTGGTGCAGATCCTTGGCCTCTTTCAAAAGCAAAAGATTATTGGCCCACCTGCTACCCTACCTCAAATATGAAGGGAGGCTTCTATGCACAGAAATGACAGGATTGAAGCAGAGTCGGGGCCAAGACCTCGGAACACATTGCGTGCCAGGACTCGGTGCTCTTCCCAAGCCTAAACTCTAGTCCCTGTTAAAAGGCAAAACCAGCCTTTTAACGACGCAAAAGGACGAAGGGGCCAGTGAGCCTTTCCCAAGGAGCCCCACCATCAACCTGCCACGGGAATTAGGGCCACCGAGCCCTGGAGAGCATCTGCCCTGATACTGCCCAGGTCCCTGTAGAGGGGGCAGAAAAGCGCTCTGCTACAGCGTAGGCACATCCCCATCACCCACTGAGATCCTAGGCGAATCCTGGAAGGGAATAAACTGAGACCTGTCCCTGGGAAATCGTGTTTCCCAACCCCCGCCTCAGTCAGTAGAGAAAAATAAAACACTGGCAACAAGTGGGAGTCGAAGCCCCCCACAACCCTAGCGGGCTGGCTGGGGCGCCAGCAGAGCCAGAGGTGACACACGCAGGGTCCCAAGGCTCTGTCACTCCTGCTCCCCACCCGTCATCCTGCGACCCCCTCACCCAGCCCTCGGGGCTGGGCACCGGGAGATCGGACCCCCATGCGGCCCCAAAGAGCCACAGTGGAGACCCTGGGCTGCCCGCCTGCCTGCGCACTCACTGCTGCATTTGTCGTCTGCACAGAGTTTGTGTTTCGACCAGCGCTGGCCGGTGTTCGGGTCCGGTTGGCCTGGCACTCGCCAGTTCGGCCGCAGCACGAACAGCCAGAAGAGCACCATGAACAGCCAGAAGACCAGCACCTGCGCCACAGCCATGTTGTGGTCACCTGGGTGAGCCGGTGGAGTAGGCTGCGGCGGGCGTCTGTGGGCGCGTAGGAGATGGGGCTCAAGGGGCGTGTGGGTAGCCAAGCGCAGAGGGGTGGCACCAGGGAAGGCTTAAGCCTTTCCCGGGTGACACTTCAGCAGGGATATCTGGGGGTCGATCCACAGACTCTACTGGAGAATGCACGGAGCTGGAGCTCCGTCCTTCTCTAGTCCAGACCTTCTCCTCGACTGAAGACCTTCTCCTCTAGTCGCTGCCTTGGCAACTAGGACTCTCCTTCTCGTCCAATCACCTGCCTTTGCTTCTGTGCCCTCACAAGCGACCCTCCACATGATTCTAGTCATCACCCACCCATCCCCCCCCTGCCAACTGGTCCTTTCTGGCTTTCCTCAACGTCTCATTTCTGGTTCATCCTGAACTAGCCCACTCCACCATCACTCCCATCCCCCATTCCTGGTCTGGTACCTCCTTTTCTGAACTACCAAATCCCACCCCTGACTTGTCACAGCTAGTCTATGGTTCCAGGCTCCCTCCCCTTCAAACTCCTAGAGGTTCCTTGAAGCCCCACCCCAAGATCCCTCTGATTAGGAAAGGGGAAGGTGAATGGAACTGTGAGTGAGGGTGTAAACTGGAGACAGTGGCCTGCTTTTTTTTAAAGCGGGGACAGGTGGGGGCAGAGAGATGGACATTAGTCTTCAGGCTAAGATCTTGAGATTCTTATCTTTATCCGTAAGGGAAGAAATTATTTAATTCAAAAGCATATTTTTAACTCTCATTTTGTGCTACCATTCATGCCAGACGCTGGACAAAGCCCTAGCATGGTGTGGGAGTGGATGAAAATCAAAAGACAAGATATCTGGTCCTGGTCCAAAAAAGTCCACAACTTAGTGGGAACCAACTGACAAAACCGATTGTCAGAGAAGAAAGCTAGTAGCTAACATTTCTTGAATGCTTTCTTTATGTCCAGTTGTTATTCTGAAGGTTTTATACATATCAATTCATTTAATCTTCATAACAATAGTACTTTACAGTAGTAGTAGGTCCTATTCCAATCCTTATTTTAGAGTAAATTGAGGCAGTCACACATCCAGTGAGTAATGGAGCTAAGTATCAAGCCCAAGGAGTAGACTCCTTTTCATCACAACCTATCAACTAACAAGCAATTGTACTTTCTGACAAGAGGAGCAAAATCTGATTTAAATCATAATATAGCTGAATTACTGATATGTACAGTTAAGGGGGGAAAGGCACAAGCTAGCCAGCCCAAGGAAGAGTGTCTGCAATGCTCCCATCCTGGGTGGAGCCATTCTCGTTTGTCTGTGACCAAGGGCTTGTTACTATAGTCTCTGCTAAGGTTATTCATCAACCTCCAACAATGAACCCATCAGTTCCAAATTAACTGAATCTTTAAAACTTAGATAAAAGAATGTAGTCCACCATGTTCATAATGTTAAATAAAGAAAACGATGGGAAAAAAAGGTGTGCACAAACATTTGTCTACAGGGGCCATGAGAGGTCCCCGTTGGTCCAGTGTACTTCTGCGCTTTCTGGAGAACCAGTGGATCATACAGAGAAACTGTCTGAGTCATTCTTCATTTCTTTTCTACCATGTATTTATTATGTTATAAAATGTATCTAGTAGGCATCTCTAACAACATGTTGAAAACTGAACTCATTTTTCTCTCAAAATCTGCTTTCAGTCTTCCCTATCTCAGAAATAAGAATGACAATTTAATTCCCATTATCCAGGTGCTCAAAGCCCAAAACTTACAAACCACCTTTGATCTCTTTTCTCTCACATTCCAACTCCAGTCCATTAGACAATATTATGTCTTTATTTTTATAATTTTATTGAGATATAGTTGACCTACAATAAATTGCACATTTAAGGTGTACGATTTTATAAGTTTTGACATGAATATACTCATGAGACTATCACCAAAATCAAAAAAGTATTTCATCCTTCTTTGTAATCCCTCCCCTCTCCTTTTCTGGGCTGACTCCAAACATCTCCTGTCATCATAGATTGTTTTGCATTTTCTAGAATTTGATATAAATTATAAAGCATTTTATTCATTTATTTTTCTGACATCCTTCTTTCCAAATAAGCATTTGAAACATGCCCAGAATCTGACCACTCCTCTGCATCTGCTAAGCCAATATACAGGCCAAACCCACATCATAAGTCACCTGAATGATTCCCATAGCCTTCTTCTGTCCTTGCTTCTGCCCTCATTTTCCCCAATATCTATTGTCCTGATGGCAACTAGAGTGATATTCTTAAATATAAATTTGATTGTGTCTCTCTGCTCAAAAACTTCCTATAGCTTCCCATTTCCAAATAAAAGGCAATGACTTTAGCCAGGCCTGGTTGTACTCATCTGTAATCCCAGCAGCTCAGGAGGATGTCAGGAGGATCCTGAGTTCAAAGCCAGCCTCAGAAATGTAGTGAGTCCCTAAGAAACTCAGTGAGACCCTATCTCTAAATAAAATATTTTAAAAAGGACTGTGGGTGTGGCTCAGTGTTTAAGTGCCCCTGGGGGTTCAATCTCTGGTATCAGGGAAAAAAAAGCCATGACTTGATTATGGATTGCCCTGCCTTATTATGGACTGTTCTTATTCAATGTGACTCCCCTCATCCTTTTCTCCCCATTTCCTAACATTCTTCTCTAGTCTGTTAGTTCCATTTAAATACACCAATCCCACCCCTGCTTCAGAGCATTTATACTTGCAACTTTGCCTCAACCTTAACTGCCCAAATCATCTAACTAGCTAACTAGTTATCACTTTATCATGTCTCTGTAACAGTGGCATTTCATGTGATAAAGACTTTTCCTGGCCATCCTACACAAAATAGAGCCTCTTGTCATGACTATCAAGCCCATTACCCTGCCTTTCTTTCTCTTCAGACTTTCCTTACTACTTTAGACTTCTCTTACCACTTGCCTTACATTTGTTTATCTATTTGAATGCTCTGACCCAACCTCAAACACAATTTCCAACAGGAGCAGGAAATTAGTTGTTTTGTTCACTACTGTTACATCAGTGACTAGGGAAATGCCTAGAATGTATGAGAGAGTTAACAAATGATTTGTTGGATAAACTCATGGTTCCAATAATATTATAAATATACTACACTATTAACCTAAACACATATATTAACTATTAAGCCCCCATATATAAATAGTACTGAGAGGAAATAAGCTATGAGAACAAGGCATTTAAGGTCCACCTCTCAGCAGGATGCATCCTCAACTCCAGGAATGTACCCCTGAATGTGTTTGTTGAATAAAAACATACTTGTGTGGAGAGTAGTTGTTTGGTTACATGATACTGGAATATTTAAGTAGATCTTTTAAAACTAGTTTTAATTTTTTCTTATTTTTCTTATTATAGAATATGGTATGTTGTAGATTTTTTCTTATTGTAGAATAGAAATTAATGATAATTCATTGGTGGAAAAATCAGAAGACCAAAATGATCTAATTGCATATTACCTTCTTGATATTTACTTTGACTCATAATCAGATATACTTTTATATGCATAGTCAGTGCTTCCAGTTACTGAAGAACTAGCTGCTTAGTTTGTAGAGTTTTCAATATTTTGATTTATCAGTATTATTTTTTAAACTTATTGCCTTAAAGACATATTAACTAGTCTGGTGGATAATGAGAAGAAAATTTCTCAACTGGCCACAATAAAGTAGTGGTGGTTCTTTCTACCAGGATACATACAATTAGTGGATGAATCAGCATTCACTTTTACTCATAGCATTTAAATATGTGGCATTGATGTTTAACATGTTTAATATAAGGTTATATTAAAAACCTTCAGAAAAGGAACAGGATAGAATGTGGTGGTGATTGTTGGCATGGAGATAAATAATCTCAAGTGAATTATTCTTTAATACCTCAAAGGGAATTCTTACGGGGTAAGGGTTGAGTAATTGTTAAAGGTAAATGTGACCAGTTTGGGTGGAGGGGACATAAAATTCTAAGATATGAAGGGTTCCTAATGTCAGAGTACAATCTAAATGAGACAAAAACATATCTGAAACAAATAATTGGCAGCATAATAACATATACCATTGGAAATTTGTGAAGGCACTTGCCTAGGAGCATTCAGTAGGCCTACCGCTGCTGTTACCAGGAAGAACCTCATCTATTGTAAATGATGTGCCAGAGAATAGTGTTAAACATTTATGGAAGACTAAATCTCTCCAAGAGGGGCAACAGATTTACCCTCGCATATGAAACATTGGAAAAAAAAGTGGACAAAATACAAACAACAGTTCTCAGATATTAGATAATAAGCAGCATAAGAGTGACTTCTAAGATAAAGTTAGGCATGAGAGATGAGTGCTAGGATTATCCCAATTTACTCCCTGGAAAGAATTTTTCAGGCCACAGCCAGAGAAGGAAAACTCAAATAGAAAATCTCCTGAGTTAAAGAGATGGATTTTAAAGTCTGAAGAGACTGACGCAGCTAGAAGTCCCAGAGCAGAATAAAGGAGAGAGTAGAGAACTGCAGAGGGAGGGAGACTGTGTACATGCACTAGCTCCCTAGACATCTATGGAGGGTTCCCCTGAAGTCTGTGGCTATGTAACAATGGGCTCACATGTAAGGCCAGAGAAAGAACCTTCAGAAAGGAACAGAATGGAAGGTGGTGGTGATTGTTGGCATGCAGATCAATTTTTGTAATCACCAGCTAGAATGGAAAATCTATAATAAAAGGGCATCAAGTAACATAGTCAGTAAAAGGGACAAAATAGCCCAAGATTGAAGGTAACTCCTGTCTAGAAGAATCTTAAAAAGATAAAAATGTTTCCAAGATAGTTCAGAAAAAAAGCTGTACACAGCTCAAGAATATTTAAAAGAATACAAAATGTTTCCAAGATAGTTCAGCAAAAAACTGTACACAGCTCAAGAATATTTAAAAGAATACAAAATATCCAGTACTGAACAAGGTAAATTCACAATGTTTGGAATCCAATAAAAATGTATGAGGATGCAAAGAGCGAGGAAAATATAACCCATGTTGAAAAGAAAATTAATAAAAATGATCATTAATTACACTGTGACAGAGTTATTATACAAAGACATTAATACAGTTGTATACCATATGTTCAAGATGCTATGGAAAAGCATAAGCATGTAAAGGAGAAAAAGAAGATATAAAAATGTCTGAATTAGATAAAACAGATAAAATTAGATAAAATCAGATAAAACAATGGCTAAGGTGAAAATTACACTGAATGAGATTAACAGCAGATTCAACATTGAAGAAGTCAATATCAGCAAACTGAATATGCAGTGATAAAGACTCCAAAATCAAACACGGAGAAAGAGACTGAACTGAACAAAGCATCAGTATGCACAGCTTCAACCAGTCCAATATATATGTTATGGTAGTTCCTAAAAGAGGTGGGAAAAACACATTTGAAGAAATAATAAATAAAAATGTTCTATATCTGATGAACACTCAGATTCAAAAAGCTCAATGAATAAGAAAAATGATAAAGATGACACAAATTTACACTAAATGCTTAAAACCAGTGCTAAGAAAAAAATTGAAAAGCATCTACAGAAAACAGATACCATTATGTACAAAGGAGTGAAAGTAAAATGTCAAAATTCATTCAAGAACCATGCAAACCAGAACATCAACATTTTCAAGTTCTGAAAGAAAAAAAAAACTGATATCCTAGAATTGCATTCCAAATGAAAATATTATCTCAAAATTATATAGTCTTTAATGCAAAAGAATTAAGTTAAGCCCTACCCCACATAAAAATTACCTCAAAATGGACCACAGACATAAATGTAAGAATTCAAAATGGACAACACATATATATGTAAGAACCAAAACTAAATGTAAGAAAGCATAGGTAAATCTTGGGGTAGACAATGACTTTGTATTTAAGACACCAAAGGCCCAAGCACCAAAAGAAAAAATAATAAAGTAATGAACTTCATCAAATTTAAAACTTTTAAAGGCTACCATCGAAGAAAGTGAAAATACAATCATAGAAGAAAACATTTACAATTCATGTAGTTAGAATATATATAACTACCTAGAATATACAAGCAATTCTTATTGTTCAATATGAAAAGACAAATGGCAAGAAATTAGAATAGACATTTCTCCAAAGAAAATATGCAAAACCAAATAAGCAAATGAAAGGATACCCAGCACCATTAGGGAAATGTACAACCTCAGTGAGATACTACTTCACATCTATCAAGATGGTTATAATCAAAAAGATAATAATAAGTTGGCAAGGATGTGGATCAATGGGAGCCCTCACACACTACTGGTAGGAATAGACTACAGACCTAAATGTAGCAGCTAAACCTATACAACTTCTGGAAGAAAATATAAAAAGCTGCTTGGCAGAGGCTTTTAAAACTAACTAGCTCTCTCTGCCTCACGCTCTCTTTTTTCCTCTCCTCAAAAACTTTGTCTCATGCTGGGTGTGGTGGTGCATACCTGTAATACCAGTGGCTCAAAAGGCTGAGGCAGGGGGATTGCAAGTTCAAAGCCAGCCTCAGCAAAAGTGAGGCACTAAGCAACTCAGTGAGACCCTGTCTCTAAATAAAATACTAAATAGGACTGGGGATGTGGCTCAGTGGTGGTATGACCCTGAGTTCCATCCCCAGTACCAAAAACAACAACAACAACAAACTTTGTCTATTGTATGTTCATTGTTATGGAAATGGAAAGGTAAGCTGACAGACTAGGAAAAAGTACTGGCAAAACATATCTCTCTCAAGAGAATGATATCTAGGATATACAAATGATTCTTACAACTTATTAATAAGAAAAATCACCCAATTTGAAAAGATGGGCAGAAGACTTTTTTTTCTTCACCAAAGTAGACACAAATATGGTGAATGTGCACATGAAAGGATATCCAACATAAGTTGAAATGTAAAACAAAACTGCAATGTTATTACACATACAGTAGGATGGACAAAATTTAAGACTCATCATAACAAATGTTGACAAAGATGAAGACTATGGTATCTCTCTTAGAACTGCAGACTATAACATGTAGTATAAACAATGGCACAAACTGTTAGAAAACTGTTTGGCAGTTGCTTTACAAATTAAATCAAATCTGTCGAGATATTTACTCCAGAGAAATAAAAGCATACATCCACACTGAGACTTGTGCACAACTATTCATGGTGGTTTTATTTGTAATAGTCAAAAAATCCCCAATGTTGGACTGTGGGAACATGTCTGTCTTACATGCCTCAGAACCCTTATACTCATATTAACCATATAGTAGACATTTGATTAATATTACATGAATGTAGAGATTGATTTTTTTTTACTGTTAATAGAGCTTCTCTTTTATTAAATATAACAGACAAAAGAAAATCACGTATAGCACAATGAATTATCACAAAGTAACATATCCAGTGAACCCTAACCCAGGTCAAGAAATTGGACATCAAATGCACTTTCATGAGCCCTTTCTCATTGCTCCCCTAATTATTCCCTCCGCTCCCCCAGAGTTAGGCACTATTTTAACTTCTAATAACAAGGATTAGTTTTGCCTGTTTTGTTACTTTATACAGTGTAATCATACACATGTGTTCTTTGGTATGTGGCTTTTTTAGCTCCATATGTATTTTTATAAGATTTATCCAAGTTGTTGAATGTGAATGTACTTCTTATTTTCATTGCTTAATAATTTTCGACTGTATAAATATAACCTGGTTTACTTAAAAAAAAATCCCCAATGTATATCAATAGGAAAATAGATAATAAATTTTGGAAACATACTTAGCAAGAATAAAGAACTATTGATAATAGCAAAAACAGGGAGATTCTGAATAAATAAACTAGACAAAAAGTAATATGTATTGAAAATTCTTTTTTTTTGTACTCCCTAGTACAAATATCCAGGGGTGCTCTACTGCTGAGCCACATCCCCAGTCCTTTTTATTTTATTTATTCATTTATTATTAATTTTTTTTGCTATCAGAGATGAAACTCTTGGGAACTAAACCACTGAGCCACATCCCCAGCCCTCTTTTGTATTTTATTTAGAGATAGGTCCCAATGAGTTACTCAGGGCCTCGTTAAGTTGCTAAGGTTGGCTTTGAAATCCCAATTCTCCTGTTTCACCATTCTGAGCCACTGGGATTACAGATGTGTGCCACCATGCCCAGTTTAGTTTTTATTTTGAAACAGAGTCTGGCTCAGTTCCCCAAGTTTACCTCAAACTTGCGATCCTCCAGCCTCAGCCTCCTGAATATCTGGGATTACAGACTCTGCCACCACCTTCCAGCAGATTCAGTTATATTTAAAGGTAGAAAGTTATAAACCAGGTGAATCCTAGTAAAGGTCTTAGTAAAAAAACTAAAATAATAGCACTATGCTTGGTCACAATATGGTAAGTCAGAAAATGACAAGAAATATCCATTTTCTGTGAGGTTGACCAGAACAGTATCATTTCTCAATGGATTTCAAAGGGTCTCCTTCTTTCTTTCCCCCCCGCCCGCTCACCTTTCCTTCCCTCCTTCCTTCCCTCCCTCCCTCCCTCCCTTCCTTCCTTCCTGAGTTTTGGCGTGTGTGTGTATGTGTGTGTGTGTGTACATCATCTTCTGTGCCAATGTAAGAGATTTAGGCAATGGATCAACCTTTACACCTGTGCCGAAGGACCCCAATCTTGGATCTATCTCCAAGGGTGGAGATGACTCTAGATCCTCATTATAATCTCGAGAATGGGAACTCCTAAATTATAAACAGGTCTTTCTTGGTAACACCAGTTTCCTCCTTGGTAAAAGTTAGTGTAGTGGGAGGGTGGCAAGGGCCCTACCCTGCCACAAAATAAATTCTAAATTGTATTTTGGTACAAATTGTAAACACTAAAGAGTTAAAAGTAAGAGATGAGTCTTGGGATTTGAGCTAGACCTGGATAAGTACATAGGATTCAGATTCTAAAAAGAGAATAAAAGGCAAGTGAATTAAACGGCATAAAAGACTCAGCAGAAAGAAGTATGTTTAAAGGACAGTAAGGACACCTCATTTTGCTAAGAGGAAAGGATTCTATAAAGGATGATATATTTGTGTGCTTAGGTCAGAATAAGAAATTCCTTGAAAATCAAGCATAAGGATTTAGACTTAATAGAATAAAAATGCATAAAATATTAGACTTTAAGTAAAGGGATCATATAACTTAAGTGGAATTTAAACAAGTATCTTGTCCTTAAATCCAGGGAAGATGGAGGTTTAGGCTGGGCATGATGAGTAGGGCTGAGGCACTCCCCACAATTAAAAAGTCATGTCGAAGTGTACTGTACTAATGGAAGTGAGTCATATACAAGGCAAGGTCTTCTGCCAGCACCTACTGTTTGTCTAGCCCTGACAAATATTATTCCACTTTCAACTGTACAAAGAAAGAAACTCAAACATCTGAAATTGCCACTAATATATGGCATGTATATGAGTTCCTGTTTCTGGTTCTGCCTAATTTACCTTGGCATTCTTTTCACGGAGGTCAAATATTTGGTGTGTTGAAATAAATGCAGAACAGACATTGGGGACTTGTGGCCTGCACATCTCAATTTCCACAGTGCACTATTGGGCTTTATCCATTTAGTTTTCAGAAATATAAATTACTTCCTTACCAGAACAACAGCAGAAGTAAGGAATACAGCCAAAAGGATTGTAGTCAGAAGTCTAATTGTGTGACTATAGGCAAATCATTAACTTTTCTGAGTCTCAGATATTTCATCTATACAAATATGGGTCAAAGTTAAAATTTTATAATTCATTTTAAAGAAGAAATAGAGATAATATATGAAAGATTGCCCATTTATGTGGTTTGAATAATTAAACAGCAAAATCCTGGCGGTTACAGCCAATATAGACAATTGACAAAGCAACAAAAGTCTTGGCAATAAATGCTTTCATTACTAAGGAGACATTTTTAGATAGTTCCTACTATGGAAACTGTTCTCTTCTCACTGAAACAAAGTAAGGCTGATAACATCCTCCCAAAGTGTGCTTGGAAGATCACAAGCACCTCTGGGAGGAGACAGAGAGAGTGGAGGAGAAAATATGTTCTTCGGGATAACATATAGTCTACCAGAGCATACACTGAAGCAAAGCAAACCCTCCTGAATCTTCAGCATTTTAACTGATGCATGCAGTATAAAATTAGAAACAGGACCATAAACACTATTATGAAGACTATACTCAGTGGGGGACGCTGAACAAACATATATGGGAAAGTAAGTTCTCTGTGATTAGTATGAAAGCTCAGTCTTACCCAAATCCACATGAAATTTGAAACGGTTTGGAATACATAAGAAGATCAGTGAATGACATCAAACCCAAATGATGAAATAGAGAATCTGAACATGATCTTTCTCTTATTTCTCACTGATCCCTTAGAACCACCAATAGAAATATAATATTAACTCTACATGTAAATTAAATTTTCTAGAAGTCATATTTTAAAAAATAAGACAGATGAGCTTCATTTAATAACACATTTTACATAATTCAATATATTCAAAATGTCATCCTTTTAACTTGTAATCAAAATAAAAATATAACTGTTATTTTACATTCTTCATAATAAGTCTTTGATATCTGACTTATGGCACATCTCAGTTCAAACTGGGCACATTTAAAGACAGTCGCAGCATAAGAAAGTAGGAATTGTAAATTAACACTAGGCCATATCATATACTTGCACTTATTTTAAAGAAAAGCCAAGTTTAATAGTATGTTTTAGGTTTTAAAATATTTTTGGCCAACCTCTCTTGGTACTTACGCAGAAGTGAGAAAAGATGATTGAAGGTATCTCAACATCCCTCCTTTTTTTTCACTCAGAGGTTAAGATTTCTGTTGCAATAGCTAGGGATTGCATTGTCATTTTAGATGAATCTCAAGTCTATAATCAAAAAGTGTAAGTCATCATTAGGTTCCTACATTTGTCATTCTTTTATTATTTTTCATTGTTATCTTAAATATATTTACTTCTTGACAAACATAAAGAAATAAAGAATTATATTTAAATGGATAATAAAAAAAATTTGACTGCATAAAATCCCTTTTCGTTTTAGGTAGACCTACTGGTACAAACAAGTCACCTGGGTGGTCTATTTTTCTTTGGTAACAGGGATTGAACTCAAGGGCTCTAGACCACTGAGTCACATCTCCAGCCCTATTTTTGTATTTTATTTAGAGATAAGGTCTCACTGAATTGTTTAGGGCCTTACTTTTGCTGAAGCTGGCTTTGAACTCATGATCCTCCTGCCTCAGCCTCCAGAGCCACTGGGATTACAGGCATGCAGCACTGCACCCGGCACCTGCTCTGTTCTCTTACTTAACTGCAACTGTGTTTTCCTTGGTAGATTACTTCTTTGCACCAGGGTTTCTTGATAGAACTCTATTGGTACTTTGGTTTGGACTGTTCCTACTAGCTGAAGGTTATATACTATCTATGGGCCTGGCCAAAAAATGTTAGTAGTTTCCTCAGTGATGGTGAAACAACAACAAAATGCCCCCAGGCATTTCTAAACTTCTCTTGATAAGACTAGTATTACTCTCCCAGTTTGAGAGTCACTTGCAGAGTTAGTTAAATTCTGATCAATTAACAAAGCACCTTTAGTTGTAAGTATCCTATATTTTGTAGTTTGCAAGTATTCTGTATTTTGTAATTTCTCTTATCAGCTAAAAAGAAAGGATTATAAAATCAACATTTAAGGCCGGGCTTCATGATGCACACTGTAATCCCAGTGGCTCTGGAGGCTGAGGCAGGAGGATATTGAGTTCAAAGTCACCCTCAGCAATTTAGCAAGGCCTTAAGTAATTTATGGATTTCCTACGTCAAAATAAAAAAAATATATAAAAAAAGAGCTGGTGATGTGGATCAGTGGTTAAGCACCTAGATTCAATCCCCTGTGCCCATCCTCCACAAATCAACATTTTAAAAACCAGAATCACTAAAACATCAAAGAAACTCAAGGTCCTTGTAAACACAACTGACTTTGCTTCAAAGGATTTTTGCTTTTTGTTTTCCACTTCAAGTTAACACTACCTTTAAAAAATAAAATCACATTTTTTAATTTATTTTTTCTGACCTCTAAGAGGGATCTTACATTTTTCTACTTCCCTTTCCAAGACTATTCCCTCTTTTGCACTGTGTAATCTTGAATTTAAATCTGAATTAGTTGCATTGATTTTCCCTTGTGTTAATAGTCAAATTATGATACAATTTGAATTATTGAAATGCATATGGAGGGGTTTCTTTTCTTATTTTTAATGAAAACTCATATCTTTAAAATTAGCACCTAGGGGACTATAGGTGGAGACTTAATATGTAGAGTCATCAGCATGATAATTGTAATTAAATAAACACAAATCAGTTCATGATAACTGATTTCATTACTATTATAATCAGCTTTCTCCTCTATAAAACAGCACAATTAGTCCTAAATTGACATTCACTAATTGTATATTAGAGTTTCAAGGAAAACAATGAAGAGTTAGTGACTATCATAATGATTGAGATGTGTTTTGACATCAGTAATTATTATTATTTTTAAGATGGGGGTCTTGCTATTTTGCCTGATCTCCAACTCCTGGACTCAAGCAATCCTCCTGGCTTGGCCTTCTGAGTAGTTAGGACTACAAGTCACCATACCAGCCCAGTAATTATTGTTTAGTAGATCTCTTTTTGGACACTAAAATCACTACTAATATGATTGTATATGTTTGAAATTGGTTTTATGAGCAACATACAGATTTGATGCAACTCCCATCAAAATACTCACGAATTGGTGTGAATATACTTTGTATACAAAGAGAAATATAAAAAATTGTGCTCTATATATGTAATATAAATTGTAATGCATTCTGTTGTCATATATAAATTTAAAATAATAATAATAATAATAAATGTCATTTTTCCAGACCTAGAAAAAACAGTCCTGAAATCCATTTGGAAGAATAAAATATTCAGAATAGCCAAAACAATTCTAATTCAATAAGCAAGCTGGAGGCATCATCACAATACCTGACTTCAAATTATACTACAAAGCTATTGAAATAACCACTGCATGGCTCTGTCATAAAACCAGATACATAGACCAATGGGAAAGAAGAGAAGACACAGAAAAAAATCCAACACAGTTAACAGTCATCTGATTCTTGACAAAGATGCCAAAAATATATTGGGAGAAAAGACAGGCTTTAAACAAATGGTGCCAGGAAAATTGGTTATCTATATGTAGACAAATAAGACTAGACCCTGTACAAACTTGAAAGAGATCAAAAGCCCAGGAATTAGACCAGAAACTATGCAAATCCTTGGAAGAAAATATAGGTTTGAGACTCCAGCATATAGGTACAGGCAATGACTTTCTTATTAGAACTCCTAAAGCTCAGAAAATAATGACAAAAGTTAATAAACAGAATGGCATCAAATTAAAAAGCTTCTGCACAGCAAAGGAAACAATTAGTAACATGAAGAAAGAACCTACGGAATGGGAGAAAATATATTTGCTAACTACTCTTTTTTTAAAAAAAAGAGAGAGAGACAATTTTTTAATATTTATTTTTTAGTTTTCGGCGGACACAACATCTTTGTTTGTATGTGGTGCTGAGGGTTGAACCTGCACTGCATGCATGCCAGGCGAGCGTGCTACCACTTGAGCCACATGCCCAGCCCTGCTAACTACTCTTTGACACAGGATTAATATCCAGACTATATAAGAAACTTTAAAAAAATTAATACCAAAACCTCAAATAACCTAGCTTAATTGGGCAAATGAATTAAACAGATTCTTCTCAAAAGAAGAAATAAGAATGGACAACAAATCTATGAAAATGTTCAACATCATTAGGAATTAGGGAAATGCAAATCAAAACTACAGTGAGCTTTCATCTCACTCTACTCAGAATAGCAGCCACCAAGAATATGAATAATATGGGGCTGGGGTTGTGGCTCAACAGCAGATTGCTGGGGCTGGGGATGTGGCTCAGGTGGTAGCGCGCCCGTCTGGCATGCGGGCGGCCCAGGTTCGACGATCCTCAGCACCACATACAAACAAAGATGTTGTGTCTGCCGAAAACTAAGAAATAAAAAAAAATGTTAAAATTCTCTCTCTCTCTCTCTCTCTCTCTCCCCCCCCCCGCCCTTTAAAAAAAAAAAAAAACAGCGGATTGCTTGTCTAGCACGTTGGAGGCCCTGGGTTTGATCCTCAGCACCACATTAAAAATAAATACATAAAAATAAAGGTATTGTGTCCAACTACTTAAAAAAAAGAATATGAACAATAATAAATGCTAGAGAAAATGTGGAGAAGAAGGGACACTTTTTTCTCTGTTGATAGGATTGTAAATGAATATAACCACTATTGAAATCAGTATGGAGGTTCCTCAAAAGACTAGGCAGGAAACCACCATATAACCCAGCTATACAACTAATCAATGTTTATCCTAAAGAATTAAAGTCATAATACTAGAGTAGTACATGCATACCCATGTTTATAGCAGCACAATTCACAGTTGCCAAACTAGGTGCTTATCAAGGATGAATAAATAAAGAAAATGTGGCATATACACACAATGGAGCTTTATTCAGCCATAAAGATGAATTATGTCATTTGCTGGAAAACGGATGAAACTTGAGAACATTCTGTTACACAAAATAAGCTAAGCTCATAAGATCAAGGGAGCATATGTTTTCTCTCGGATGTGGAAGCAAGAGAGGAAAAAGGAAAAGAAAGTGAAAATCAAAAGGAGATCAGTAGAGTGTAGGAAAGGGACCAGGAGATGGAGGAGTGAAGGGAAAATACTAGGGAATGATATAGGCCAAACTGGAGTGTTATATTGTGCATGTGGAAATATGTAACAACAAATACTGCCATGATTTACAACTATAATGTATCAACAAAAAAATGGAGAAAATAAAAGAAAGCAAACAAAAGAACAGAATTGCTTTCATGTATGCATGTATGTATGTATGTATACAGCCTAGCCAAACATCTATTGTGAGCATAAACATTAATACTCTGGAACAGTGATGATCCTGACACTGTTTTTTTTTTTAATTGTTCTCTTTATTCCTTTTTTCCCTCCCTCCCTCCCTTCTTTCCTTCCTTCTTTCATTCTTTCCCCTCTCTCTCTCTCTCCCTCCCTCTCTCTCCTCTCTCTTCTCTCCCCTCCCTCCCCCCCTCTCTCTCTTATTTCCCAGGCTGGCCTAAACTCCTAGGCTCAAGTAATCTTCCTGCCTCAGCTTTCTGAGTAGTTGTGACTGTTGGAGCACACCACGATGTCCAACAATAACACTTACTTTTGTAAACAAAGTTTTATTAGAACACAGAAACTTATTTACCCACAGTCTAGGCTGTTTTGTGCTACACTGGCACTTGAGTGGCAATGAAGACTTGCCTACAAAGTCTAATATATTTATTATCAGTCTCTTTTCAAGAAAAGTTTGTTGATCCCTGATTAGATTATAGATTAAAGTCAGCAGAATAAATACATAAACATTTCTTTTCTTACGACTAAAATTGGCTGTATGAAATGAGATAAATGATCTATTAAATGCCAAGATAAAAGTCTCTTCCCTATAGAAAGTGTGTATTCAGGACTAGAAATCTTGGCACTGTGTCATGTCAAATGTAGGAAAAAACCTGGCAGTTCATTTTGATGAGACTTAAGAAATTACTTTTCCAGGGCATTTTGAGGTTTATCTAAACTTTGTAGATAATACAGGGAAGAACATTTTAATCTGCAAATAGATTATGTTCATTATTAGTTTGTAATCATTTCACAACTATCATATAATATTAAAGCATCATAAGAGACTGCCTATCATAATAGAAACTTTTATGACTCTAGCCATTAACATGTATTTTTCTAGTTATTGTAGACTCATACTTTTAAGCTAGTGCTATTGGTAAAATATATGATTATATAAGTCTGATTGCCTTACTAATTTTGACCAGTTTATTTTTCAGATATCCATTTTGGGGTTTACTCTTTCAATTAATTTTTCGTTCCATGGACAATGAAATTGTTGTTGAGTATATAAGATGTTGCAGTTTCTATGTAAGTTGACCTAAGTGTCTACCACTATTGATTGGCAAAGATATAAGTAAGTTAGTATTTTTACTTGAAACTGTTATAGATCTAATGTACTTGATTTGTTTTCCTGACACAAAAGAGTATAAAACTAGAAAAACTAAACATTTTCAGGTATTAATTTCAGACATGACTGTAGGCCTGCTGCACAAAACACAATTAGGGAGATGAAGCTCAAGTAAGATGGTGGTCATACTGAGTTAAGGAGAAAATTATCAAAGTGCAAGATTATCATAGTGGTTGGAATTTTGTGGACAAGAATGTCTGAGCTATTTATGGTGGGTGCAATGTAATTATGTGTGTGTTAGAGAGAGAATACTAAAAGCCTGGAGGAAATTCATTTTTTATATGAATGTACCAGATGAGACTCTTTAAGGCTTAGCAGAGTTTGACTACTATAAAGGAGACTGAAGATGATGCTAAATGGCAATGTTGGAAGAAATGGTTTCCAGCAGAGTCAGGTTGCAGCAGCTTCATTAATATATCAGGTACTTAATTAAGAGTTCAGGAATAAACCTTAGCAAAAAGAACCACACACAAAAGAGTAAAGGAAAAATGGTAGACCTAAATTTGAAATCAAAATTGATTCATGCTGAAAATGTATGTGACAGCCAGAAAGAAAAAAGGAAAAGAAAGGTGTGTGTGTGTGAAAGGAATCTGACGACAATCAAAGGGAGATCAGTAGAATAGAGGAAAGGGATCAGGGGAGAGAGGAAAGCAGGCAAAAGAGAAATACTCGAGAATGATATTGGCTAAGTTTTATCACTATATTGTACATATGTATGAAAACATAACAACAAATCCCACCATTATGTACAAGTATAATGCACCATGAAATATGGAAATAAAGAAAAATACCAAACCTAGTGAGGTGAGGTGGAATATGCTTATAATCCCAGTGACTCAGGTAGATGAAGCAAGAGGATCACGAGCTCAAAGCCAGCCTTAGTAAATCGAGGTGCTAAAGCAGCTCAGCAAGACCTTGTCTCTCAATAAAATACAAAACAGGTCTGGGGATGTGGCTCAGTAATTGAGTACCCTGAGTTCAATCTCTGGTACCTAATAATAATAATAATAATAATAATAATAATAATAATAATAATACTAATAATAATAATACCAAATCTAATATGATCAAAACAATTCACCAGTAATTAGCCTGCATGAGACATAAAACAGAATATCCTTTATAGGAAGACAATATAATCCAGACTTCCTATGATGTATCATCTATAAATGACCAGAATATAATTTAAATTTTTTTTTTTTTGGTACCAGGGATTGAACCCAGGGGTGCTTAACCATTGAGCCACAACCTCAGCCCTTTTTTTGCATTTTATTTAGATATAGGCTCTCATTGAGTTGCTAAGTGCATCCCTTAGTTGCTGAGGCTAGCTTTGAACTCTTTTTTTTTTTAACAATTTCAATTTTTAATAATGGAAACATTTTGCTATTCCAGAAAAAATTTCAGGGGAGAAAAATCTTCCCTATAAAAATAAACTCATCAAAATTATAAATATTATAACTTTTTTACTTCTGCAATTTAAAATGCTCCCCTGCAATATCACCCCTTCATATAACACCTTTCCTGTACCATCACATTTTGAAGAGAAAACAGTATTACAGCAAAGCTCAGTTTTAATTTAACGTAACATTTGTAAAATGACTTTTTAAAATCTTTGGCCTTCAGAGCCCTTATTCTTATTTTACAACATTAAAAATGCTGCTGTAGTAACCAGTGTTTGGGAGAGAATATCACTCTTCTAGAACCATGAACAGACAGAATTTTAATACAGTAACTTACAAATTGTAACTTGTAGTGCACATGACAGGGAGGTTTGGATAAACACAGAGGAGAATATGCCTATTTCAGACAATCTACTTCAAGTAAAAAAAAAAAAAAAAAAGAATTCACAGATACCCATCAGCTACTACTTCAGGTTCTAACAGTGTCATGAATCTGAGAAACAAATGCTTCACAAACTATAAATTTACTGGGACGAGTAATTAAAAGACCAGGTGGTTGATAACAGTATATTCAAACCCAATCCACAGTCTGAATAGGAAAACCAGTATTAAAATCATGAAGGCATTCCCTGAACAACAAAGGCCAAATGTTGGGTGACAATGTCACTGAAACCTCATTGACACACTAAAAAGAAGTTACATGCAAAATTAAACAATGTGTGCCATGCATAATTTATTAGCTTTGAACTCTTGATCCTCCTGCCTTAGCCTCCTGAGTCGATGGGATTATAGGCATGTAGAATATCATTAAATTTTGCCAGAATGCAAAGAAGATAGAAAAATGAGAACCACAAGAGAAAATGTCACATATAAAAAAAAGTTCCGTGAACTGACAGGATTAGCAGAAAAAAAAATTTAAAAAGTTTTTATAACTAATTTCAAGGAATTAAAGAAAAGCTTAATCATAATGAATAAGTAGATATGGGTGTCAACATATAAATGAAAAAATTTTTTTAAAAGAAATAAAAAGTATAGTATTCGAAATGAAAAATTCATGAAACAAATCTATCATCAGATTATATAGTGCAAAAACAGCAAAAAGTTAACTTGGAGATAGACCAATAAAAATTATCTGGTCTAAAAATCAGAAAGAAAAAAAATAGAGACTTGGTTACTATCATTACAAAGTGACCTAACATACATATAATTAGATTTCTAGAAGAATAAAGGCATAAATTGTACAGAAAAAATATTTAAGACAATGATGGCTAAAATTATCTCAAATTAACAAAAAAGATGTTAACAGATTTAGGAAACTCAGTGAATACTAAAGTTAGTTACAAAGCAAATCACATCTAGATGCATCAGAGTCAACTGTAAATAATCAATTAGGAGGAAAAAGGTCTTGAAGGCAATTAGAAAAAAGTGGTGTGTTACGCATAGGTAAAAATGACTAAAATGATAGCTGACTTCTTATCAGAAATGAGAGATTTAAGTTAATGGAAAGGTTTAAGGTGCTAGAAGACAAAAACTGCTAATCCAGGATAAGTACTCTTCAAAACTGAAAGCAGAATAGACATTTTCAAATAAATAAAAAGTAAGAAAATTCAATACCAATAGATCTCTACTATTAACAATGCTAAAAGAACCTCTTCAGGATAAAAGGAGATGATCCATCAGGTAGAAACAGATGCACTGTGTGTTTTAGTTTACTGTGTAATAAACTTAATGGTTTAAAATAAAAATTCTTTGTTATTTCTCCTTATTCTATGATTTGGCTTTACGTAACCTGATGGGTCCTTTGCTCTAGGTATTTATTAGTGCTTATGTGGTTTCCTTTAGCAGGGATTGTTTAACCAAAGGTAGAACTGACAAAATAGCTTTCTTTACATGTCTGCTAGCTCAACTGGTTGGGTCAGCTTATCTCCTCAAATGCTTTTAGTCATTCAGTCTTTCTAAAATTTTTTATTTGTTGATTAGATTACTAGAGGATAAAAGTAGAAGGTATATACCTTCCCAAGGTGTTAGGTCTAGGATTGGCATGGCATCACTTTCACCAAAAATATATTTTGTTCATTAAAACAAGACAAAAGACCAGCCCAGACTCAGCAGGTGGGAAATAGATATTACTTCATAATGAGAGAAGCAACATGATACAGGAATGTGGAGAATTTGGGGTAGATATTTTTAAAGACAATGCACCATAAACAGAAATGAAAAGTACTAGAAGTACTAAAATGTAGGTAAATATAAAAGGCAATATGTATACATATTTATTCTTTTAATTTCTTGGAAACATGACTAAGGTAAAAAATATAGAGTATACAGCTGTAATATGTATGACGACAAAGCACAAAGGACTTGGGGAGATGTGAGAAAGTATCACAATTTAAATTATGAAAACTGTGATAAATTAAAGAATGCATTTCATAATTCCTGGAAACATTGCTAAAACAATAATGTAAAGCAATAAAGCTAAATGCTAATGGATAAATTAAATAAAATTTAATTTTTATTTAATGTAATTTTATTTAATTACATTAAATAAAAATATGAATAGAACGAAAACAAGAAATAGATAAAAATACATCATGAAAAGTAAGCCAAGAAGAATGCAGAGGCTATACTAACATCAGATGAATTTAATTCAAGATAAAGAGTTTTATAAGAGATAAGAAAGACATTTCATAATACCATAATGTGTTTTTAAGAACACAGAAACATGACACCATACAACCAAACATTTATATGCCCCAAATATATGAAAGCTGACAAAACTGAAGAGACAAATCTATACTTTGAATTTTTAACACCCTTTTAACAACTGATAGTAACACTATAAAAAAAATCACTAATGATACACAAGAGTCTGAACAAAACTATCAACCACCTTAACCTTATTGACATTGACTGACAATGCCCAACAACTCCAGAATATATATTCTTTTCTAGTCCTCATGGAAACTTGCAAGATAGGTTATATTCTTGGCAAAAAATTTTAAATATTGAATTTCAGTTTGTTTGCTGATCACAGTAGAAATAAATGGGGTATTCTTTAATAAAACTGGTCATTAAATAAAAGCCCTACAAATCATCAATAAACAGTGTTTTAGTTATCTATTGTTATATTTTTAAAAATTCCAAAATTTAGTGGCTTTAAAAAATAACCATTTGCCAGGAGTGGTGGTGCACACCTGTAATTCCAGTGGCTCAGGAGGCTGAGGTAGGAGGATCAAGAGTTCAAAGCCAGCCTCAGTAATGGCGAGGCACTAAGCAACTCAGTGACACCCTGTCTCTAAATAAAATACAAAATAGGGCTAGGGATGTGGCTCAGTGGTCGAGAGCCTCTGAGTTCAATCCCCACTACCAAACAAACAACCATTTTATTTCTCATAATTTTGTAAGTCAAGACTTTAACCAAGGTTCTGCTCCAGTGTCACCTAGGCTCACCCATACAGCACATGCCTGATTCAGACTACAAGGTCTGAGATGTCTTTGTATGTCCGGAACTAAGGTGCTGACTGTTGGCTTTATGTAGTCTCCCTTTCCATGTGGTCTTTCATATGTCAGGGGCTTTCTTCAAAAGGACTCTCCCTCCAGCAAGATAGCCTGGGCTTCTTTACAGTGTGGCACAGGGTACCACAGAGAAGAAAAAATGAGTTTGTACCTTTAAAGGATACAGTCAGTCCTTCCTCAAGTCTCAATCTTGGGTAGGATCTTGGTCCATGCATTTTGGGGGAATTTATAGTTGGATGACATTTTAATCTACATTACTATGTGAAATGTCTTTGTTTTCATGATTTCATTTTTGCTACATTGTTTCTTTTCCATACAATTAACTACAATACAGGATAATCTATTGATGATAATGTCTCTTCAATTGGTTGTGTGAAGCTTGCTCTATAATAATTTATATAGAAAAAACTTATGGGAATAATATTCTCTAAATGACAATTTCCTGATTTAAAAACATATAATTTGTAGCCAGTACAATAGTGCATGCCTATAATCCTAGCTACTCAGGAGGTTGACAAGTAGGAGAATGGTAAGTTTGAGGAGAGCCTGGGCAACTTGGTGAGACTCTGTCTCAAGAAAAATAAAAACAAAACAAACATTAATGACTGCAGATGTAGCTCAGTGGTAGAGCACTCCTCAGTTCAATCCTCAGTGCTGGGGGTTAAAAAAGGTCATTCATCACCATACTAAGACACTCCGTAGAGAAAAGTAATTGCAAGAACATTGTTCTCCTTCCTTGGGATATGTTTTTTTTTTTTCCTAGATTGGAATCTAGAAAGCCTTTTGTGTGCTTTGTGCTCTCATTATGGTTATGTGGCTTTTTAAATCTTGTTCATGCCATTGGATGTAATATCAGATTTTGGGTTTTTTTTTTTGGTGGTGCTGGGGATTGAACCCAGAGCCTTGTGCGTGTGAGGCAAGTACTCTTCCAACTAAGCTATATCCCCAGCCCCAGTGGATTTTTTTTTTTTGGAGGGGAATCTCTTCTCAACACATTTTGTGCCAGATTGTACTTGAGAAAGGGAAGTGATATGTACAGCATGGAACGATATTAGTTTCTGATTTTCCCACTTTTTAAAATCTTTTTAAAAAAATTATTTTTAATTCTAATTTGTTATATATGACAGCAGAATGCACTATAATTCATATTACACATATGGTACACAATTTTTCATATCTCTGGTTGTATACAGAGTCACATCAGTTGTGTCTTTTTTGAAGAGAGAGAGAGAGAGGGGGGGGAGAGGGACAGGGAGAGGAAGGAAGGGAGGGAGGGAGGGAGGGAGGGAGGGGAGAGAGAGATTTTTAAATATTTATTTTTTAGTTCTCGGCGGACACAACATCTTTTTTTGTATGTGGTGTTGAGCATCGAACCCGGGCTGCATGCATGCCAGACAAGCGCGCTACTGCTTGAGCCACATCCCCAGCCCCTAGTTGTGTCTTTATATGTGTACTTAGGGTAATGATGGTAATCTCATTCCACTGTCTTTTCTATCTACTATTTAGATGTATTTGAGAACTTTAAGAAAAATCAGAAATACTCTTTCCTATTTTCATGAAATCATGAATTTTTAGCCATATAAAATCTGTCCTGATGGGTTTTGGTTATATTTTTATACCTCATGAAAAGAGAAGAAATGTTTGCCAGGACAAGCCTCTAAACTGGAAGCTAATAGCCATGTTATCTTGTGTGCTTTCTTCCTCCACATCATCACTTAGGTTTGAGTAAGGCCAAGAACTAATGACACAAAGAACAGAAGGAACTTTTCTTGTGATTACTGTATATTGTTTAAAGACAGCAAAGAATCAACTATTTGTAGCATTTTGAAAAATCCACATATAAATTTTTACTAGACTTTAAAATTTCTTCTTTGATACTCTGGTTCTACTCAAATGGTCCACTCTCAGAGGGGAAATTCAGAGAATCCTGGGAGAGTCATTATTTGTGAAGTCATAGTTATGAACAAAATCCTTTCTTGCAAAGACTTTCAAGCTGCCTCCCTTTAGCTTTCACTCATTAGTGCTGGTTGATACCTGATGCTATTTAAAAAAAAATCTGATCCTTATCTCACACATCCCTCTCACAAATATTGTAGAAGTACATTGTGATCCCACGAATCTTTGTCCATGGCCATCTTTCCCAGAATTCCCCAACTGTCTCTCATTTCACAGGGTTTAATCAACCTCCTTCCATCCTATTTCATATAAAGTAATCAACATTCCTTATAAAAGCTGACAGCACTTGGGTCCCCAGAACAATCCTTGTTGAGAAGGAAAAAGAGAAATTCATGACCAAATAGTAGAGAAGGCAGCCGAGTCACTTAAAAGCTAAAATTGTAATAAAAGAGAAAAGAATGATCAAGGAACCAATTAAAAGACTATTCATGTATTTTTCTCCTAAGAACCATCAGCCATGCTTCCATTTGCACAGGACGTTGGAAAGCGAAGCAAAATCCAAAGGACCACCAGGAAAAGTAACATCTTACTCCCCTAGTCCAGCTGCTGACCCCTCTCCACAATCTCTATTTGCAATGGAAATCTTACACCTTCTGGATGAGACAGAATGATGTAAATCGCTGGCCAAACAAATGAAAAGGCAGCAGCCTATTGTTAGTTCCTGGTTCACTTCCATTAACCAGTACCGGCTCAAGGGGCAGGCAACTCCATTTCCACCTTCAAAGGAGGAGTTGGGCGGGGCTAGGTTTTGCACATGCTCCCAAGGCAGGTTTCTGGGCATGCTCACCTTACCATATAACTGTGCTGTTTAAAAAACTTGGCATTAAAGATAAAGCAACCTTACTTTATACTTAATTGTGAATGGGCTGCTCTAACTACTCCTCTTTCATATTCATTTGTTATTTTTAACCATGCTTTATGTCTTCACTCTGTTTCGAAGAGGCAGCTGGAGCCCACAGGTCTAGACCCTCATCTGGGTCCTGCCAGAGGAACCATCTACCACAAAGAGAATCAAGACAGTCATCGAAGACAACATTCCAAATTTTTATCCAAGTAGAGAATCCAACAGTTAAACTGTCTGCAAAAGTGTAATTTTTTTTTTGTAGGTAGACTGAGATATATAATTATCTTTCTGAAAACACTGCAATTTTATTTTGTTCTAGTAAGTAAAGTCAATCTAGATGAGTACAGAAAAGGGTGGAAATTTGGTACTAAGGTAATCAAATACAACTTAAAAATATGACCACACACATCTATTTTTTCTCTCACCCAAAACAGCTAAAGGACAATACACAGATTTCTAAAAAGATACATGAGGCAATGGTAGATGAAACAGTGCACGAATTCTTTGGAAGATAAAAAGTGGATAAGAAGAGGACAACAGATTCAAAAGAGCTGTGGAACCAAAACATTGGTATCTAGCTGGGGCTGACTGCAGGAACTGAAACCCTTTCAGTTCTCCAAAAACTCAGATGCACAAGCACAGGCACCACAGTATGGAGGAACTGAGAGGATCCGCACACCAAACACCAAGAGCATCATGTGCCCTCAGCTCCCTGTCTTTCCAATTTAAACCACCAATTTCACTGTAATGGTATAGGACTCGTCTTAGGATACAATGAGTTGTCCAGTGAAATCTTCAAATCTGACTCCCTCAGTGCAAAAGCTGGCTTGCCAACCAGTGCTGTTGGCATGAGGCCCAAAGGCCACCCACCTGTTCACAACAGAGCTGCCTGTCAGCTTTGGGGAATTTCACCAGCACGATGATCAGAGGACACCAGATGTTTCAGATAAACTGCTAACAAGAACGAGAGACTCCAAAACAAAACTTTTAAAAAGAGGAGGAAGAAGGAAAAGCAAATAGAGGAAAAAGAGATAATACAGTGGGCAGGGTAACACTTTCTGAAAAGATATAATAAATATCCTCCCTGAGATATATTTTAAAAAGCTATAATAAATGTCCTCGGGGAGGATATTATATCCTTGAAATGGGAATAGGATACGATTAAAACATTGAAGAATATAAATTCCTTTTAAGAAGGGAATGTGTAGATCTTTCCATCTTCTAAGATCTTCTTTGATTTCTCTCTTTAGGGTTCTGTAGTTTTCATTGTATAGATCTTTGACTTCTTTCATTGATTCTCAAGTATCATTTTTTTTTTGAGGTTATTGTGAATGGAGTAGTTTTCCTCATTTCCTTCTCAGAGGCTTTGTCACTGATATACAGAAATACCTTTGATTTATGGGTATTGATTTATATCCTGCTCCTTTGCTGAATTCATTTACTATTTCTGGAAAGATCGACCTTGTTCTTGGATAGGCAGAATTAATATTATCAAAATGACCATACTACCAAAAGCGCTATATAGATTGAATGCAATTCCAATCAAAATCTCAATGGCATTCCTCATAGAAATAGAAAAAGCAATCATGAAATTCATCTGGAAAAATAAGAGATCCAGAATAGCTAAAGCAATCCTTAGCAAGAAGAGTGAAGCAGGGGGCATCACTATATCAGACCTTAAACTATACTACAGAGCAACAGTAACAAAAACAGCATGGTATTGACACCAAAACAGACTAATAGACCAATGGTACACAACAGAGGATACAGAGACTAACCCACAAAACTACAATTATCTTATATTAGACAAAGGTACCAAAAACATGCACTAGAGAAAAGATAGCATCTTCAACAAATGGTGCTGGGAGAACTGGAAATCCATATGCAACAAAATGAAATTAAACCCCTATCTCTCACCATGCACAAAACTCAACTCAAAATGGATCAAGGACCTGGGAATAAAACCAGAGACTCTGCGTTTAATAGAAGAAAAAGTAGACCCTAATCTCCATCATGTGAGATTAGGCTCCAACTTCCTTAATAAGACTCTTTTGGTGCCAGAATTAAAATCAAGAATCAATAAATGGGATGGACTCAAACTAAAAAGTTTCTTTCTTCTCAGCAAAAGAAACAATCTGTGAGGTGAATAGAAAGCCTACATCTTGGGAGCAAATCTTTACCTCTCACACATCAGATATAGCACTAATCTCTAGGGTATATAAAAAACCTCAAAACCTAAACACCAAAAAAAAAAAATAACCCAGTCAATAAATGGGCCAAGGACCTGAACAGACACTTCTCAGAAGATAATATACAATCAGTCAACAAATACATCAAAAAATGTTCATCATTACTAGCTATTAGAGAAATGCAAATCAAAACCACTCTAAGATTTCATGTCACTCATCAGAATGGCAGCTATTATGGATACAAACCACAATAAGTGTTGGCTAGAATGTGGGAGAAAAAGGCACTCATACACTGCTAATAGGACTGGAAATTGGTGCAGCCAATATGGAAAGCAGTATGGAGATTACTTGGAAAATTGAGAATGGAACCACCATCTGACCCAGCTGTCCATCTCCTCAATCTATATCCAAAGGACTTAAAAACAGTATACTACAGGACACAGATGCATCAATGTTTACAGCAGCACAATTCACAATAGCTAAACTGTGGGACCAACCTAGATGCCCTTCGATAGATGAATGGATTAAAAACTGTGGGGTGTGTGTGTGTATGTGTGTGTGTGTATGTATACACACACATATACAATGGAATATTACTCAGCAATACAAGAAAATAAAATCATGGCATTTGCAGGTAAATGGATGGAGTTAGAAAAGATAATGCTAAGTTAGCCAATCCCAAAAAACCAAATGCTGAATGTTTTATTTGATATAAGGAGGCTGATTCATAGTGGGATAGAGAGTGGGAGATGGGAGGAACAACAAGCTCTAGATAGGGAAGAGGGGTTGGAGGGGAAGGGAGGAGGCATGAGGTTATTAATGATGGTGGAATGTGATAATTATTATCCAAAGTACAGGTTTGAATACAGGAACTGGGTGTGAATATACTGTGTATACAATCAGAGATATGAAAAATTGTGCTCTATATGTATACGAATTATAATGCTTTCTGCTGTCATATATGAATAAAAATTTTTAAAAAAGGTCAGTAAAACCCTCTCACACCAGCCCAGATTGACTCCCTCTTGCTGATACAGGAGAACAGTCATTTTAAAAATAATCATGAGGAAAAAAAAAAAACCCTTTCAAGTCTGAAATTCAAATATTTCACAACAGAAAATGGACAAAAAGATAAATATTGGGGCTAGGGTTGTAGTTCAGTGGCAGAGTGCTTCCTCAGCATGTGTGAGGCACTGGGCTCGATCCTTAGCCACCACATTAAAAAAAATAAAATAAGGGCATGCTGTCTATCTACAACTATATATATATATATATATATATATATATATATAGAGAGAGAGAGAGAGAGAGAGAGAGAGAGAGAGAGAGAGAGAGAAGGGGGGGACACCAAATTTGAGAAAAAAGAAAAAGGAAGACAAAATGATCTCCTACACCTCATGGGTCTTTTTTTTTAATATGTATTTTTTTAGTTGAAGTTGGACACAATGCCTTTATTTTTACTTTTGTTTTTATGTGGTGCTGAGGATTGAACCCAGGCCCTTGCACGTGCAAGGTGAGTGCTCTACCACTGAGCCACCACCCCAGCCCCCCACCTCATGGGTCTTAAACGACCTAAAGCACATGACATAGTCAGTACTGTTTATGAACACAATAAATGTCCATAAATATCAGTTGCAATTTAAAAAACATTCTACTATTGACAAGAGGAATCACTGTGCAAAGCACCACCATAAAGATAGGAGGTTTACCAAATAAACTCCAGAGAAGATTTCTGCGTCAAGGGAGAAAAGGTTCAAATTTAATCCTTGAGACTGACAGGACCATAAACATTAATATCATCACTTGGATTCAAAGTCCAGCTTCAAGGGAACAAGGATTACTCTGGTAGTTCTTGGACCAGGAATCCTTAAGAATGTCATCAGATGACTACAGGGCTGGGTAGGAAAGAAAGGTCCCAGAGCAGGACACAGGACTTCTCGTGGGGACGCATCTCACTCACACCCTACCTTGAGGTGATGAAGTCACTGGCTCACCTAACCCCAACTCACTTCCTTCCTCCTGTTCTCTGATCCCTCCTCCAGCTGCAGGCAGGGCATCAGAGGCCCACTGGCTATTCTCTGTCTCTCCCAGGATGGACTCCAGGTCTACCTCCTCCAGGGTGCTCCCCTCAGAGGACAGCAGTTTATCCAAGCCAAATTTCAGTATGTCACTCAACTTGAATGAAGAAAACGAGAGATCCAGTTAGTTCTCATGAAAACACAGATGAGGATGTGTGACTTGCTAAGTGTCTAAATGATACCAGGTAATTCTTTCCCTGATGGACTTTCTTCTCTTCCATCACAAATGACACCTGCCAGGCTGTTTTGAAGTTGGATGAGGAATAAGCAGAGAGGTGATAAATGATGATCAGAGATGTTGACTTTGACAATTATTTACAATACCAAAAAAAATTTGGGCCTCCAATTTTTTTGAGGAGTGGGGGCAGATAAAATGATTCCAGCATCTTCTATAGCACTTCTCACCAGCATTTTTTACAGGCACTTCCAGCAGTCCTGAGAGAACTCAGAGAACCTGTTGGCTACCTTCTTACCTCTCCCACTGCCAAACTCTTATAAAGAGAAGGTGCCACTGAATACCTCATCTCACCATGAGCTGCCACCTGTCCTTGCCAAGCCGCTTTGCTACTACAGTGGTTTATGGGACCCACTTTGGCAAAACCATAACCACCCTGATCACCAGACCCAAAAGCCCTTTCTCAATTTCAATCTCCCTGGATAGTCCTGCGGCACTCCCCATCCTGCCCTCTTGCTCCCCCTAGGGGATATACTCAGCCTACTTCCTATGGCTACAGGAACCAGAATCTTAGATAGTGTTACCTGGCTTTCATTTGCTACTTGCAACTCTCCACCTCCCTAAGTACTATCTCTTAGGAATTCTGAACCAATTGGGATCCACATCATGGGACTTCATTTTCATTTTGCCCTTTTAGATTTGGTTAATTATCTCTAGATTGCCTATTCTGTAACTTGGAAACTTTAGCTTGAAAATACCTCAGATGAAAACTATGACAAAAACTAAGCAAAACCATACCTGTTATATTTATATTTAACTTTGGTGTACATATATATAACCAAGCCAAATGGCTTTGGCATTTAGTACCCAAAACAGAAGAAAGCCAAGTATTTATGATGAGGCTCAGTCCATACTGGGACCCTTCCCTCTTCCACTCCTTGGACTATGTCTCCTGGTTTCCCTCGCTACTGCTCACTCACAACATGTCTTTAAGGAACTACCCATTTTTTAAATGAAAACCACTTTATTATAGTAACTAAGAGCATGTAGTTGGAAGTTAAAGAGTGCTCGGATTAGAGTCATGAATCTGATGTTTGGAAAATTTCTTAAGATGGAGGTAAAGACAACGTCTATCTCATTTTTTTGTTATTCTTCTTCTGAAACAACTGGAAAAAGTGCATGTCACACAATGCTTAGCACACAGTACGAATTCAATAAGTGTTCACCGCATCTGTATCTGTTCTCTGTTTCTGTTGTGTTCTCCTTCTAAGACAAGGAACCTGCTTTCCTTTATCAGGACTTCACTGCTCTATACTGCTTAGATTTATCAAACCAGAACCACGTCTTTTACTATTAGATTCTTTTAATAACTTAAAAAATGTCCTGCTGTATTTTGAGACAAGGCAGTGAGTTATCACCCTTGTTCCTGGCAACCATAAATAACTCACAGTCTGGTGGGGAGGAAAGAATCAAGACAGAACCAGAGTGTGATTTCTTGCCATGGCTTGGGCAGGAAGTCCCACCGAGGTCCTCTCCACCAGCCCATAGTTTGTACTGGCCCCAGGATCTGGTCCCATGGCAGAGTTTTTGCCTGTGCATTTCACAATGATGTGCTAGCAGCCAATGCCACAGGGAAACCCCTGACTGAATGCCTGGAGCTCCCTCCACTGGGGAAGCATCTCCTCTAACTCCTGACGCCTGTGCCTTCACAACAGCCCATGATGAGCTCCTCTCCCAAGGTCCTGTGAAGAAGTATATTTAGACACCTACAGTGTACACGCACCTCTCTCTCAAGCTTTCACCTTCCATTTGAAATTGCCTCTTCAATAGTGTGAAAATAAAATGCACAGCCTGCCCGGCCACCATGACAGATGAGCATGCAGAAGACTCAAAACACAAAAGGCCAAAGACTCCAGTTACTCTCTAAGATAAACTAAAGTCAAGCAAACAAACAAAACCTAGGGTTCTTCTTTCGAGTTCTAGTACCCCCAAATCTGTGACCCTTTCCTGCAGGTGAGTGACTCCCTAACAAAAACAGCACCTTCCCTGTCTGTAATGCTGATGAGTAAAGATACAGATGTGAGAAAACTGCCATTTTTAAACTCATGCTTGGGCTAGTTGTAAATTTGATGATTCTGCTTGTAATACTGTGTAATTTTTTCCCTTTCATATACCTCTTGAATTTTTTGTTTGATAAGCTGATCCTTTTAAAGCCTGGTTTTTCTTGCAAATTTTTCTAATTCCTTTCTTTTCTGAGTCTCCCTCTAACAATAATGTATATTGATTTTTACTACAAATTCTGTTGACTAAAGCCTACATTATCTTCATCTTTCTAATTTCTATCGCTGTCTTCCTACTTTCTACTCTCATCTTTCAGGCTTAAAGGCTTAAAGCCATCTTGGAACTTGCTCTCTCACACTGCCTGCCTCAAAACAATAGCCAACTCCTGTCATTTTTCTGCAGTTTCCTACAGCAGACTTTCCCACAGCTACTACCTTTTCTCAGACATTTATTACTCTCTTCATGCTTGAATCATACTAGATAATAGGGGTTGATCTCTCTGCATCTAATCCCTCAGAAGGACTTGGGGTATATTATAATATAGGTTCAATTTTATCTCAAAGGCTTCTGCTAAGGAATAACTCTAAACCTCCTACCAAAAGAGAGCTCTCTAGGATATTCTAAGCCAGCAATTGACTCCCATCTAATTTTTCCTTCTTCAACAAATTAACTCTAGTGCTTTCATCCCTATATCCTATAGCATAATTTTGAATTCCTAATCTTGTTCACTCATCTCTGAGTATGGAATGAGTACTGTAAGTCACTACTCAAAGCGTCTGGGATTAAGGAGGAGCTATGGAACTAATCATCACTGATTAAAAAAAAAGGAAGAAAAAAAAAGAACTTAAACAAATTCTCTCTGAGGTAACTCGTGGCACACTCATCTTTAGAAGCCATAAAGAGATTAGATCCTTGATGTTCAGTTACATGCTCAAAGTCATGCATCCAGTAAGGGATAAGATGTGAATTTCAATCCAAGTTAGATGGTTAAAAGCTCATTCTCTTTATTCTATTTTCTCTGCCTTTAAATGCCACCCTCATTTTTAGCTTGTATGGCACCTTGCATGTAGTTAGGTACTGAGAGGGTAAGAATTAGGCCAATGAAAAAAATGTGTAATTTGCAACAATGGGTGGTTAATGCTGGTCCTTTTTATTTGCATTCTCATCCAAAGATAGTACTGGTTATAAATCATGAGACTCTAAAAGGAACACATTTTACCTGGAGGTCAGGATCAGCCAAAGGTTTCTGGGCTCCCAGAGTAAAATGGTCTCTTTCTATGATCGTGTTGGTGAGCTGCAGTTTGGAGGCTGCTTTCCTATAAACTATTTCTTAAACAGTGTCTCGGCCAATCAGCCAGATCACTTTCACAGCCCTGTATGGGAGTCAAATGAGAGAAGTGTTAGAAGTCTGCAAAGCTGGGGAAAAAAGCATGCCAGGAAAATACACCCAAAAGGAAGCAAAACCAAATGCCACATTCAGGAAACAATGAAAAGGACACTGCTCATTGGGACCTGAGCATTTGTTAGAGAAATCTGGCCTCAACTTCTTCCTGAACTTTTCCCCAAAAGAGAAAGAGGAAGGAAGATGAAGTGACCACTATTGGGCCTTCATCTGTAGCCAGGATAACCCCTGGCAGGCATGTTACCTCAAGTCAAAGGGTAGCTGAACACAACTTTGTTTCCTCTTTGTGATACTGGGAACCCAATCCAGGAGAGCTTTACCATGAAGTTATAATCCTAGCCTTAAAAAAAAAAAAAGTTTTGAGACAGGGTTTAGGTAAGTTGCAAGGTTGGCTTTAAACTTGATCTTCCTGCTTGAGTCTCCCATGCTGATAATGATTACAGGCATGTGCACCCACTGGCTTTAACTTCATTTTTAAACTGAATTAGGATCTAACGTGAGAAACATGAACTAAATAAATTCTAAGTTTCTTCTAATCATTTTGGAATTTAACTCTTCTTTTCAACAAAGTGAGTCTGAACTGATCATGGGACCACTGATCCCCCAACATGACTCTACAAGCCAGCAGCACAACGGGGTTCAAACCCAGTGAACTCTAACTCCAACGTGGCACTGTTGTCAGCACTACACGGTCCACCTTCCTCCCCAATCCACAGCTGCAAGCCACCAGAGCAGAAAGGTGCCAATGACTAACTCACTCACTTGTTCTGGCCAATTCAGTGAGCTCTGGCAGCTGCCCGCAAGTCATTTTGAGGATTAAAATCACTGTCAGAAAAAATAACAGTATCTGCTGCTTTTAAGTTCATGCCAACTCCACCTGAAAACCATACAAAAAAGGAGCATGATCAGCAACACACAAATAAGGAACTAGAAAACACACAAGGCAGGACTAGGTCCTACTGAAAATCTGAAATCAGTCCAACTGACTGGTTTCATCCTTCAAACTGAAATTTCTGCCCCAAACTTCAGGTTTTGACCACCCTACAGTGGTCAAAAGTGCTACCTCACCTTTCATTGCGTGAACTGGGAAAATTTAATTATCAAATATAACAGAATGAGAGGTAAGCAGAAGAAAAGGATGCTTAAGTTAATTGCACGAAGACATTTAATATTTGTTTGAAAACCTTGATTGGATTTTGCTTCAAACAGTCTGTGAATAAGGACACAAGTTCTTTCAGAAAACAGCTCCAAAAATAAGAGGTCTGGGGGCTGCAGTTGTAGCTCATACAATATGATAGGTCCTAGCTTAAGTAAGTTCTCTCGACTTTGTGATCTTTCATCCAATTTTAAAAAAATTACAGAAATGTCTTAGATGCCAAGGGCAAGGGTGGGAAAAAACAGAAGGTGTTAGACTCTATGGGGGAAAGGGGTAGATTCTCAACTTTCTTCAAAGGAATTCTCAAGAAATTTTATTCTAAGAAGAAACTAGGAAGAAAGGAGAAAAAGGCACAGGTGGAAAACAGTTTGATTTTTTTTCCTGAAAGGGTAGGTGTATCAGGAAGCCTATGGGCACACAGTTTCAGGGAAGGGAAGAACCAGTCTCACATCATACCATGGGAAGACGCTGAGAGCTAAGGTTCTAGAAGGAAACTAGAGAGTTCCCACTGATCTTTGACTAGGTTCTGAACACACACCCATTTTCTCCTTATTTTTCCATTAAAATGGTGAAATGTTTCATTTGTAAATGGCAAACACAGTAAAATGTTTGCTTTGGCATATGAGGGAAGAAAACTTCATTTGACAAAGAAAAGAAAATACTTTGAAAATGCTTTGAGATTTAATTAGCAAGTGACCTCACTCAGCACAGCACAGTCATTTGTCAGAAGCTTCCCTGGCTGTCCTTCCCCACCCCATCGCCACCCCTCCAATGCACACACTCTGTGTTATAGTGTGTTTTATGTTACCGAAAGGGCTCTTATATATAAATGTTTCCTTTCAAATACAAATAACTCTGACATGGTTACAGATGTTTAGTTTCCAATTAGCAGTAACCCTACACTCAAGAATGCCCCTCCTTTTGCTCCTGACCTTTAGCAAATGATGATTTCCCAAAGGAATCTGGCATCCATACAGGAGAAAGAATGGAAAGTGGGAAAAGTGCCAGAACTTTCTGCTTTCAGATACCCTATACTAGGGTACTCTCTAAACCCCATAACCAGGTTAAAAAGCAAAACAGAACTGCTCAAAAGGTAATGTAATTGCCAAAGAAGAAGCCATTTTTTAAAGTAATATTTAATTAAATGACATTAATTATAAAGCAATGATTAAATGTAATTTCAAATTTCCTTCTAGTACAAATTGTTTAAATGAAAGGTTAGATGATAGTTGGATTTACATATATATATATATATATATATATATATATATATATATATATATATATATATATATATATATACATACTAAGCAAAAACACATTTCCAGGTTACCATTTTGCAAGCTATTGAGAGGAGGGAGCTGGAGTAGTGAGAAAATTTAGAACCTAGTGACTACCAGGATAAAAAATTGGAACATCTGGGTTTTCACTCTGCTTTGGACACTGAGTTTTTTGAGTTGGCAAGTCCCAGTAACCTCTGAGTCTCAGTCCAGTTGAGAGGCGTGCAGTAATCTACATCCAGCCCTTTGATGTGCTCTCCGGGAAGCGCTCCAAGAAGGTGCTTTGGAAACACAAAGTTGTTTCGATGCACTGTGCCCATGGCTTGCCAAGTGCTCACACTGTTGAACTGCTGGCCTCTAGGTAGCCCCAAAGAGAGATTTAAAATCATGGGGTAATTCTACACTGTTTTAAAAAGATATGATAATAAACTGATGACATGAAGACAAACAGGTTCTTTCTTTGTCCTCTATTAACAATGATGAGGAAGAGTTTCCAGCCTCTGTTTGTGCTGCACTGCTGGGGGTTGAACTCAGGACCTCACACCTGCCAGGCAAGTACCACTGAGCTATATCCCCTGCCCATCTACAGCCTTTCTGAAAAAAAGAATACCCTCCATCTCCCAGACTCCACTTCTTCTGTAAAGTAAAGCAAACAAATTGAGGTCTTGAAGGTCTTATAAACTTTTATCATTGTCTGAAAATCATTTCCTCAATAGCCCTGTGTGTACTCTAAGACTGTTCTGGGCATCTACAAAGCCTAAAAGACATGCAGATACTAATGCCTTTCAACTTCTAGTCTCTCACTCCAATAAATTCATTCCATGTTCACTTTATGTATTTATTTAAGATGTGGTTTTGCTATGTTGCCCAGTTCGGCCTTGACCTTCTGGGCTCAAGTGATCCTCTTGCCTCTAGCCGGGAACACAGGCCTGTGCAACCACACCTGGCCCAATGTTCATTTTAATCACATATTTGTTATCCTGGCATTGTGTGACAAGAAAAATGATGTATTTTTAATTACAATACTTGTATTCTGCAATTGTATAGTTCTTGGCAGTTTATGAGATGCCTGTATACCTGTAATCTCTTTACTATGCAACATTCCTGTAGGACAAGAGGGAATTAACAGGTGAAAAATAAGATAAAACTCAGGAAGGTTAGGTAGACCCCCTGTCAGGATGTGTAAGCAGCAGTGACCAGGACAGAATTGTGATCCATGGCTCCAAGGGAGAGTTCCTTGGCTACCCTAAGCTGTTGTTCACAACAGGAAGTTAAGGAAGCATAAAAGTATCTACCAGATATAAAAACACACACTCATGCCAGGGGCAGTGGCACTCATCTATAATCCCAGCAGCTTGGGAGGCTGAGGCAGGAGGATCCAAGTTCAAAGCCAGCCTCATCAACAGCAAGGGACTAAGCAACTCAGTGAGACCCTGTCTCTAAATAAAATACAAAATAGGGCTGGGGATGTGACTCAGTGGTCGAGTGCCCCTGAGTTCAATCCACCTTCCCAAACACATACACACACATTCATTTACAAGAATATGGAAAATCTCCAAATAAGTTCAGTTTTTTATAAACATTTTCAGGATTATGAAAACACACTGGAGCCTAATATAAACTATGGACTTCCTCAAAAGAGAGACTTATGAACATGTATATGTACACACACACACACACACACACACACACACACACACACACACACTTTCCCATATAGTTTATCCAGGTCAAGAATCCCCAGATTCTTTGGCACACACTGGATGGCCACACAGTGTGGCAGTCAGGTGTGTGCTCTATTTCATGTGATATAAAAATGGAATTAGGACACTGCTCATGGGGAACCACTAGCTCAGGGAATACATGCTGGTCACAAATCTGTGGTACCCACAGAGACACACATGCTATGGAGAAGGATAACAAAGGGAAGTGGGAGAGAGAGTTGGAATGGCTTTCTGGAGGAGAGAGTACCAAGGTATATATCATCCTTCCAACCTTTGTACCTAACACTTCAGATACCAGGCAAGTTTAGAATGCAGTATTCTGAGCACAGGAGAACTATTCTGCCGAGACCATTCTAATTTCCCCTTTCACAGGGCGCAGCGGAGTACTTATAAGGTGTTTCCCCTTGTACATTCACCCTTTGAATTGTTCCTTTCCTAAAGAATTCAAAGGTTAAGTGGCTGCAGAGCACCAAAAGTGTTTCTGCCCACCCAACCTATAGGGAGATCCGCTAAGTACCCACAGCAACCTCAGTCTTTGAAAGTCTTAGTTGGTTTCAGGCTCTAGCCAATATCCTCTTCGACTCTTCCTCACTAACATAATTATTAATGCTCCCCTGGTTCCTCCTTAATCCAAGACCCTACCTCCAGTGCTGAGCTTTGATTTTTAGGCTATACGCTCTATATAGTAGAGGTCCCCAAAGTTCAGATGATGATGGACAGGAGCCCCGACTTAATCAAAGTTAGCACTTTGGGAGCTGAGCTGAGTTCAAATAAGCTGTGTCTGACTATCCTCACGATACCTACTGAGGGAATTCAAGAATGCCTGACCATTAATATTTCTCATATGGTATGGCTGCCTGGTTTTGGAAAATGGTCACCCACTGGCAACCCACAATTGGGATTACCCTTTTGCTGAAGGTAGGGTAAGACTAAGCAGCCTCCTGGTCATACTGCTCATTTTGGTTTTTGTTTGTTTTTTAAAAAAACTTTCTTCCTATATTTATTTTGTCAAGCCAACTACCATTTAATCTGTAATTCCCTGAACACTTGCAATGAATGTCCTTTCACCCTTGCATCCTTGGGTAACATCTCATCTGAACTCTGCTAAGGAATGACCTCAGAGTCAATCACTGTGCAGGTACTGCACTTGAACAGTTGGCTTTCAGAGCAGGGGAGGACTCATCTACCTTTCCCACAGTATCCCTCGGGCCATCATGTCTACTAGAATGAAATGATCTTGAGAGCAGAAACAGGATCTTCATAGAGCACACAGGACAGGAGTCAAGAACATGTTCTGGAATCCAGCAGACCTAAGTTTAAATCCAAGTCCTACCACTTACTACTGTGTGACCCTGTACAAGCGAGTAAACTTTCTAAATTCTTCATATACCACATAGGGCCTTGTAAAAATTAAATGAGATAAAGCATGTAAAACACAATGCCTATCAGACAGTGATAAAAAAGTGGTAGCTATTATCAAATCTAGTAAGTGGAATAATGTGAAAACTTAAAACCTCCATTAACATATATACACTCTCTCTATTTTTCTCCAGTGTTCTGTCTCAACAACTGTCCAGGAAACAGCCCTGCCTGTACCAAAGAGGCTCTTCATGCTTACTACACCTACCCTTCTCCCTCCTCACCAAATGAGCTGCAACAAGGGGCAGGAAGCTGGGGTTTCTTTGGCACCTACTGACTATTCTCTGGGTTCAGAGTCCAAATCTATTTTCTGTTGATTCTGGTGATATTCCACCAGACTTCTTTTTCATGTGGTTTAAATCTTGCACTGAGGAAAGCATGTGCTTTTAAAAGCATGTGTATATACATATACATGTATAAAAAAGAGAAATACTAAACAAAATAAGTTTGTATCTAGTGAATGTGAAAAGGCAGTCATTCTCTGTGTTTTGGTACTATTAACCATGTTGCAATTCCAGGCATCCCTAAAACCATTCTCTGCATTCTTGGAGAATACAGCAATGGTCAAGGTTGCCAGATTCTCTACTTGTCCTTCCTAGACCCATTTTCAAGTCATCAAAAGATCTACCACCACCTGAACTAATTGCTCCTTTCCTGTAACTCAAAAAAGTTGCATTTACTGTAATTGTGCACTCTGCACAGCTCATGAATTTCTTTATTTAAATATATTTCTTAGAAAAGCAGTGGATTCAGAATTTTTCAAGTTTGATTTTCTAAAGTCCTTCATTTGGGTATTAAGGGGAAAGTAAGAACAGTAGAGAGTACTGAGCTAAAAACTGTACATCTCCAGAAGTCTGGGTGGAAAGCCTTCTAGATCTAACAAACAAAATAAAGCAAAAATCATTATGCTTTTGGGGCTGGGATTGTGTCTCAGTGGTAGAGCGTTTGCCTAGCACAGGCGGGACCTGGGTTCGATCCCCAGCACCACATAAAAATAAAGGCATTGTGTTGTGTCCATCTACACCTAAAAAAATAAATATTAAAAAACAAAACAAAACAAAAAAAAACTATTATGCTTTTGAGGTAGAATGTTTAGTGTAAATCTCTGGACCTACCAAGTAGCTCAAAAGTAATACTGCTCTTTAAAAATTAAGACTCTTATCATGTTAAAACCTTTCTAAAGTATACTTTTATGGCAGTGACATTTTATGCTGACAATAATAAGCAATGATAGAATATTTTAAAACTTCAGTGCATGACCAATTGGGAGAAGCTAAACAGCAGCCTGGGCCTTAGCAGATGCATGATTTTGAGGCCACCTTGACTCTGGCTCTCAGTTACCAAGGCTTTTGTCCAGGCTGATCTGCCACAGAATATAAATTCTAGGCTATGAAAATGGGAGCTGCCAGGAGCTGGGGAGTGGTTTCCATCACCTTGATATATCTCTCTCTTTTTTAAAAATTAATTTATTTTAATTGGATATATATGACAGAAGAATGCATTTGGATTCATTGTACACAATTGCAACACAACTTCACATTTCTATGGTTATACATAATGTAGCAAGAACTGGGCACAGCACTCAGCCACATAATGTGGCAAGGACACAAGGTCACAGAGATAATGGCTGCTAGCATTCATGCCATTCCTTTTAGTGCAAGAAAATAAAGTAAGGGAATTTTTCCACCAAAGAAAGGGAAAGGTTTACAGTGTGGTAGTTATTTTTAAAAGCTTTTGGAAGAATGTGTTTTAATTATTTAGAATTACAGCCAGGGGCTGGGGGTGTAGCTCAGGAGGTAGAGCACTTGCCTTGTATGTGCAAGGCCATGGGTTTAATCCCCAGTATGGGGGCTGGATAAAAATCCACAAAACAGAATTACAACCAGGTATAGTGAAACATACCTGTAATCCTATCTATTCAGGAGAATTATGCAGGAGGATAGCAAATTCAAGAGCAGCTGAGGGAACATAGAGAAACCTGTCTCAAGCTCAGTGGAAGAGCACTTGCCTAGTATGCCAAGGCTCTGGTTTCAACCCCCAGTACCCACCCCACACACAGAAAATCGGAATTACTAACATTCCTTCTCCTCCTTCTTCTTCCTTTTTCTTTGTGCAGAATTGGGATTGAACCCAGGGGCACTCTACCACTGAGCTGCATCCCCAACACTCTTTGTTGTGTTGTTATTGTTGTTTTGCAGTAAGGGAGATTGAACCCAGTTATGTCTTACCTCTGAGCTACTCCCCTGCTCCTTTTTACTTTATATTTTGAGACAAGATCTCACCAAATAGCCCAGGTTGGCCTTGTACTTGTGAACTTCCCACCTCAACCTCCAGAGATCCTGAGATTATAGGCATGTGCCTATCATGATGCCCACTGTGTCAAATATTTCTTAAATAAATGAAAGGATGCATGATTTCTGTATATTAATCCCTTATTACTTATTCTTATCAAAACAGAGATGAAGTATGAAAATTATGTTTCATTTAAATTTTTTCATCATTTTTTGCCTAGACAACAACAAATGCAATTTTGAAAATAAATCCATTGGTTATCATGGGGTGATACTTTTAAGTATTTTATCCCACTTTTATACTCAGATAAACCCTATACAACAAGTACACAACATTATATAAATATATGTTGGTTTTTCACTTTAGTGGGAACATGTACAAAATGATGAGTCCAAATAAAACATAACCACAACCAAATAAAAGGCCTTATACTGATTTCTTTCTGTCATGACTGTGGATGTGGAATCCTTTACAAGCAATTTAGCCCACTAATTCCAATGGTTAGAATTCGTATTTGCAGACCCCATTCACAATGAATTGACAGCCTAAATATGTTTTCTACCAATCCAATTAGTCTTTAACAAAACAAAGTCTTACAGCTTTATAAAGTACTACCTTTTAAAAGGCAAATCAGTCACAGGACTTTGAGCCAAAGGCATCCACCAAATTGTAATCTTTCTTCAAAATATAGAACCCATATCATACTGGGCTAGGTTACACAAAGGATTTGGCAATGTCCCCTGCTGTCCTCTATCATCATTGATCACTTCAGGTCAAATTACCCTTCAGTCACTTGAAGTATCATATTTATTTAGAGAGAAGTTCAAAATGCCTGAATAAAAATCTTTAATATTTTTAATGACAAGCAAAGATAAACATAGGTCAGAATCTTCATGGGCTTAGGAAAAAATAATAAGTCATCAGCTTTAAGGGACTATTTTGGTCATGTGAAACCTTCTCATGAAGCAGAAACACATGGTTTCCTTTGTGTCTCTTTTAAGTGAGATTACTTTTGCAACATCCTAAAATTAAAATATTAGTATCTAACAATGTAGCCAGAGGCAAGTTACATAATGTCCTCTCATATTCCCTTCTGTAAAAGGTTATTTTAGGAGAAGTGATCTCTACAGTTTCCTTCAATAACAAGATCCTATAAATCAATGGGCATTTAAACAGTCCAGGCAGATGGCTATCTTTTTTTTATTATTATTATTCTCACATATCTTCATGGTCTCTCTTGACTTGTTCCATTGCTTAATCTCATAATAATATTGATGCTGATAATAAAAATTTTATGCCTAACACTAACCATACTCAATCTCCTTATAGTTGGAGCCAACATCCTCCAGTTTGGGCAATCTGTGGAGTTGGAGAATAAATGACCAGTGTTTTCTACATACAGGAAAATCTTTCATTAGCTCTACTGAAATCCTGTCATTAAAGCACCCCTGACTCTTCCCATCCAAGGGCCACAACAACCCAAGTCCTTTAATCACAGAAAACCTCCTCTCTAGAATCTAGTTAATTATTTTACCTCTACAGAGAGTTGAATTAATCTGTCCAATACCATCAGCAAAAACAATGATTGGTGCTACTGCTGGATGAGAGAAATTTGAGCATTTCTTTTAATATGATTGCTCTGTAGAGATTGCAATTGTTTTTGCTGAAGTTAATTAATGCCCCGAATGACCTTCCTCATATTTCGTAGCAATACTTCAAGCTAAAATCAGAAAGAATGACTTTTTAAAAATCATAAAGTACAGGAAAAGTCTTGAAAAATCCCAAGAAATTGCACTTTTTTTGCCTGGAAAAAATAGCACAAAAGAGCAAGGGATACTAAGATGTTAGCAAGAGACCCATCCCAGGGAAGATATCTTCTCTCAAATGAAAACTTCAGTTAGGTAAACTGAGTCATACTTCTGCATGCCTACAGTATCCCAAATAGACTACAGCCAGCCCTTTTTAAAATAAGTCCAGGGAAAGTTTTACATCCTCCTTTGGTTGACCCATGCCCATGTTTAGACTGCCACAGTCAAAAAGTACTTCCTTCTGTGTAAGTAGACTCCTTCTTGCTATAATTTAATTTTGTTTTTCTGGTTCTACATGCCAGAGAAATAAATGAATCTATGCCTAAAAGATTTGGTCCCAGAATACACTCGAAATAACAAAACAAACAACCCAGTTAAAAAAAATGGGTCAGGGGCTGGGGATGTGGCTCAAGCGGTAGCATGCTCACCTGGCATGCGTGCGGCCCGGGTTCAATCCTCAGCACCACATACCAACAAAGATGTTGTGTCCACCGAGAACTGAAAAATAAATAGTAAAAATTCTCTCTCTCTCTCTCCTCTCTCACTCTCTTTTTAAAAAAAATGGGTCAAAGCTCTGAACAGACACTTCAACAAAGAAGATATATGGATGGCACATAAACACATGTAAAAGATGGTCAAGATCCCCAGTTGTTTGGGAAGTTCAAATTAATACCCCAAGTAGACATAACTACATACTCACTAGAAAGGCTAAAATGAAAAACATCGAGCACACGAAGTGTTGGCTAGGACATGTAACAACTGGAACTCTCATACTCTGTTGGTGGGAATGTAAAATAATACAATCACCTTGGAAAACAAATTGTTCAATTTCTTAAAGTTAAACATACACCAACCATATAGTTGAATGGGTATTCCACTTCTGTATGTTTACTCTAGAGAAATGAAAGCACGTCTAGAATATGACTTGTACATGAAATCTTCATAGCAACTCATTTATAATGGTCCCAAATTGGATACAAGATAAATGTCTAAAATGGTTGAGTACATAAATAAACAGTTGCCTACATAAATAAATATATGGTAGATCAATATGATGGAATTCTATTTGATGATAAAAAGGAAAAAAAAATCATGGGTATGTGTAACAAATGGCTGAATCTCAAAATAATTAGGCTGAGTGAAAAAGTCAGACAAAATAGAACGCGTACTGTATGATTTAATTTACATGAAATACAAAGAAGTGCAAATTAACTTAGAGTGACAGAACCCGGAACAGCCAATGCCAGCAATGGAGTGGCTGTGTAAGGACTACAAAGGGTGAAGGATATGTTCACTATCTTGACGATGGTGATGGTTTTAGATTGTATATAAACTTATCAAACTATACATTTTAAACATGTGCAGTTTATGTCAGGCCTCACTGAAACTGTTCTTAAAGAAAATCCTATCATATCCACTAGAAAAGTTGAGGTATAATCCTGTCTTCTTTTCTCTTCTCTTCCTCTAGCCCTTTCTCTGGAACATCCTGTCTTCTCTCCCTCAGATTAAACAACTCCAGTTATTTCTTTTAAACTTTTCCAACCAGAATTAACTTTTCCTTGTGCTCTCTTAAAAAATCAAATCAATAAATACTTAAGTCCTAATAATCACATAAGAACTAAAAACCAAAAATGTTTTTAGGACAATGTTCTGAAGCTTCCACATGCTCTCTTCTAGACAATCTCAGAGAGATTAAGTAACTTGCCCAAGCTCATAAAGGAAGTGAGTGAACAAGCTGGATTCAAAGTCAGGTGCCTCTAACTCAAAAGCCTACACTAGGAGCTGGGGTTGTGGCTTAGCGGTAGAGCGCCCGCCTAGTACATGTGAGGCCCTGGTTTCGATCCTTAGCACCACACAAAAATAAATAAATAAAATAAAGGTATTATGTACAACTAAAGAAAGAAAGAAAGAAAAAAAGCCTACACTAATATTGAAACTGATGCACTCCAATTCTAAGGCATTTTTACCATCAAAGAATTGAGCAATAATATATATTAAAAGAAATTCAGCTGTATTACTTTTAAGTGTACATACAACTCAAATTATTCAACCAAGAGATGCCAAATCTGATGGACCGTCTTCAATAAACTCATCTGCATTTGGTGGTACAATTTTCTATGTGAGCTATTAAGGTAAAACAGATTTTCTCTTCTTCTTGAGTAGATTAAACCAGTTTTATATATTAAATACCCCCCAAAGTTGCCTTTTCCATAGCAAAAAGGTAACTTTGATTCAAACCAGTTTGAATCATTCCAAATTCTGAAAAAACCAAGCCAAATCAGTGACTGTCCTCACTGGATATAGTCCAAATGAATGCACAATGGAAACAGCTGTGCAAAGTCCAAAGATGAAACAAAAATGAGCACACACACGTACCCTGCCACTAATTAAAAATGTACTAGTGTTACAAGTATACAGTTTCAGTGGTGGTGTTATCTTTGTTCAGAAGCATGGTACATTATTGTAAAGCTGAAGCTATCTAGCATTTAATTAGGTTACTGATTATGGGGAGACTCATATTACCTTCAAGTCTTTTCCTGGATTGTGACCATGCCTTAATGTATTAATTTCATGATGACTACATTTTAAGATGGGGCACATTTAAATGCAGAGTACTGGTCACATTCTCCAAAATGTCCACATGATAAGATTTTAGCTATGTATAGTTTGAGACATTTATTAGAAAAAAAATCACTGTTAATTCTCACTCCTAATTTTAATAGTCAAGAGATATTTTATATTGCATTTTAAGTATAAGTTAGCATTTCACAGTCTTCACCCAAAGTATAAATACAAATATCAACAGAAACAAAAAAATCATTAAGTGACATTCTGTATTTCCATTTGTGTCCAATCAACTAATAAATTCAGCCTTAATGCACTATCATCTTACTCCCTAGCTCTCCTTTATGCCTATCAGAAATAAAATAAAGTCAGTGTAAAATGTATGAGTCATTATTCTTCAGTCATGCCAAAGCCATAACCTTTAACCTAAGATTACAAATAAAGTGCTATGTGTGAAATTCAATACTGTTTTAACTTTTGGGTGTTGAGGTCTAATAAATATAACATTTCGGAAGAAAATTAAAACATTCTGGATCAATTCCATTCATTTTCATGATTTCCTCAGTAGATTTCTACGGCTTTGACTAAGCTTGCTAGTGTGCAGATCTGGGATGAACTGATGAAGTTTGGCATCATTTAGTTTATAATCTGTATCACCAGTTAGTACAAGGCACAGAAATGTTCATTCCCCTATGCACTTCAAAGTACTTCATTTATTATCTAAACAGTTATTCTGACAAAACCATTAGTCAAGAAGAAAGTAAAGATATATTATTTTTTAAATGATGCAACTTTCACACCAGACTCCTTTAACCACCCATGCTATTTCTGGCAAAGTTTTTATTTCCTAAAGAATACATCCCCTGTCGCCATTCCAATTTTTTCTTGCCTATGAAAAGGCCAGGGCTAGTTTTTAATTAGTTTTCACTCAAAGTGAGCTTTTATATATTTCAAGATTTACCTTAACTTTTCCCTAAGTCCCTCATTTTTCTAGCCTCTTCTAAGGAAATACTAAATTAAATATGAGCAAGCGCCTGCAAAAATCAAATTGACTTTATCAGCTAACTTCAAGTGATGACAGCGATGAACCAGGAGACATGCACACAAGGTAAAAACAAGACACTTTACATTGGAGCTCTGAGCGAGGGCTTTTGGAGTTAATAAGAACTAAGTTTCATGATTTAGAATGAGGTATATTCTCTTATTCGCTTTTTCTTTCTTTTATTCTTCAAATTCGTACTGCAGGTATATTACCAGATAACATGCTTGTAGGATTTTGTCTTATGAAAAGCAAAATGTTCTGGTCTTCAGAAGCCCACATCACCAGTGAGCTGAGAGGGTGGGTTGAATTATGTCCATAGTCTTGTTAGCTAAGATGGGTTGCGCTGCAGACCAAACCGAATAAAACAACATGAGGTCAGATATGAACTTGTTTAGTAAAGAAACATAACTTTGTCAACCATTTTAGCCATTTTTAGGAATACAGTTCAGTGGCATCAAGTATATTTACTAAAACTACCAAGTAGTATTACTTTAGATTCAACTGGACTCCAGCCTCAATGTCTGGATATACAATCACTGCTTGATGCTCATGGCTTCACAGAGATAAATGCCATTCTATTTCCAGGTAACTTCCTCAATATTTAGAGCCAGAGCTCAATCAGCACAGTATAGTTGTCTACTGAGGAGAGGAATAGGCTGCCCAAACCAAGCATTTGTCTATTTCCTTCCAGATGAAGATAGAAACTTTGATCTTCTCTTCCTTGCAATTAAGCAAAGAAGGAACCCACTATTTCCTGACCTTTGGGAGTTTTGCAAACTTCAGACTGCAGTTCAGAACACAGATAAGAAACTGTCCAAGAAAAACATGCCCCAAATGAACAGGATATAAACAAAGCTGTAATGAGGTAATTAATGGTAGGGACTTGACTCCCCTCACTTTGCTTCTCTGATAACAATCTGGCATTTTATCAGCATCCTCTTTATCTGGAAGGATTCACTATGTTCTGCTGCCTGGAACTATTCTGGGAGGGGACAAAGACATGCTTTCATCTTGGAAAGGAAATGGAACTACATCTAGAAGGGATAAGGAAGAGTCAAAGCCGTAAAAAGACCTCCAAGTCTTTGTTTGACAGAAGGGAGAAGTAAATGGAAAATAGGATGCCCTGTTTCCCTGAAAGCATAGAAGCAAGTTCTAATGGGAAAGAAGTCACAGAGTCCTCAGCCAGGCCACAAGAGTGATGACTGTGCTTCCTGCCTTTGTTCCAATTCTGCACCTTCTCCCCATTGTCATCTAATTATCTTTCTTTCAAAACCAAAGAAACTTAAACTAATTTATATCATGGCATAAGTGACTATAATAACATAAAAGTCATTTACCTCCCACTGTGATGTCCATTTTCTTAGAAGGGATGAAATCCAAATACTAAAAGAATAAAAGTCTACCTGAGTCTTTAAGACCTGGCTTAAGATGAAGGCTGCATTTGAGATATCTGGGTGGGGAGAGGGCACTGCCTAAGATTTCTCAAGTCATTTCACACAGGTTGTTACTACATTGGGCAGGGTGTGTGATAAAGCTGGCCCTGGTCAATGACTAGAGTGGGTTTGATCTGGCCCCTCTAATGGTTTCACTTCTAAGAGAAAAGGGAACTGTATGGGAGAATTAATTTATAGTAAAGAATGACGCCTTGTTTCCCCTCCAAAACATGGCCTCTCCACTTAAATCTCACAACAAGCAGCCATGGATTGGTTATGGAAGAACTTGGGAAAAATAGGGCTTTGAATTCCCTATCCTATTTAGGCCTCAGGAATATTTATTCAAGGTTGAGCCAGGGTATCTGGCCAATGCCAAACCCACAGCCTGGGGTTTCTAAATCAGAGTGTGGATTGCCCAGTGACACTAGTTCCCTTCTGTCAGGCTGAGTAGCAATCCTGTGGAGTAACCTATGTTCATACTCAGGGCCCTGGTGACAATTCACAGTGCTTCAGGTAAGGAGTAGGGCATAAAGAAGTGGCTCTGCTGGCTGGCTTTCAATAGGGAGTTCTACCAGGACATGGTATTCTAAGGCTGCCACTTTAGAGATGTGTTCAACCAGGTAGCAGAATGCTGATCCTTCTCTAGTCTTTCTCCTATGTCCAGTTTCAATCTCTTATGAATTAAATTCTTAAATATCTTAAATCATGTAGTTTTTAAAAAAAGGTTAAAGAAAATAATTGTATTATATTAATTATATAATACTGAAGCTTAGCAAGAAAACCTGTTTCTCTTCACTAGATTTATACAAGTTATAGTAAGTATAAATGAATTCTACTTCACCGAAATGGAGCTGCACCTTCAACTCTCATTTCACAGAAAAGAAGGAATCTTTGTGGGAAAATAAATAAATAAGTAGCCCGGCAAGAACCAAACCAATACTACTCACCCATCACCCACACAGACAGCTCAAGGGACTCCCTAGATTCATGTTTGAAAAGTTTCCAGCCACTGCTTTGAAAATTATTTCTTTTCTGTGTGACACATCCTTCAGTAACAATTCAGTTTTTCCTTGGCTACCTAGATATATTTCCATAGTTTATGCCAAAACAGATGACTTCTTCCTGTACAGTTCTAATAATCAAAAAAGAGCAGATTTATTTGTAGAGCAGCACCTTTCATACAAATATATACTTTATTAATGCTCTCACTTTATATACTGAGCAGAAAAATCTCACTACTGGGGTCATGCCTAATTTTCTTTCTAAGGCTGAACTAAAGTTTCCCTATGGGGACTGGGGTAGTGGCTCAGTAGTAGAGTGCTTGCCTAGTGTGAGGCCCTGGGTTTGATCCTCAGCACCACATAAAAACAAAAGCATTGTTTCCATCTACAACTATATATATATACATACACACACACACACACACATATGATATTTATATAGAAATATAAAGTTTTCCTATGTGTCTAAGAGTTTTCATCTACAGCTGAGAGAAATCTTTGATTTCTTGTAGCTGGTAGTCGGGGCACAAATGGCCTAGCCAAGTGTTCTCCCTGCTGCCAAAAGCCTCAGAGGAGCCTACCTCGCCCTCAGTGTGCCCTCACCTCAAGTTGGTGAAGGAGGGAAGTGGGACTAAGCACAAGGAAAACTCAAAACTAAGGAACCAAAGGAGGTTTTAACCACTTCATAGACCTTATGATCAGCCAAATGCTCCTGTTATGTATCTGTCAGAGAAGTTCCCCAAAGTTACTACCTGCAATTTGGAGTAACATTAGTAATTTAAACACATCACTGATTCAGATTTGAGTTTTTCCAAATCAGTTCAGAATTACCATATAAGAAAACATAGGTAATTTTATAAATTTTCATTGAAAGCCTTGTGATTCTATTTTCTAAGAGAATAAAAACAGGGATGATCAGAAAGGTTACTGTATGTGAAAGTACTTTGTAAATTTCAAATTCTACATAAATTTTTGTTACTATTGCTTTTTTCTTTCCTTTTAGCAACTCTGGAGATTCTCAAAAATTATGTAAGATTTCAACAGTGGAAACTTAACATGACACACTGAAGACAGGAATCATTTTTTAATGGTTTAAAAGATATGCATAAATAGCAACCCACAAATAATCTCATTAAGATTTTATGCTTCTTAGCCTCAAGCCACATTTTCTATTTACTAAGACACTTATAACTGCAATGACCCATGATTTCCTATACTAAGGAAATTTTCTTTTGTAAGAAATTCTCAGAACTTCAGTTAAGCCAGTTTTATTTAGCAACCTGTCAAAACCACTTGGACCTAACTGCAACTTTTTCTTTTTTTTCTGTGGATTTCAGATTAGAAAAAGAGACCACTGCCAATGCAATGCCCAAGGGGGCAAGTGTTTCAAGAAAGAAAAGTCTAAATATTTGTTATTCAAAACCACAGGTTAACTCTGGCACGTGGAGAACTAGCTTGTCTTACATCACAGAGCATCATGGATAGCTAGTGGAAGGACTTGCTATGGGGTGAGGAGTTAGGATAGCCAAGACAGTGGCAGATGGGTTCTGGAGTCAGATCACCTGGATTCAAATCCATGCCTTATCACTTACCAGCAGACTGAGGTAGGGCATATTTCTAAATTTTCTTCTGCCCAGCCTTTGCCCTCCCTCAGTAATAATAACAATGATAATAAGCTCACAGTGACTTTTGTGATGATTAAATGAGTTAGTATGTGTAAGGTTCTAAAACAGTGCCTGGCCCATGGTAAACATTTGCTAATTGTTTTCATTAATCACTAATTAGGATGAAAAAAATCAGAGTACAAAAGATAGGGACAAGATGTGTCACAGCACATCATGACAGAACCCTGGGTCTGACTCAACACTGCATTTTTCTAGTGCCTGACACTTTGATGTTCCCAATAAATATCTGTTGAGTGAGTGACTCATAGTCCCTGACTCCTTCCACAGTCATTTTTTTCACTGTGGACACATTAGATTTATTCCTTCTGGACTCTGGAGTGTCATCTTTTTTTTTTATCTCCAAAGAAAGTTACCAATGCCTGCCACTTGCTACCTCAAACTGATGATAATCAATATAAGAAAAAAAAAATCATTTCACACTCCCTAAAGGGCTTTGGGAAGAAAGTGATATATATATTTTTAAAGACAAATGTTCCTTTGTTATTGAGTAGGCAGGAGGGCTGGGTGTGTAGCTCAGTGGTGGAGTGCCCCTGAGAGGTACAGTGCCTAGCAGGCATCAGGTCTGGGTTCCATTCCCAGCACTAGAGGGACAAAAAAAATGAAGAGAAAGAAGAAGGAGGAGGAAGAGAAGGAAGAGAATAAAAGAAAAGAAAACCAAGCAAGCATGAGCAGTCAGTTACGGTGGAGAAGCCTCTGTGAGTCCAGATTCCATCATTTTCTTTGGAGAAGGGAACTTCTGCCAGGTGGATGGAGTGTGATGTCAGGCATTACATGTGACGAGGAGAGGACTGGATGTTCAGCCCTCAGTGTGCCAAGGTAACTGAAACTGCTAACTTATGGGTGCCTGTGGCACAGGCAGAAGAAGCTGTCCAATAGGTGGTACATCACTATAACCCCAGTGATTTGGGAGACTGAGGTAATAGGATTTCAAGTTTGAGGCCAGCCTCAGCAACTTTGTAAGATCCTAAGCAACTCAGTGAGATCCTGTCTCAAAAAAATAAATAAATAAAATAAAAGGGCTGGGGATGTGGTTCAGTGGTAGAGTACCCCTGGTTTAATTCCCAGTTGGTGGGGGGCAGGGGGGGTGGGCAAGCTTCATTTGATTCTATGAGTTCCAGATCTAGAATTGACTTATCAGTGTAGGTGTGTGGCAACTCCAGAGTGCATAAGATCGAAAAAGAAGTGGGCTGAGGGCAGGACAAAGAGGTGCATCAATGTCTGAAAGGCAACAGGAGGAAGCAGAAAGAAGTGGCCAGAGAAGGTCACTGAGGAAAGAGTATCATATGAAAGGAAGTTTGCAATAGTGTCAACTCCAGATACAAACCAAAAAAGATGACTGCAAAGCATCCAATGGCTTTTTTAACTAGGAGGTCACTACAATTTCATCTTTCTAGATACAGTTTCAGCGCAGTGGTAGAAGGAGTTGGCTGCAGTAGTCTGAGGAATGATTAGGAGGGGAGGAAGTAGGAGCCTATGAACACAGAACTTTTTCTAACATCTGACCACAGAAGATGGACTGCAGACCTCTCTTCTCTTTCAAACAAGAGATGAGACCCAGGATGTTAGACAAGGGCACAGAACAGGCCCTCAGTAAATATATTTAATGGTGATGAAGAATTGTCACAAATTCAAGTAATATGAGAACACATGGTGAAACAAATGCTTATTAATGCTGACCTATGACCATTTACTCTTTTCTCTCTTTCATGAGGGGCCCATCCAATTTCATATATATTTTACATATTTTCAATTCATGTAGTCATGCAATAGTGCAAACATTCTCCAATGCCAATAAATAAACTTCTTGATCATAAACATAAAAAAGAGAACATATACTATAAAAAAGAGGATGTCTGTAACTGGCTTGGAGAGAGACAAGCAGCGGAATGTCTCAATGTTCCAGGTGAGTGAGAAAAATAAGCTAAGGAGGAACAAGCAAAAGCATGCAGGTCACAATGCATCTAGTCCAGCCAATGTGACTAATGAAGCTTGTTTTAACTAGATTATAAATGAAGGAGTCCCTGCTTAGCTGAGGTTTTGCTTTCTGCAATTTCAGTTACCCATGGCCCAAAAATACCACATGGAAAATTCCAGGAATAAACAATTGATACGTTTTAGTTTGTGTACCATTTTGAATAGCATGAATAAATCTCATTCGACCCTGCTCTGTTCCACCAGAGACGTGAGTCAGCCCTTTGTGCAGCATATCCACAATATAGATGCTACCCACCTGTGAACAGCCAGCCACCTCACTTATCAGACTGACCATGGCAGTAATGAGTGCTTGTGTTCAAGTCATAACAACAGTGATGCTTGAAATTCAGATATGCCCAAGATAAGATGATTCCTAAAAAGTAGAAGTTCTCAACTTAATAAGGAAAGAGAATAATCAGGTTGGTGGTAAGATTTATGATAAGAACAAATGAAGTAGTCCCTGTGAAACTGTAAAGAGAGAAAAAAGAAATTCATGCTAGTTTTTCTGCCACAATTCAAGTTACAGCTATAGTGTGTGGTATTATAGTAACAAACATAGTACACGTAGGATCTGGTACTTTATAGTTTCAGGCACCAGTGGGGGTTTTGAACTTGTCCCCTGAGAATGAGGTTGGGCAGGAGGGTGTACTATAGTCTAGCAAGGGTCAAGACTCAGAAGCAGAGTAGAAAAAAACTATGCCAGTCAGGGAAAGATAACCAAAACATACTATAATGTTATTTTTCCATGTCTTCATTTGAAGCCTACTATAATTAATCTTTGCCTATTTATTCCCTAATTCATATCTGTTTGAAAAGAAAAATATACATATATACTTCTGGACTTAAAATGATCCCTACTACATAGGATAAAAAAACTGCATATTGTCAGCATTTGGAACTTGGTACTGTGAAATCCTTAAGTTAGAATTTAAAATGCCTGCTGAGCACCTTGTCTACTATTTTTTAAAAAATATTTATGGCCAAGAAAATGACAGTTCCTTTTGGAAAAATATTGCTAAAGCATTTAAAAATTTTAATATTACTAAATTTAAACTTTCCCCCATTACTATTCAGTATTCCCACAAGAGTAAAATGCCATCTTTGGGGCAAATACTGTTCTTATTCCATATCAATGGTTTCTCCTGTTAAACAATAAGCCATTTATTTTTGTGAATTTCTTGGGTCACCCATGGTTCAAGTGGAAGCAAAGCTCTTTATGATGACTTCCAAGTTATGAATCATAAAGCTCTATCACAATCTCCCCCTTGTTGGGCCCCACTGTCTGCAGAGTGCATGGCCTGACTTTGTTCTCACATGAAATCACCATGAGTGACTTCTAAAAGTCCTCGAGATGGCAAGCTGAATTTCCTTTTTTCCCCTGCTCTGCTACTTGAGGAAGCTTTCTGGACTTTCTGGAACCCACTAAGCCTTATCCTTAGGATAGATATCCTATAAGGAAGTGGTTAATATACATGGTCAGGCCTATAGGCTGTTGTTCTATCTCACCAGCTAGACTGGATATTCTTTTTGAGGATGAAGACCTTTTTCTTTACTTAGCATTTTGCCCAAGAGCTAACACCACTAAGTACACAAGAAATGTTTAGCCAACAATCAACTGATTGGATTCTAAGTTTTAGAGTGAATGGCAGCAATAGGCCACAGATTATCATCATTGTCAGAAATTTCACCTAAGAATGAGATTGTTTGCAGATCAAATAACTTGTTCTAACATGACCTGAATTGGCCTGTTAAAGTAACTGATAACATTTAAGAAAAGCTCTTCCCTACAAGTTTTGTTTTTCTAGCTTGCTTTGTCAATGCATTCCATAAGAGGTGAACTCCTCATTCCTCTTGCTCAAAGACATACTTAGAAAAAGGTCTTAAAGAGATCTGTCAGAGATGAAATTGGCTGGGCCCTCTTTAGGAACCGAGAGGGGAAAAAAATTGGTGTCAGACAACAGAGTATATTTTTATGCAAACAGCCATAGAATACAAAAAACATGATTTCATTTCACATGCTGAACCTCAGCTACTGCTACATAGAATTCGGAAGGCCACAAGCACAGCTCTCCCAATAAAAACTAGGCAGAGCCACAGTAAGGAGGCAGAGTAGACAGTTGCCCAGAGTGATTCCACCAGCACTGGGAAAGAACCTTCCAAATGCTGCTTCTATGTCTTCTTTATTTAAGTCCTAAAATGCCATCACCAAAGTCTCATGGCTTTATTTCAAATATATGTCCCTGTGATACAATCAGCCTCAAAGAAACTAACACTGGGGTCATTGACATGTCTGTGGAAAAAAAAAAGAGTGGGCACAATTTAGTCTATAGGCAAAGAGGAAGAGTGAGCAACTGAAAACCCCTTGAGCAGAAATGAACATCTCACCTTGACATCTGGCCCAAAGCCTGGCCTGGTGTCACACAGTCACACTACTTAAACCAAGACGTCAGGGTTTCCAGACTGATGAGGTAGCAGGTTCCTTCTTTCACCAACAACTCTTAGCAAATGAGGATGGTGTAGAGAGACTCATTTCCTGTACCCTGTTTCCCTAAGCCTCCGGGAAATCAGTGGTAACCACAGGAAGGGTGGAGTCTGGGAATTCTATGCTGGGGGAAGAGGATATTCTACATTAACAGTACTGGGAAAGCCCTATTCTTGGGTGTTTCTACTTTTGTAATGGGCAAGGCTTGAGGACTCTGCTACTCTCTCTGCAGGGATCTCCGTTCAAAAAGTTCCTCTGGTAAGTTTGGACCACAAAGAGTTATCTATTTCAATCAATTCAGAAAAGCATCTCTAACTTCTCAAAGACTCAGATGTTTCTTATGCTTCTCAGAAAACAAATGTGGCTTAAGCCAATATCTGGAATAGAGAAAAATATAGCAACCACACACAAAAAAGATAATTAAATTAATAAGGAATGCTTTTCAGACATAACATCACATAGGCCAAAAAATGTTTTCAGAACAAAGTTATAGAAGTTATTTAGAAGCTAAATTTAGGTGAATTAATTCCTGGAGGGCACCATTTAGGAGCAGATCACCATAACCTTGCAGGCCACGTTAAAAACTGCACCCCTTTCTTTGGGAAACTGAAGATCCATTTAAAAATCTGCAAATATGCATCAAATATGCTTCCATTAAAGGAAGATTCTAACATGTAATTCACTGCCCATTTAGAATCTACTAAATTCTGAGTGGTTCCACTGTTTTGAAATAAGACATCCCAAATAGATGCCTTGGATAGTCATCTAACCCAAATACAGACACACTGCAGAAACTCTTCAGAAAATATTCTCAACGTATGATCAGTTTTCCTCAAACACTATGGACAGCTCAGCATTAGGAAAATTTTTATGTCCTTGATGGAGAAGGCTGACTTTCACAGAACTCTTTTTTATATTAAAAGCTGAAATCTCCAACTATTTTATCGAGAAGGAAAAAAAAAAAGAAAGAAAGAAATTGTGTGCCTTCTGCCCTCAAGTATGTAAAGACAATCAAGTATGTAAAGACAATCACCACGTTGCCTCTAAGTCTTCTCCATTCTAATGATTTCCAGATGTTTAGCTTCCTCCTTATGTTGGTCACCTCGCCTGGATAAATATTAGTTTATCAATGACCCTTCTAAAATGGGGATCCCAGAGCAGAATAATAAACAGAATAATGTGGGGTTTAGTTTAAGCAACGGAGTTCAGGGGGATTATTGCCTCTGCTATCAAAAAGTGGCAATTGTCACACTACAATTGTCACAGGTCACAAGGAAATCCCATTCCACAAGACTTTTTTGTTGTTTTTCATAAAAACTTCCATGAAGCCAGATATCCCTCATTTTGCATGTGTATGATTTTTTAATTGAAAAAATCAGAATATGATACATATCTCTATTAAATGTTATCTTGATAGTCTCAGCCCATCAATCTAAAGCTATTTTGAATATTACTTTTCAATTATGGACTATATCAGACATATAAACAATCAAACAAAAACAACACATCACAAATTAAATGGAAACTAGAGTATATGGCTTTCAACTGAACCCTTCCCTTCCAGCCACACAGAAGTAATAGCCACACAGAGGTAACGGCCACAAGGCTGAAATTGTGTTTGTCATGCCTATGCTTGAAAACTATTTTGATTTTCTATTCCCTTGCCTGTAATGTTTACTTCACACACAAATTTGATAAACATGCAATCTAGTCTGTTTTCATTTAAGTAAATCAAATATTAAATAAAGCTGCACTATCTATATCCACCATCCTAGTAATCCCATTAACAATGAGGTGACTCAGGCATGACTTACTCTTTGGGAATCCTTACTAGTTCTCAGCAAGTGATACATTTAATGATCCAGTCTGATATCAACACAACTGGTTTGGTCATTAATAAAATATTTTCCTTTCTATTGAAAAATCCTTCTGTAGGCCCCAGGCATAACATTCCCATCCTACACTTTCCTCAAATTACTGACATGATTCTGGGCTCACTTGCACATCATTTATCTGGGTACAGGTATGTGGTCTCACTCATAGGCCACAATGTCTCTTTTCTAGCCTCAGGAGTTTCTAGTTTATTAGCAGAGACATGCCAAAGCAGGATGAAAAAGTCTGTTCTCAGATTTTAAATGTTACCAACACAAAGAAACATAAGGTGGTGGATACGCCACTTACCCTGATCTGATTATTAACTCTGTATACATGTATTGAAAGGATACATTGTTGCCCTACGTAAATTACATATACACATTTATCAACTGAATATTGAAGAAATATATTTAAGGAAGTGCCCTCTCTCTCCATTATACTACCAACTCCTTCCTCTCTCTAAAATTTTTCTTAATAAGCAAACTTAGGAGCACTATTTCATAAGCAGAATTATTTATTCCCATCACACTGATCTATAGCCTGAAGCACACAGGGCTCTCCTGCATGAGTCTTCCATTCAAGCTGCATTAATCTGAGAGGATTTTCCCACCTGTTTTGGCTTACTTATAATTCTATGATTTTAAACAGAAAAAATACCCCCTCTCCTACTCTTATCAATCCAGGCTTCTCTCATATGGCTCTTAAACATGCAGCAGGGGACAGAAAGATGGGCTTCCACAGGAGTCCCTAAAAAGCAATCAGGGGAGAGAAGTTTACAGTCCAGGAAGGTCTGAGGTCACAGGCTCATGAGGCCAGAGAAGACCTAGGTAACAACAAGGCCAATATCTTAATTTGACAGAAAAGGAAACAGGGTCAAAGAGGGGAAGTCACAATATAAACAAAATGTCAGAGCTTATATTAGAACATAATACTCCTCAAAAGCTAGGTAAAATATGAAACTTATCAGGGCCTCTTTTCTACATAACTAGTAACCAGTGAGATACAAAATGTGGCTCTAATATAGTAGGACTAGGAATCCCTTGTGTACTTCAGAGATACACAACTGCTCAGACAAAAAGTCACAATTTCAAAATTTGATTCATTTTTACGTGACTCTGTCTAGCTCTGCATCCAAACCTGAACAAATTATAGAAAAGTACCACAACCCACAAAAAAACACAGAAACCCCACAACTATTTCTGTGTGCAAAGAGATTAAGATTTACTTGGGGAGACTGAGCATGATAGCACATTACAGTTGTGATGAATGGCAAGAAAAGAGGTTTAATGACAAAGGCTATAGAGGAGGGGAGGTGATCCGGAGCTGAGATGGACAGAAAATGAGGACTTTTCTGACTTCCAGCTCAGCAGTGCTGTAGCCACTCTGCTTCTTTATTTCTCTGTAAAAAAAAAAAAAATCTTGTCCTTTATTTATCTACAAGGATGCTGGGAATATGGCCGGTAGAAATGTGATGTGCAATCTTGAAGGAGAGTTTCCAGTGTTACAATCACAAATAGAAGAAGAAGTCAGCTACTGCCTCCTGCAAAAGCCCCAACACACTACCGTGGAAAATGAGCTGTTTCACTTCATAGCCTGGGTAAGGACTAAAGTGGTAATACCTGAATTATATAACTTTCAAAAAAAACAAAACAAGAGTCAATATTACTTCCCAATGACACAATCTTAAAAAAAATCAACTATTTTATTTTTTTGGGGGGGAGGGTTGTAATCTTGCAGAGGATTTTTTTTAACCATACGATTCATTTTTATTTTTTTTTTAGTCATACATGACAGCAGAATGTAATTTGACACATAATACATACATGGAATGTACATACATCAATCATAATGTCTATTCTATTCTGCTGCCCTTCCTATCCCCACTACACCTCCCCCTCCTCTCCCATCCTTTCTCTCAATTTTTATATTCCCACCTTCCTCTCTTATAAGAGAGGAAGTTTCCATGAAATATTTTAAAAATACATAAAACATGTATTTTTCCATTCTTTGTCAGCTAGATTTTCATATTTCATCTAAACAAGTTTCTACTACATAGGTCCCTATAGGTAATTCCTATACCATGTGTTTAAGACTGTATTGCTATTTGTACTTTAGTGTTTGTCAGAAAAAGAGTAGATTTCACTGAAAACTTCTTTAAGAGAACAATGACTAAAATGGATTGGGAAAAAGAGGTGCTGAAAGTCATTTGTAATGAAAATAAGCCCAAAGGTGTAGTGCTGAGGGTGGGAGGGAAGACCTTTTAAAAGCAACCACAAAAGCAAATGAAAGGCAACGACAGAGTTTCTCCACAGATATTAATCAGATGCTCCAATTTCAGTTTTCAGCAACAGAGCCACTTTCCCAACTGCCCCAGCTCCCTCAAACAGATCACCAGGCTGTTGCAGAGAATAAAGAGCTTTGTCCAAGTGTCACAACTAGTAAATGGCAGAACCTGGACAGAACCCAGTCTTTTGAGTCCTGGGTCTTTGCTCTGTTCAAGACTCCAGGATCCTAGGTTTGGGGCATATGTGGTTTCTTACAGTTCTTCAAGGGAAACTTGAAACTTGCCTGTGAAAAGGAATTCAAAGATGCATGTCAGGAGACATTTTAGTCTCTGAAAAGACTTCTAGTGTCTAGAAAGCCCCAGACAGTGGGCACTAGTGAGCGTGTCACAAAGCCAGACACATTTCCTTTGAAAACATGAATTACTATGCTCTGTGGTATTTCAACTGAAGGGTGAATAGTCCTAAATCGGAGTTATCATATCAATATATTAAAGGACTGCGGACCTGGATCCAGCAAAACATCAGGCACATAAAATACACTGGATTAAAGAAAATTTGTAAACAAGATGTTGGGATTAATATTATTATTTCTGTCCTAAGATGTTGCAACAATTATAACTGTGTGCACGCAAGCACATACACGCAACTAGAAAATCCAAACCAGAGATTTCTAAGATTTCAGTCAACAACAACAAAAACCTTAAGCTTGGATATATTCTTAAATGTGGAACAAAGGACTAAAAATACAAATGGTACTTAGCAATGCAGAGAGGATAGAAATAGCAGGTAAGCATACATAAATCAAGGAAAATAAAAGCTGTTGTTAGGCTTTTAATCGTCTTTGCATTGTAGGATTCACTTTAGTATGGTCAAAGCAACTGTGCAACTCCCACTACCTGAAAATTTTCTCTTTAGCTAGATTCAGAGTATCCTTGGGTCTAATGAGAGCTCTTCTAAGTACTTATGTTCCCATTAAGGATGCTATCAAGATAAAATACCACCTATTTCCCATGTGTACATCCATATTTTCAACAGCTACCCCAAATCAAAACTGCTCAGTCTTCATCAGAACCACAAACATTGCTTTGGAATAATAGGATTCATAATCAATCTTTTACATTCTTAATGAGTAATGTTCTCTGAGATCATTAAATCAAATGTGTGCAGTTTTATCAAATTTGCTATTTTTTAAAGATCCACTTATAGTTCATCTCCCCAGTGAACATTTTGGGGTAGCATAGGTTGTTGCTATAGCAAATTGATGCTACTCAGAACTGGATATTCTAATTTTAATCTAGGCTCCTTCCATTTACCACAGTAGATGTTCAAGGGACAAGAGTGTATTTGGCCATGGACCACCATCCCACAGATGTGTGTCTGATTACATATGGCTGATAAACCCAATCAACTAACCTTTAGTACTGGAAAAGCAAAATGATGCGCAATCCCACCAATGGATACACCCTGAAAACAACCTGTATTCAGATGCAGTGACTGGAGACATAGTCTTCACTCTCTCTTCATTGCATAACATTCAAGCCTCACAGGCACATTCAATGTGGCTTAAGTGCATGGCAACTCAAAAGGGAGCTGGTTATTTTGGTGTAATAGAAAGAGTACATATAATACTCCTGAAAAGCCCTGCACTCTTGAGTTCAAATTTCAACTCTGCAACTGGCTCACTCTCTGAACCTCAATTTCCTCAATGGGAAAAATAGGAGTGAAAACTCCTCCTCTAGAAGTCATGGTAAACAAAAAAACAAAAAAAACAAAAAGCAGGCTTTTTTCTAATGACCTCTCTGCTCAGAATACATCTTTGCTTATTCTACACTCCTGAGTCAAAATCTACTTTTATAAAACTCCTTAAATAGCCTAACCAAGTACATCCAAGTGTGACCCTACTCCTGTCTAGTTTATTAAATGTCTCTGTGTACATGACACTGATGATGTTTAATATCCCAAATGTAATCCCGCTACTCAAAGTGTGGTCCTTAGACCAGCAGGATCATATTACCTGGAAGTCTGTTTGAAAGAAGGATTTTCAGGCCCATCCCAGAATCTACTGAATCAGAATTCATGAGATTCCCAAGTGGTATCTTTATAACTTAAAATTTGAGAAACATTGCTTTATGACACACGTACCCTCAATGAATCCCAGCCTACTGACCAACTAAGGAATCCACTGCAGAGCTTCTCCTCTGGTGGTGCACTATAAATCTGTATTCAGGCAGAAAGCAACTATTGACTACAACATTTTCATCAGGACAATATGATTAAAAACTTCTTACTTTGTGTCTTTTTAGTTTTTGTTTTTTTAAAAAACACACTAAGTACAGTAGCTCCAAAGTAGTATTTAAATTTTCTATATTAATGCAATTTTGTTGTATATAATATTTGCTTTTAAGATAATAAGTAGTATGTGCATTCTGATTATATGTAAACAAATAAGTTTAGAAAGATATTTTTAATGCAGTAATTTGTGGCTTCCAGGATCCAACACATCATAGTCTGATAGAAAAAAGAAAAAAAAAAAAAAAAAAAACTCCTGCAAACAATGTTTTCAACACAGACTGATGACCAAGTTCCATGGCATATTTTTTTTAAGAGAGAATGAGAGAGGGGGAGAGAGAGAGAGAGAGAATTTTTAATATTTATTTTTTAGTTCTCGGCAGACACAACATCTTTGTTGGTATGTGGTGCTGAGGATCGAACCCGGGCCGCACACATGCCAGGCAAGCACGCTACCGCTTGAGCCACATCTCCAGCCCTCCATGGCATATTTTTGTTTGTAATGTACACTGGGATTCTCTGTGTTTCTCCCTTACATTAACTTTCTAAAACTATATCTTGGGTTTTTTCCCCCAGATAGTCATAAAAGGGAACCTGAAAGTAAAACTGACCACCCAAATTCCTAAAATGAATCACCAAATGCTGAATGAAGGAGACTGGTAACTTTGTGTATCAGGAAACAAAACCAGCTTGAGTGAGTCATCTCTGTGATCAAAGATAACAGAGCCACAGCCAGGACTTGTTGCAAGCAAATGGCCACAGCTAGCACACATCAGAATCTCATGTTTAATGGTTTCTCACAATAAACTGCATAAGTCGGCTCTGTGAAACCAGAAGTAGAACCCAGAGCACCACATAAATAATAAACACACTCTCTTGAGTTTGGTATTCTTATCCTTCTGCTCCAAGTCCATTTCAATTTTCAGTGGATACAATAAAATGAAGTTGCCGTTTTGTCAAGAAGAAAGCATAAAGGTAAAAGTTAACCAGTACTATAGGCTTCCAGAGTGTTTCTCAAGAAAATGTGAATACTTTTTGAAGGCCTGCTTATTGTGGTGTTTAATCCAAAATGAAAACTGGGGCCATGGGCTCCCGAAGCAGGAAAGCCTGTTTCTGAATTCCATGCATATTCTATGTTCATGTTTCATTTTTTAGGCACTCCAAGCTTGAAGGAGATGAGTAGGAACTTGTACTACATGGCATTGCCATCAACAAGCCACCCCTGCATGCCCTAGCACATTCCTCCAAGTGAAGAACCAGGTGTCCTGATGTCCTCTTGAACTGCTCAACAGGGGCTATATGCCAGGAGCAAGTCTGCACCATGCTGGGTGAGCTCAACACAGGAATAATGCAAATACCCAGGCTATGTTTTTCAAAAGAGTACCTTGTATCAGTACCACACACCCATTAGCAGGCAGGTCTCCAAGGAAAACACTACTTACACAGTGGGTGCACCCATGAGAGAAGAACCTTCCACTAAAACACTGGAGGGTGGTCTGGGACAGGGGCAATAAGCCTCCTGCTCCTGTATATACAAGATCCCTCCCAAGGAAAAACATAAACTAATTAATTAACATCTCTTATTATATAATAATTTCTGAAATAAAAACAAACTAAAATATCCTCACAAAATTCCCATGACCACCCCCAGTATTTTCACTTAGGATGATACTACCTCATAATGAAGGGAACAAAAGGTACAATGCTGAGAGCAGAAGAGGTGCCATCCATCAGGGAGGGATACAGTCTCTCCAGCACCAAAAGTAACAGGAACATGCTTGGGTGATGGTCCAATTGCCCCAGATCACTGAAAAAAAAGTGGATGTACACAAAAGATCTGAACTTTAATAATTGAGGCACTATCTTCAAACCCTTTCTCATTAAGTAATTAATTAATTCTGTATATGAAGTGAGACTCTTTTGAGTTTTCCTTTTTTTTTCACTTTTTTCTCCATTCATTTCATATCTTCCTAGTATTCATCAAAAGGGAAAAAACTCTAGGAAAAATCAGGGATTGGGCTCTTGCACATGATTTTCTTCTCAAAGTCAGTCATTTGCTTAAGCAGAGTCTATTACTCTTGAGTATGAAATGTGAAACTTTTGGTGTCCAAATGTATTTAAGGCATGAACATACTAGGGCCAAAGTCTGTCTGCACAAACTACTAATATGAGGAAAAGTATCATAAACAGAAGAAAAACTAATTGATATAATTTTATTTTCCTATTATAGACTATCCACATATATTCACACAATATGCAAATACCCCTGGCAGAATATAATGGCACATGTTCTAATGTCCATACTAAAAATCCCACTACCAGTGATAGGGTGTGGTTGAAAGGGCAACGATGAACTTCTCTAACTGCCCTGATGAGACTGGAAGCCCTCTTTTTTGGGGGATTCTTGGGGGTGGTACTAGGGGTTGAACTCAGGGGCACTGGACCACTGAGCCATATCCCCAGCCCTGTTTTGTATTTTATTTAAAGGCAGGGTCTCACTGAGTTACTTAGCACCTCACTTTTGCTGAGGGTGGCTTTGAACTCGAAATCCTCCTGCCTCAGCCTCCTGAGCTGCTGGGATTATAGGCCTGTACTACCGCACCTGGCAGAAAATAACTCTTAACAGAAGAAATCATCATGGGCTTCTGAAAAACTTTTTACCTGTCCACTGTACTGGCTACAGCTTCCAGCTGTTTGAGAAGGAAGGGATAGAGTTCTGGGAAACAAGAGAAAAACTCTCTGCCTGTCATTCTGTGGAGAAAGAAAAAAGATCAATTACTATCATGTGTTTCCCCTGATCCATTCCCCTCACATACACTTTAAAGAACAGTGACAAAGGTCATTTGTTTGGATACTTAGTGCAAGTTAAAAACAAAACCTATAGCAACTTAAATTTAACAGAAATGATACATATAATTTTGACTTTGGACATGTTTGGATTTGTGGACTTTTAACTCCAAATTTAAGATTACATTTATTTATTTATTTATTTATTTATTTATTTATTTATTTATTTAGAGAGAGAGAGAGAGAGAGAGAGAGAGAATTTTTTAATATTTATTTTTCAGTTATCGGCAGACACAACATCTTTGTTTGTATGTGGTGTTGAGGATCGAACCTAGGCCACAAACATGCCAGGTGAGCGCGCTACACTTGAGCCACATCCCCAGCCCAGATTACATATATTTATGAAAATTTGATACTAAGTCTGTCAGGAAGAAATACTTAACATGTGAAAATGCCAAGTCTGAGCAATTGATTTGGACTATGCGTACAGTCAAAAAATCTGATTGATGCTGACTCAGCTTTGGTGATAAGGGTAAGTTCTAGAACAAGGTTTCCCAACCTTGGTACTAATCATTTTGGACCAAATAACCCTATGTTTTGGTGGGCAGTGCGGAGCAACATCCTGTGCACTGCAGGCTATTTATGTCCTGTGCCCTGCAGCCTCTGTGGCCTCTACCAAATAGATGCCAATAGCATGACACTCCTCCTTCCAATCATGACAATCAAAATATTTCCAGACATTGCCAAATGTAGTCAGTGAAATAAAATGGTCCCTGACTGAATGGCAATTATCAAGAATATAAGTAACAATAAATGTTGGTGAAGATATAGAGAAAAAGGTACACTCATACACTGCTGGTGGCACTGCAAATTGGTGCAACCACTATTGGAAACAGTATGGAGATTCCTCAGAAAACTTACAGTGGAACCACCATTTGACCCAGTCATCCCACTCTTCAGCATATATCCAAAAGACTTAAAATCAGCATACCATAGTGACACAGCCATATCAATGTTTACAGAAACTCAATTCATAATAGCTAAGCTATGGAACCAACCTAGGTATCCTTCAACAGATGAATGGATAAAGAAAATGTGTTACATATACACAATGGAATATTAGTCATAAAGAAGAATGAAATTATGGCATTTGCTGGTATATGGATAGAAATGGATATTATCATGCTAAATGAAATAAGCCAATTCACCCAAACCAAATGTCAAATGTTCTCTCTGATATATAGATGCTGACTAACATTATTCAAGATTTTTGTCCATTTTAAAAACAGGTTGCTTCTTTCCTTTCTTATATAGTCATAATTATGCACTGCATATACTTTCTCCTAGTTTGTAGTTTGCTAACTTATTTTCTTCCTAAAATCTTTTGATAAGCAGAGGTTTTTAGATATTTGGTAAAGTCTAATACTTTACCTTCTTTTCCTCCCTTTATGTCTCATGCTTTTCATGGCCTAAGAAATCTCTGCCTACTTCAAAGTAAAACATTTCTTGTTTTCTTCTAGAACCTTTATGGATTTAGCTTTTATGTTGAGGTCTATGATCCATCTAAAATTAACTTTTGTGTATAGGGTGACAGAGAAGTCAGGTTCTCCCCCCACCCCCTGCACTGGTATATCATGTTTTTAAGGAGATGTTCCTCAAACAGGAGAGATGTGCTGTGCTCATGGCTTAAAAGATTTAATATTATAAAGATGAAATTCTCCCCAAGTTGGTTATAAAGACAATGCAATTCCAATATAAACAGTAATGGGTGTGTGTGTGTGTGTGTGTGTGTGTGTGTGTGAGAGAGAGAGAGAGAGAGAGAGAGAGAGAGAGAGAGAGAGAGAGAAAGTGATCTAACAAAAGCAGATTCCAAAATTAATATAGACACACCAAGTGATAAGAATTAAGAAAAGCAAAGATAATTTTAAAAAACAAGGTTGGAAGACTCACCAATCAGATAGCCAGAAATATTAGAAAAGTTTAGTAATTAGGACAGTGTGGGGACAATTATTAAGCCAATAAAAAAGGATCAAGAGCACAAGGACAGACACATACATGGAAACTTGATTAACAGAAAAGCTGATACTGCAGATTATAGAAAAGGATGGTATGGTAATAGATTATCTAACAAAATTAAAATTGGATCCTGCCCTCTTACTATATATAAAATTAAATTCCATTGAATTGAAGACTCAAAAACAGCCATAAAGTAAAATAACAAATAATAAATAAAGTTTTTCCCTATTTTGGAAATTTATGGCTCTGTCCTGATTATTCCTGGCCTGCTTCTTTTTTTCCAGTAAGGATATCCTGAGACAGCCTAGTTGGTACATCTTCTGCATACTCTAGCCAAAGGGTGTACAGAAGACTCAAACTTCATTCTGTTCAACCACATCTGAATTCTCCCGAGGCTGAGTTTTGTATCATAAGATAATAACCACTTTTTTGAGTACGCTGCTGATTCACTCCTTGATCCTTTGGTAGCCCTAGTGGGATAAAGTGGAGTTTTATAAAAGTTTCTTGCCCCTCTTGTACATGACCATTCCAGACAAAAAACCTTGCTGCAGTAGAGAATGATGGGGGAAAGGTGATGCTACGAAGTGGGGCAGTTGATTCTCTGGAGGTAGAGGGAGAACAACTTGGACACCTGGGAGGGGAACATCCCTGACCCTAGAAGATACAACAGAAGGAAGAATGCCAATGTTCTGTGTCATTTGAAACTGCTTCAGGAGGAAAAAAAATCAGTTTCCAAAAAGAGGAAAAGCAGAAAACAGACATTGTGGAAGAAAAATTTTAAACAGAAGCAGCAAAAAGAAGCATCCTCTATAAAGTCAACTGTGTTACACCATATAAATTCCTTGCTGGATTTAGATTAGCAGGTACGGACACAGACTGTAATGAGAAGAAAGTGTAGGGTTCTCATACATATAACTCAGAGCACAAAACAGAAACTCTGTAGCTGGCACTTATACCTATATTATGCAATCAGGAATAATAAATATCTCTTTTAATTTTTTTAGTTGTAATTGAACATAATACCTTTATATTATTTTATTTATTTATTTTTATGTGGTGCTAAGGATCAAACCTGAGCCTCACACATGCTAGGCGAGAGTCTTAAAGCTGAGCCACAACCCTAGACCATAAATATCTTTAATAATTAAAAAAAATAAGAAAGAAACTGCCCCTACAGTCTTCCTCACCTAGGAAAATGCTCTGCTATGTCTCTCCCAAACTGTTGTAACCACTTTAAATTCATCTGCTGGGTCTGTCATCCTCCATCTGCTCACAATTTGACTTCCTTTCCCCTTAACCTTACTGAAAAATCTATCAAAAACTGTACATAATGGCCCTGCCTCCAATGGCTGACCCTTCTATGCAAAACACCTGTCAAAAACTCCGGATGTCTTCCCCTTTTCTGAGGCCACCACTCAAGCACTGTCTGAGGGAGGTGAATGCCTCTCAGCTGGTGGTATAACAAAACAACTTAGACATACCACCTACAAGCAGTATCTCCAAATCCAAAGACTAGAATTAATTACTTGGACTCACTGATAAACTCTAAAGTTTTTTGTTATTTAGAGCTTGTTGTTAGGTAATGTTGGAAGGATCCTGCAGAGCTCCAAAAAGTCCAAATGCTATCTTTTTACAGGGGCATCATGCGTGTCCTGGGATTGTATTTCTTTTTTGAAAGCAGGCATTAACTTGCCTCACTCCTCAAAATATGCACTTAGGCGCAGTTGTAAAAGACTTTCAAATGTTTAAGGGAATGCCACCAGTTGATCATGTGCCCTCCAATGATTGTTAAAATGACTTCAAAACAAGGCCATGCTGGTTATTCACAGAAGCTTCCTAAAGATGTAAGTCACTCAATTTTTACACATACTACTATGAGAGTCCTCCAATTAAAAAACATGTTTTTTTAAAAAATTAAAAAACAACATATTTATCATCTGACTTCAACTGAAGTCTTCATTGTACCTCAACTGAGGTCACTCAGGTTTGCTTCAAATCATGAACAGGGTTCTTATGGATGAAAAACTGTCCTTGACTTCCAATTTACATGTTAAGACAAACCCTGTGCAATCACTAATACATTTTAAGCTATCTGGATTAATGCCTTGGGCTAAGTGGAAAGGTCAATATAGAAAATTCAAGAGAAAACCAAAGACTCTATTGGCTAATTAAATTTGTGCAACTGATTGAATCTGAGATGCTGGTGGGCATGGTTGATGTTATACTGAAAGTTATACTTATCCGGCTGCTTGGATCCCTGTTGACAGTAACCTAAACTAAATGTTGTATGAGATAAAATAAATGGGCTTAGTCCCAATTTGTCAGTCAAATTAATCAAAAGAGCTGACAGCATGACGTACTCAAGGGAAAATTCTGCAAAAATCAAGATAGTATAGAAATGAGGGATGGATAAAATTGAGAGAAAATTCTCCTTACTACACATCTTGAAAAGTAAGGCAATGGCTACTTATGTTTTGGACTCTATTCAAGGATGTTTATGTAATGAATAGCCTTAGGAGACAGAATATCTCCATCTGGAGCAAAGGGCAGACATGTATACTACCCATTATAAAAGATTTTGGTTCCTTAACTCTGAGATCCACTCCTGTGATGCAACCTACTGAGCATACAGATATTTTCTGTCTCTCTTCATACTTCCTGTGGTTACTGGAGTTCAGGACACTAACATAAAATTGCTGACCATATGGTTACTAGAGGCTGCTAAGACAGCAACTTAATATTATGAAAGTTAAAATGAAGAAAATTAGTAATAAAAGCATTTTCCTACATTCCCTAAAAAACCTGCATTATATACGAACAAGTAATTGATGAAAAATAGTTTCTTTATAAAAGAATTCTGCCAGGTGCAGTGGCCCATTCCTATATTCCCAGCAACTGAGGCAGGATTTCAATTCCAATGCCAGCCTGGACAACTTAGTGAGATTCTGAAAAGAAAAAAATGAAAAAGGTCTACAGAAGTAGGTCAGTGGTAGAGCACCCAGTACTGGGAGAATATGGGTAGAGGGGCATCCAGCTAATACATGTTGAAAGAAAATACAATTATACAATCATCATTTTACAACACCTGATAAAAGAAAAAAAACAAACTAATGAGTCTAGGCAGAGATTACTGATGGACGCTAAAACTATTAAGTGAAAGGAATTTTGTAAAAAGATCAAGATGACACAATCTGCAATAAATCCACTGATCAACCTCAGCATTACTAAAAATGACATATGCATCTAAAGGGTTCATGAATTAGGAAGCATACATACTATCTATAAAATATTTTGGGTACAGTGGTGCACATCTGTAATCTAGCTGCTCCTGAGGATGAGAAAGAAAGATCTACACGTTCAAGGCCATCCTCAGCAATGTATTAAGACCCTGTCTCAAAATAAAAATTTTTAAAAGGCTGAGGATATAGTTTAGTGGTAGAATGCCTCTGGGTTCAAACCCCAGTACATTGAAGAAAAGAAAAAAATTTTTAAAGACTAAAAGCGATGTGTGGAAGTTGTTTCAGTTCCTCCTCATCCCAATAAATCAACTGTAAAAAGATATTTATAGAACAAAAGGGAAATTTTGAATATTAATAAATTATTAACTTCGTTAGGCATGATCATAGGATGGTGGTATTTCTTCTTAAACTTCTTTATCACTCATTAATACATAATGAGTAAATTTACAGGAAAAAAAATGACATGGATCTGCAATCTCCTTTATGGGAAGGTAAAAAACGGGGGAAATAAGATTGGCAAAATGTTGCTAACTGCTGAAGCCAAGTGATGAGTATGTAAGGGTCAATTATACTACTCTCTTCATTTTTACATATGTTGAAAATTCTCATAATAAAACTGTTTTTAATTAAAAATAAAAGTCAGGTCACAATTAAGGAGATAATTTATAATAAATGTATCTAAGAGTTACATAATCAATACACAAAATATATAAAGAACTTTAATAAATCAATAAGCAAAAGATGAACTCAATGTAAAGATGGACATACCTATCGAAATCACAACTCACAGAAGGATCTCTAAATGCACTTGCCCAATAGAAACTCTTCATATACAACTAAAAAGGTCAGTGGACATGTCCTCTTGAGGACTCAATTATTAATGTCTAAGGGAATAAGCCACTTCTTAGTTGCCTGGTATCTCTTGATTGAGAGAGAGAAAAATAAGCAATTGTACATGTGCAGATCATATGATTCTCGCACTTTGATTAAGAAAGTGTCCTGATAGGTAACTAGCTCTGTTGACCACAATACTGCCATGAAAAAGAGCTGCAGAACTACTATTGAAGATTGAAGTCATTAAAACAACTAAAACAACTAACTCAACTAAAACAGTTGAATTAAAGCTAACTGTCCCAAATAGTAAATTACTTCATTCAGATACCTTATCAAATATTTACCAACTAGTTTATCATGAAAGATATATATATATAAATAAGGTATACTACTCAAAGGTAAACATTTGGTGGATATTTTAATTATTTTAGAAGCTAAGTAGGATTTTGACAACATCTTTTCAAAAGTACACAGTTGTATCTCAGTATTCATGGTGGGTAGGTTTATTTCAGGACCCCCACAGGTCCCAAATGCATAGATGCCTTATATAAAATGGCATAGTATTTACATATAACCCATGTACATCTTTCTGTATTCTTTAATTCATTTCTAGATGATTAATAATACCTCATACAATATAAATGCTATGTAAATAGTTGTTACACTGTATTGTTTAGGGGCTAATAGGAAGAAAAACCTGAACATGTTCAGCACAGATGCATTTTTCCCCAAAATATTTTCATTTTATCCTTGGTTGAATACATGAATGCAGAACTTGTATATACAGAGAACCGAGTATATACTGTTAAAATCACTGTCACCATGCTAGATGGCATAGGACTTTCAAGAATTAACTATGCACTTATCAGTGTTTAAGGAAAACCAAAATTATTTTCTAAAGTGAATTTTAACTTCACCTGAGCACTCTGAGAACATAGGAGGTGTTCTTCAAGACTACCATTCTTAGGTTCCTCCATCCTGTAAGAAAATGTTGACCCTATTTCTGGTTCGGCTCACTTGAAAGACCAGGATTCCATTTTACTACAAACAAAAGAGCTGAGCTCTGTGTGCTTGCCAGGGAGCATCATCTCAACTCTGTATCTGCCAAAAGCTCCTAAAGACTTGGCTAAATATTTACATACTGTTCCTGAAAGATATGTAATATTAACAGTTATGTGTATTATAAAAAGCCCCAAGAGGTAGAGGACAGGGAGATATTGTTATCTTAGGGACTTAATTCAAACTTCACTCATCTATAACTTTCAAATCCAAAAGTCTACAGCACCTTGAATACAGAGCTTAGAATGATAATCTGCTAATAACAGATTCCAAGTAACAATGGCTATATTTGTTTTTATGGCCACACTGAATGCAAAGTCACTACTTACAATAGTGCTTCTTTGTGGAAGTAGTTCAAAGGTTTGGGGGTGTCTATGAGTCTGCCCTTTTTTTTGTACAAGGAATTAAAACCTGGAAAGATTACCACCAAGGGACATTCTCATCCCCTTCTTATTTTTTATTTTGAGATAAGGTATCAATATGTTATTGAGGCTGTCTGCAAACTTGCAATCTTCCTGCCTTTTCCTCCCAGAGAAGCTGGAATTATAGGCAGTGTGACCATACCTGGATACAGGTCTGTAATACAGTCTTACTTTAAAAGGCTAAGATCATGGTACCATTTTAGGTCATATACGAATCTTTCTCCTCTGAATCCTGACTGTTGTTTTTCACTTGCTACTTAATTAAAATTATCATTAGATTGTAATTTTCTCACAAAGGTAGTAAATAGTTTTTAAAAGTACCTACAAGCTTCCTATTGAGCACTGTACTAGATCCTGTGGGAGATAACTAACAATATAAGATAGTTACTGCTCTTGGAGCTTAAAATCTGTTTAGAAAACAAGATATGTATGTCAGGGTCAAATGAATGATGTTTATAATAAGAGTTCAGAGTTGGAAAACATATCATTGGGGGTAAAAAGGTTAGGGAAAGTTTTGTGGGAAAGAGGGAAAACAAGATGAGTCTTGAAATACTAGTAACACTGAATTAAAAACAAGATAAAACAGAGTGGGTAGGCCCAGCTGGATGTAAGACAAAAGGACTTTGTGACAAGAGAAGGTAGAAAAGGTAGACTGGCAAAAGTTTCTTAAAAATGTGAATGCCAAGCTAAGCAGCTTCACTTATGTTTTACTGGATTTGAAAGTTTCCCTTGTAAAAAAAAGTCTAGTTGACACAAGAGTTGTACAAATTTATGGGATACAATGCAGTGATTCATTACATGTGTACACTATGTAATGATCAAATCAGGATGATTAGCATATCTACCCATCACTCCAAACAAGTTATTTCTTTATGATGAAACATTCAAATCCTCTCTTCTAGCTATTTCGAAATATGTATACATTATTTTAACTATAGTCATCTTACTGTGCGATCACATACCAGGACTTATTTCTCCCATCTAAATGTAAATCTGTGCCTGGCCTGAAAAGTTTATGAGCAGGACATAGAGAAACAAAGAAGATGGACGAGGCAGGGAGATAGCGTAGAAAACTGCTGACCCAACAGTCACTCACTAAATGTTTACCTTGCTACCTCAACTATGGCTGAATTTCTGAAGACTGGAACTCACACTTCTTCACGTCCCTCCTGATACACAACACAATATTACATAAATGCCACTGGGCCAGAAAATATTTTGGCAATAAATGAATAAATAAACTTAGAGAAGAAAAATTTTCTAATATGGTTGATCTCAAACCTATCCTTCAATGCCCTTTTATTTCTCTCAGTGACTGTTACCCACCCAGTAGCCATCTGACTCCCCAAGTCAGAAATGAAACACCCCATGCACAATCAACCAGCAAATCTTGCTGCTTCTACCTCCAGAAGGTCTGTTGAGTCAACCTCTCTCCATCCTTACTGCTACTGCCCCAGATGCTATAATACCCTTTTTGCTTCCCACCACCGGCTTCAATCTAACTCTGTTGTGATAAGAGGTCTTTCTCTAAAACACCAGGAAGGAAGCCAGAGAGTGATTTGGGGGTCATATTCACTCTTACAACAACTCACTCTTTGGAGAATGACCTCAATCCTTTTTGAGGGCAGTACCCCCAAATGATTTCACTCTAAGCTCTACCTCTTAAAGGTCCTACCACCTGTAAACACTGCTGCAGTGAGGTCCAAGCTCCCCACACATGAACCCCTAGAGGACATGCTCAAACCACATCCAAACCATAGCATCTGGGTTAGGTACCTGTCCTTGGTTTTGCACTGCAACCTGTGCTCTCCCCATCACAGAACTTGCAGCATGTCATACACTGAACTTCCTCTTTGTTTGTGTATTTATCCCACCAGATGATAAATTGGGCCTAGGCAGAGATTCTAACTAATGTTTTTTCCACAGTCTCTCTGATACTAAGTATGATGTCCAGTTCACAACTGTATCCAATGCAAACTTACTGCATGAAGCAAACAAAAGGACAGAGTCCTTAAGACAGACCAAGAGAAAGAAATTAGGATGAAGATGGGAACAGAATAATTTCATGAAGCTCACAATTAGCCACACCTAATGGCATTCAGAATCATCATTCGGGTCAATAAACTGAGTATCCTGCCAGGGCTTGACATTTTCTTAAACACAAATAGATAAAGCTTGTCTCACTGGTTTATAAACAGTTCAATTTGATTTCATCGAAACAAGCAAACAGACTGATGTTACCACCACAAGCCCTGGGGGTGAATACTCCAGTGACAGCCATTTAAAACCTGTTTATTTATATGGTCAAAACTAGTTCAGCAGCTTCATGAAAACAATAGAAGTGATAACCAAAAGGGAAAAGCTCTGTAAGTTCAAGCTCCCAGGAAGAGAAAAGACAACCAAAAATTGTAAATGGGATAAACAGGCAGACATAGGTGAAAACACACAAGCCAGGACACAGGGTGAGAATAAGGCAGCTTTAAGTTGAGGATGCCAGACTGTGAAAGAGAGGTGCACAAACCCCTAGCCCCCCAGGGAGGATACACAGGTACAACGGGAGGGAGGACTGCTGGGCCCAGGGAATCCCACCCAAGAGTATGACTACACGTATGAGGACAGATCAGACACCCCACACCACATACGCTTCACTGCCATATTTTCATCTGGTTATTCAGAGAAACTACAGTCACAGGAATAACTTTAAAAAGCTTTCATAAAATAATTTCTGTCCATAAAGGAAATCTACGTTAGTGAAAGGATCTATTTCAGGAAGAGGGCTGCTCAGAGACAATTTTTATTACCTGAGACACTGCTGATCTGCACACAAGACAGTCTTTATTCACTATATAATTTCTCCTCTCACCTTGCTATATTTGTTCCCATCTCCCCAGAATCCCTGATCCCTGTTCCTCTCTGGAGCTTGGGAAACTTCATAAGTGTCGGTCATCTGGCCCAGTCTCATATTTTGTGGGACTCTCCTATGTATATGCACATAATTAAAATAGCATTTGTCCTGCTAATCTGTCTTATGTAAATTTAATTCATAACCCAGTCAAAGAACCTAGATCGGCCATAAACAGAAAAAGTTAAAATGCCAGAAGTATATGCTTCATAACAAAAGCATTATTATGATGAAAATAATTATGCAATGAAAAAAACAAAGAATTTGCAAAATGTGTTAAGGAAAAAGAAGGTATATTCACCCCTAGTCCCTATATATATATACATCCCACATCATTCTCAATCATCCCAGGAACCAAGATCAATGGAGCAACTCACAAAGATATAAAAGGAAAAAACTAGAGAAGGCAAACAAAACCCCGCAGGCTCGAGGAACTGCTGGGCAACAGCAGCAAAGGCATAGGTGATGCCCAGCTTTGAAAAGGACAGGACTTATTCACAGGCCATGGAGCAAACACTATAAATCTAGTCATTAGATGGAAACAATGGCTAAAGGCAAAAACCTAGAGCTTTTCAGTTGGTGTTTCAAATAGAAACCAAATAAACTATTAAAACGGAGCAACTCCCTAGATTTGGGCTAATAAAACCAACTCAGAGGACAGAAATCAGCAAAAGGGCCTGTCTCCTTGCCACACTGATTGCTGATAAAATAGCAAGCTCATCTTAAGAAAAACAACATCCTCCAAGTGGAAACAAACGTACAAAGGAAGACAAAGCACACACAAGCATTTCAAAGGATATGATCAAATGCAAAATAAAAAAATAGAAACAACTCATAAAAGAGAAATTTGGCTTTGGAAACTCTCCACGAGGAACATCTCTGATTCTGTTCTTGGAATCCTATCCCTACCTCCTACTAGGCAACACCATCACATATTCCCCAGAGCAGCAATGAGTAAAAGAAGGAGTGAATAACAATTACATAAGAATTTTCTTTTAAATGAAATGAAATGAAACTGAAAAGAATGATTAGAAAGAAATCAGGAGTCTCACAGTCAGAATCTCATACTCAACAAAGCCCTTGGGCTAGAGACATAGCTCAGGAATAAAGAGCATTGCACACAAGGTCCTAGGTTTCAACCCTAGCAATAAAAAAGCAAAAGAAAAACCAAGCCCTTGTACCCAAGCAGTGGTTCTACCAGGAAGTCCCTTTATTCAGCTACAGGCAAACCATGCAGGAAGCCCAGGAAAGGATCTGCCCCAGGGTCTCTAAGTGCTGATGGATTAGCTATCCTCCCAGTCTCTTCATTTCCCTTCTAATCCTCTGCAGACGACAGAGAAATTGCTGGACTTGGTGAATGCTTTTGTAACCCTTCCCTTTCAGAAGCTGCTCTCAAGATGGGGAATTTCCAAATGGCTAAACTGGCTATCACAATACCATATCCAGGGAGGGAGTGAAAGGTTTAGTTCTGGAAGTGCTCCGCCATTTGCCAAGGAAGTCACTGGTCCAGAAGTAGTCCTAGAAACATATTTGCACTCACTTCACTGGTAGCTGTTAATTTTGATACAGGTTCTTGCTAAATTGCTGAGGCTAGCCTCAAACTTTGTAATCCTCCAGCCTCAGCCTCCAAGTCACAGGGATTACAGGTAAACACCACTGCACCCAGAGAAAACATGCATCTCTTAAACGCCTCATGTGTGCAGGTTTCTATTTAGGCAGTTTCTATGGATTTGTTTTCACACCAGAAATTATTTCTTAGAAAATGCTTCTTGCTGAAGGGGCTGGGGTTATGGCTCAGTGGTAGAGCACTTGTCTCACATGTGCAAAGCCCTGGGTATTCAATGCTCACCACCACATAGAAAGAAAGAAAGAAAGAGAGAAAGAGAGAGAAAAATAGAGAAGGAGAGAAAGAGAGAGAAAGGAAGAAAGAAAGAATGAAAGACAGAGAGAAAGAGAGAGAGAGAAAGAGAGAAAGAGAGAAAGAAAGAAAGAAAGAAAGAAAGAAAGAAAGAAAGAAAGAAAGAAAGAAAGAAAGAAAGAAAGAAAGAAAGAAAGAGAAAGAAAGAAAGGTATTGTGTTCAACTACCAAAAAATATTTTAAAAAAAGAAAGAAAGAAAAAAAATGTTTCTTGCTGAAGTCCATTTTCTAAACAGTCTGTTGTATACTTTCTGGAGATGACTGGCAAATTCCTACCTTCCCTTGTGTAAAACTCCTTATTTATTTATTTATTATTTTTACTCATGCTGGGGATTGAACCCAGGGCCTTGGGCATTTGAGGCAAGCACTCTGCCAACTGAGCTATATCCCCAGCCCCACAATCCTCCTTTCTGTATGTTTGTTTCATCCCTGTTCCTCAACTTGGGATGCTTTGTGATCTGCTCTAATCAACAGAAAGCAGCAGAAGTGACACTGTGTTAGTTCTGGCTTAGGACTTAATAAGCATGGCAACTTCTGTGTTTATCCTCTTAAAGCCCAGTCAGTCCCCAGTCACTGATGCCCGCAATTCCAGTTGCAGCCACAGTAAGTGTGAAGTCATCTTGGTCTTTCCAACCTTGGTTGAGGTCTCAAATGAATGCAGCTTCTGAGTGATTCCATAGGACATCACACAGTGAAGAAACCACCACCACCCCCAGCTGGATCTAGTCAGCCAAGAAAAATATAGAAATCATAAATTGTTGCTATTTTAAGCCATTAAACTCAGGGATGGTTTGTTATGCAGCAATATGTAAGTGAAATAGTCATAAAACTGAAAGCATTGTGTTAAACTTCAGGGAAAAGTAATAATAAATAAAAGAAAAGCTGATAATAAGGAACACAACTCCAGAGGCCAGCAGTCAATGGTATGAAAATCAAGGTGTCAGCATGACACCTCTGGAGGCTCTACTGGAGAATCTTATCTTTACCTCTTCCAGCTTCTAGTATCTGCCAGCACTTTTTGGCTTATAGCTATGTTAATCAGATTTCATTTGCTGAACAAAAACCTAACCAGAACAACTTACAGGAGAAAACATTTATTTTTGGCTTATGGTTTCAAAGTTTTAGTCCACAGTCAACTCAATTGTTCTGATCCCAAGGTGAGGAAGAGTATTATGGCAGAGAGGTGTATCAGAAGGACACTGCTCAGCTGATGGCAGCCAGAAAGCAGGGAGAGAGCAGGAGCCAGGGACAGAATACATAATCCCTATGGGCACACCTCTAGTGACCCACCCTCTCCAACTTTACCTGCCTTTAGCTACCACCTAGTAACCCATTCAAATGATTAATCCATTGATTAGCTCACAACTCTCATAATCTGATCATTTTACCTCTGAACATTCCAGGATCACAAGCTTTTGGGGAACACCTCATATCCAAACCATAAGAAGTCACATTGTTTCAATCTCTGCCTCTGCAATCATGCCATTTTTTCCTCTTCTCTCTCTGAAGTCTCCCTCTACCTCATGTCTATAAGTGATTACATTAGGGCCCATCCAAATTATACAAAAGAGTCACCTGCTATGGCTTGGATATAGTTTTAAAATATTACCCTCCAAAGGTTCACGTGTTGGAGATTTGGTCCCAATGTGGCAAGGTGGGAGCTGAGAGACACTATTTAAGAGGTGGGGGCTCTAATGGAAGGTCCTAAGGATATTAATATTAAGTAGCTGCTCCCAGAATTCATAAAACCCTGAACTCTCCCGAGAGTTGTTATAAGAGCAAGCCCAATCTCTAGACCCCTAATCACTCTCTGGCTTCCTGTTTGGTGATGTGATCTCTGGCTCCCACACATGTTCCCTACCATTTCATGCTGTCCACGATTAAGCCCTCATCAGAAGCAGAACCAACTGGGCCACCTGAACTTGGACTTTCAGCCTCCCAAATATTAGTCTGCCTTAGGTATTTCTTTGTAGTAACAAAAAAAAATAGACTAATACATCACCCTATCTCAAGGCCCTTAAGTTAGTTACATTAACAAACACCCCACTCCATCTATTCCGTACAAGGTAACGTTTACAGGTTCCAGGAATTTAGACTTGGTCTCTTTAGGGGCCATTACTCTGCCTGTCACAACTGCTCAGACAAGAGTTAAGCACAAGAATGAACATACTAGTTTAGTCCAAGGCTGTTGTTTTCTAAAGCTTTAAAGCAATAGACTACTTTACTCAAATGTAATCCCAATAGTTAAAAATAAAAATGAAATAATAAAAAAAAATAAAAAATAAAACTCTTTAAAAAAATGAAGAGAGGATTCTGGGAAGATAGCTAAGTAAGAAACACCAGGAACTTGTTTCCTCAGACAACAAATGCACTGGCAGAATGTATCAAATGTAAGTATTTTGAAACTCTGGAGTCAACCTTAAGATTTGGAGAGTAGTAAATTTTGGCCAATTTCAGTTCACAGCATTGTAGCACCTGCCTATGCACCAGTCTCACGACAGGTAACTACAGATCTTCTCTGGGAGAGCCTGCACAAATTTATAGGACAAGAAGAACTCTGTCCAAAAATTGAGGATCTACATACTGATTACTGACAGATACAACTCTGATTTTAGAGACACAAACCCATGGGCAGGCAGCCATTGTTTTAATCCTCCCCCAAGTTCCTCCTCCTCTGATTGAAGAAAAATCTAGGAGATTTAATGAGCCAGAGACCTTTTTCTTTCTTTTATTAACCTACCCATTCATTTTTTCTACCCATTCATTTTTTACTTCTTACCCTATTGAAAGTCAGACATTTTTAAAAAAGCAACTACATATACAAGGAAATTTAAAAAGTCACCACACACATCCAATAAAAGGTGCAGGTTGAAAAAGAACTGAAAAGAACTTAAACTTATACTTCAGGCTAATCTCCAGCACAGCAACAATAAAAAAAAATCAACACATTCTGGAGAAAAGACAGAATCTGATTTCTAGAGCTACATTATTAGATTTAAATGTCCAGATTTTAAAAAAAAGAAAAATCCCAAGAAACAGGAGAGTGTGGCCCATTCAAAGGAAAACAACATCATCACAACAGAAACTTTCCCTGAGAAAGACCATATAGATGGTGGGTTTGCTAGAAAAACCTTAAAACAACTGACTTAAAGATACTCAAAGAAGGGCTGGAACTGTAGCTCACAGGCAGACTACTTGCCTAGCATGTGTGAGGCACTGGCTTCGATCCTAAGCACCACATAAAAATAAATAAAGGCATTCTATCCATCTACAACTACAAAAAAAAAATTTAAAAAGATGCTCAAAGAATCAGTTTATCCTGCTAAGCAAATTAAGCCAATCCTCAAAAAATCAAAGGCTAAATCTACTCTCTGATAAGTGGATGCTGATCCATATGGGGGTATGTAAAAAATGGAGAAACTTTGGGTAAAGAGAAGGGAAGGGAGGGTGGGAAGGAAATATGGGGGTGGGAAAGATGATAGAATGGGATGGACTTTATTATCCTAGGGACATGTGACAATACATCATGTATATATATGTATATATATGATGTGAATATATATATATATATATATATATATATATATAAAACATATATATGATGTGATAATATATCATGTACAATCAAAAAACTGAAAGTTGTGCTGCAATTGTGTACAATGCATTCTATACAATCAAAATGCATTCTGCTGTCATATATACCTAATGAAAATAAATAAATTTAAAACAATGTTAAAAGGACTGGGAATGTGGCTCAAAAAATAAAAAGATGCTCCAAGAATTAAAGGAAGACATGAGCAAAGACAAGAAAATGATACACTAACAAAATGGAAATATTAACTAAGTTATAGTAACCAAAATGAAAAATACATTACAGGGATTCAAAGACATATTTGAATAGGAGGAAGAAAGATCAATGAAACTGAAGTTATGACAATTGAAAGTATTAAGTCTGAGAAGCAAAAAGAAAAAAGATTCTCTATGTTGATCTTCAAAATTAAAAAAAAATACTGATGCACAAAATTTCAAAATCTGGGTATCTTACTCAATACTGTTCTAACAAAACCATCCAAGTAAACAAATGGATGTCCCCAGTCTTCAACTTTTACTTCTCATCCAGCTACAGTGTATCATCCATGCAGCCGTCAAAATTATTATACTAAACAAAGCTAATCCTGTTATACCTGTGCTTTGAAATACTTTCTTTGCTCTCAGCTGGCTAACAAGGTCCTCTGTTCACCTCGGGCTGTCCCTCCTTGCATTGTGCACACTTCATCCCCAGGCTTTTACACAGAAGCGGTCACCCCCACCTTCACTCTCTCCCAGGCAAACATTTCCTGGCCTTCCTCTCTGCCATTATCTACTTCTTTCTCTGGGTGTTTTCCTTGATGCCCCAGACCATTCCCATGTGCTCTAACATACATTCCCACATGCTCTCATGGCAACACTTAAATCCTTCCTTGAAGACCTTCATTCATACATTTGACAAATACTGAGCTTCTGCTCTGTCAGACACGGCCCTTGGTGCTTGAGATACAACAGGGAATAAGACAAAGAACTCCTCCCCATGGAGCTGATGACATTCTAGTAAGAGGAAGCAGACTAGAAATTAACGTCAAAATAATAGCAAAGAAGTAGAATATTTGGTGATTGCTCATCATTATATCCCAGGAACCTAGGACAATGCCTCGCTCCTAGCCAGTGCTCAAAAAATACTTACTGAATGAATAAATACAGCAGTGTGAAAAGATGCTATGTGAATGTGAATTATTGTCTACTGCCTATGAAAACCTCTTCTCAGAATCTGTCTAAGCTTTCAGAGGCCTAAAGCATGTTGTGTTAGTCATACCAGGCCATTCACTACTTAGACTTGGTTTTACAGTTGGCAAAAGTCATAATTTTACCAGTAATTTTCAGATCAAATGAGTTAAGCACTGAAGTCTCGAAAGTCCCAACTTGGCATACTGTGCATCTTCCTCAAACTCAAAACACAAAATTAAAAGAAAGCCAGTTCCTTATATGGTTTGGACACCAGAATGCTGGCTTCATGCTATATATAAAAGGTTAATACTGGAAAAGTCAATAACTACCATGAACAAGGACCCTGTCATATCACTGTCAAGGCCTAATCCTACCTAAGTTATCACCTGCTGAAGTAAATTAAAGTCAAGAAAGTAAACATTTAATGAATATTCACTTGCCTTTGGTCCAAGAAAGTCTTAGAAATAAGCTTTCCTTTAATTAAAAATAAAAATAACCCAGAAAGCTGAAATAAGATCTGAGGAACACTCAACACAGGTCAGCCAGTCAGCATAAGTAAGAGTTGGCAGTGCCCAGGTGAAACTGCTCCAGGATGTGACTGTAACACCATTCTGTTCATGCAAAAATTTGAAAAACAGATTTTCTGGGCAGAACTGGGGACTAACATCTCCACTACCAAGTTCAAAGCCAAAAAATAAACCTGGTACAAAGGTACCCGTGGTTCTGAAAATAGCTCACTATCTTTACAGACAGCAAATACATCAAGCCTTGGGACTGAGACACGCACCAATCCATCAACCAACTGACAAGCCAGTATTATGTACTAAGTGCTCTGAGGCATAGTCACACATATAAGAAAGACATAATTCTAGGCCTTAAGGAACTTTAAATCAAGTTTAAAAAATAAGACAGAAATGAATGGAAAAACAAAAAAAAAATGCAAACCAGATTGAAAGGCTGGCATTCTAAGAGCCAGAGAAGTAGTAGATTGTTGCTCTGGAGGCCAAATCAATTGGGGAGAGCCCAAAGAGGGATGCTCAGCAAGGCTGGTTTCACAAGGAGTGGGACTCACCAGGATGTTTGGAGACTGAGAAAAGCAGAGAAGAGCCCTACACTGTTCTAGGTGCCCTTCAGTCTTGAAGGACAGATGGGAATCACCTCTCCCTGGGCCATGCGAGGCTGAAGGAGGAAGAAGAGAATGTGTGGAGAAGGAAGAGACTGACACACTGCTAAGGCAGAGATGTGTAAGGCAGCCATGGTGGGGAAGGCTACAGCAAAAGGCTCTTGTGTAGAGCAGGCCAGACTGTGGAGACCTCAAACTCAAAACTAATGAATTATTTCCAATTACTGGTAAGACACTTGATGATGTGGCCCAGAAGTATCACAATGAACTGTGTTTGGGTCTTCCCTAAACAGTTTCATGTAAGTCTACACTGTCCACACAAAAGAAGTAGAGCAAATTTTTTTAATGTGTTAAAAGTTGAAAAACCAACATATTTTCATAGATATTTAAATAAAGTCATATCACTGTGACTAAGTTTTAGATCATGCAGTAAATCATACATATCTGAATAAGAGCTATAACTACTGAAAGATCCATTTTAAACAGCACTAAAAAATGACTTCTGAAAGGCAAATCTAATCCTCCTACACCTACTCCATCACTTCACCCTCCCCCACAAACCTGACTAGGGTCTTTATTTTCCTTTAAGCATTACAGGTTTCTTTATGTATCTAGAAGGAAGAGCTGTTAGTCATCAGTCTGGATGGTGTGGGTTAATAGGGTCTTTGTTCAGAAAATTTAATTATAGGTTTGAACCTTGGATGAATGCAAAAGGAAAACACTGGAGGGGACTCTCAGCTAATCTGCCAACTAAGTGGACCCATGCGACTTCAGGAGCGTCCCTGGGTGCATTGTAGAGGCAGTTTCTTCCCTGTTGTCTGTAGCATGGCCTGCCCTAGTTTACTCCTAATTTGCTTCTCTGGCCTGATCTCTGACTGTCCTACAACAACCATTTCTGACAAAGGGCTCTGCAACCAAAGGCCCAAAGATGCTAAACCATAATTTTGGCAGTTTTATACCCTTTAAAGTTTTATATACCCTTCTGCCTCAATGCAGGCAGCACAACTAAGACTGCGCCCCTGTGCACTGGCTCCAGGAAACCTCAGAGCTTTCCCACCTTTGACCCCAAAGGCTTTGCAGAGGAAACAAGAGTTTAAAACCTGGCTTTAAGGGGCTGGGGATGTGGCTCAAGCGGTAGTGCACTCGCCTGGCATGCGTGCGGCCCGGGTTTGATCCTCAGCACCACATACCAACAAAGATGTTGTGTCCGCCAAGAACTAAAAAGAATAAATATTAAAAATTCTCTCTCTCTATCTCTCTCTCTCTCCTCTCTCACTCTCTCTTAAAAAAAATAAATAAAACCTGGCTTTAACATACCTCTACATTCACCAAATACTTTGACTCTGGCAAGTGATTATCTGAGGAAAGCTGCTGAACCAAGGGTATTTGGGGCTGCATTTTATACTTTGTTATCCTAGAGATACCAGTATTTAAAAAATATAAACTAGAAACAAAATAAAATGCAATAACTGTTAAAAGACTAGAGTTTGAAAGTTTTCTGAGCAAGAAAGGAGAAAACTGATTAATAAAAAACCTGCTTTTTACTTCCACAGTAAATCTAAAATTGATGACAGTATTACAAAAGGATAAAAGTGCTGACCAAAAAATGTCAGCGAAATCAACACAAAATGCATAAAGAGAACCTCCCAAAGTAGTGGAGCTCTGAATGCCTGGAAATCTCGTTTCCTCCTAAAGCTCAGTTAAGTGATGATAAAATTCCTAGTTTAAAAAAAAAAGTAAGGGAAACTGTTTTAATCAAACTAAAATAATCAAATTAACATGTCCAAACATTCAGATTCCTAAAGAAAAGTAATATGTGAATATAATGCATAGGAATTGTTAGGGCTACAATTAATTGAAAGGTGAATAGGTTATTCTGGAACCAAGAACTCTGGCTTCTCTTTATTTCCATCATTCTTTCATTCACTGACTAATATGTATGGCATTCTGAAGGATTAAAAAAAAATTGAATCAAGCATTCAATACCCTCAAGTGCTGGGGAAGTCAAAAATCAAAATCTTAAAACAACTAATCCAAAGCTCTCCTGTTTTGAAATCTCCCTTATTAAAAGGCATTTCCAGTTCAAAATGCAAAGGTAATGATTCCCACTGAGCAATGATTATTTGGATAGAGACATGTGGTAAACATTTCCTAGGGAAATGAAAAAAGGTCAAAGGTAAAAGACAACTGAGAAGAGCTGCAACATCTCGGCAAGTTACAAATTTAAGGGGTAAGGGACACACATAACCTCCATCCATTAGAAGCTGAGATTTAAAAGAAAAGCTGAGGCTTCTCTGGGGTGAATATCATGACATCTGTTCTCTTCTCATAATAGCAACTAAGTTGATTTAAGAAAATATTCTCTCTCTCTTTTCTAGAGCTGTTGGTTCATAATTACATGATTTTTCTTGAGCTTTGGTTTCCTTAAGATGTGTTTATTCTGCACATCTGCTCTCCCCATACCTGATTACACAAAGGTATCATAAAGAGCAAACCAACAGGTATAAAGAGACCAGCCCTCAAAACAAATCAAAGCAAACAGCCCATGGAGTCCTTTGGAAATCTTGGCTGGCAGCTCTTGTAAATAAAAGTGCTTCTAAAGCAGAAAACATTAAACTACCGTATTTATATAGGGCGTGATTGACAGGTCAGTTATTAACTTCATAAAAACACAGGCAATGTTAACTAGCAAGAATGTTTGTTCTAGCTGTTCTATCTGAAGGAAAATGAAATCCAAGATAGAATGGCTTGTTCTCTGTTTAAGTATTTATTTTAGAACCGTGCAGTATAAAAGAATGTTTTTTCAAGTCAGTGAACTTAAGCTATTTTGCTTACTGTTCTGGAATTTAAGTATGTTGTTATAATTCTTTAGAAAACAAATGTTACATTTACTAAAGTCAAATTCCAATGGTGCACCATGATCTTTTCAAGCCCTCAACAATTTTTTACTCTTCTGAGTTACTAAAACTAAAGAAATTTACATTAATTCATCTTTCTTCCAGTAACTAACGTGTATCAAATCAGGGAATCAAAGTGCAGGCAGACTTCCTCCCAGTGCTCTGGATGCAAGCATGTGTTCCTTGAACTGCTTATGGCAACAGGCCTAAAATCTGCCAAAAGGAGAAAAGAATGAAGGGTCTGTATTTTATTAATATTATTTTGAGGGCTTATTTTTATCTATACATTCTATCATGTGTGATCACTTATTGCAATATTACAAGGCAGTATATTTTATTTTAAAAATTCTCTCAGAAAATAATGTCAGCTGCAGGTAAATATACAGTCAGGAAATCCTGTAGAAGAACTCAAGTCCATTTCTGCAAGCAATAACTTTTATCTTGAAACTTACTTAACATGGTTAGCGCCCACACCCATCCCAGTGGGTACTGACAAAAAAAAAGAAAATGTCATCTAACTTAAAAAAATGTTTCTCCAATTTGAAAAGTGACTTCTCTAGTAGTTGTTTTGAGCAACTATATAGCAAGGAAGTATACAAAACTTCTATTTACCCAGTCTATGCTCTTATTCATTTATATGATGATTTTTTTAAAGTAACAAGGAAAAGGTAGATGGAAAAGTTAGAAGGGAAAACAAGGTTTTGCTTTTTAGAATCAATCAACAAATACTTTTAAGATTGGAGTTACATAAATTTGGCATTTCCTAGCCAAATAAATGCTTATGAAGTGGACTGGTGTTTATGTGCATGTTTGTTTATGTGTGTTTAATATTCTCAAGCCTCAGAGTTTTTCCATGTAAACAAAAGTTTTGTTAAATGCCTCTTGAATTAAATTTAAAAGGCTATTTGTTATCAAAATGTTTCGCTCATAGTAAAGGCTGTCATCATATGAGCTGCACACTAAACACAAGAGCAAACCCCAAATCCCAGAAAAACTATCCGTGCTCATCAGTACATTTAATGCAGCACAATCCTGATTCCTCCAGAGTTCCTACAAACAACAGTCCTTCAGAACACAGAATTCTTATGAAATAAATACTCAATCTTAGAACATGCCCTGGCCTCCTCCACTACCCACAAATCCCCGCCCCTCCTGCAGGACTATATTTTCAAACTAGAATATTTGTTTTGACACACTTCTGCTTGCTTAATTCTCTGGCAAAGGATTTCTTGTGCACTCCTAGCCAGTAATGAACGTTTTGCCAGAAAATATGCAACTCTTAGCATGACAAGAATAAGGGGGTAAAAAACCCTTCCATCGAGACTTCCAGAATTGAAGATAAAAGCAGGTACACTGGATGAAGAGAACCCTTTCCCCTAACATTATAACTTCCTCTTGTTTTCCCTGCTTCACACCACTGTGAGGAGGAAAACCTTCATTTGGCAGTTTCACATATCTTCTCTACACTATTTAAAGCAAGGAGAAACTATTACTCCAATCTTGCTTTCTAATTAAAGAACTACTTATCCAAATGAAAAATGTAGGTTAGCTAATCCTACTCAGGGAGTAAATCTCCAAAACAATTTCTTAATAACAGTTTATCGAGAAAATTAAAATCCATTGAATTCATTTAATCCAGTGGAATACTTACTTCTCTTTCATTATTTCTCCAGTTACATTTAAGGAACCCAACACTCAAAAACTTAACAATGCAAGATGTTTCCACCTTTCCCACTGAATTCAGAAGGGCTGGGTGGGAATCACACTGTGCTCCTTGGCGAGCTTAGGGTGTGGGTGAAGAACCTCCTCCACGACTACCCTGAATCTTGAGAGGGCAAATCCACAGAATAGACTTCCTTCATGGGTGATTCAGGCACTCTGTAACAAAATAAAACACAACTGATGGATCTTGAAACAGAAAAGTATATCCCAAACAATTTTAGATTATTGAAATGCTTGTGAGCTGACAGATCTTCTTCCTGCACACATCACTTACTTACTGATGTCTCCTGGCATCTATCCTCACCCCACTGGTGATCTCATTCACTCCTGGTACGGTATATCATCTCCACACAGATGACTCCTTCATCTAGCCCAAACTCCACTCACATATCTAACTGCCAAATGGATATGACCCACTCCACATGCCTCAGCATCTCAAAACATAGTTGCAAAACTGAACTTGAAATCTTCCCTCAACAATCTGTTCTTTCTAAATCTTCACCTTTACAAATGGTCCCAGAAACTATCCAAGCCAAAACTCCACTATCTTTCCTCTTCCCTGGTCCCCTCATTTTCCATCAAGTCCTATCAAATCTACTATTATACTCTCTCTTGTAATCAATATCCCTCTCCATCCTCCTTGCCTGCCTCAATTTTCCCCAAAGCACAACTTTCTTTTCTCACCACTTGGTCCATCCAGTTTTCCAAAATGGGTTCTTTAAAACACAGTTCTTTGCAAAATATCCCACAAGAAGAATTCCATGACTCAATATTTTAAATGAGTATCACATTAAAGTGCTCAAGAAAGCCTGGGTTGAAGATACACATTCACACCAACCCATCTATGCCACACCTGTTCTCCTGGCTCCCTTTCTCCACACAGTTTTTCTTCATCTAGCTAATCTCTACTCATCTTTCAAGCTCAGACCCTGACTCTTATAGGAAGCCTGTCTGAGAGATACCATTTATCTCCATTTCAAGCTTTTAAATTTCTTCTTGCCATCTCTATACCGTACTATGGTCATGTAGTTTGGAACATATCTACTCTGCTGGATTCTGAGATGCTTAAGAGCAAAGATTTTCCACTTATGTGCCTTTTAATGCTTAGCACATTGTTGGTACACAGGAGTACGTCAATAAACCTACATGAGCAAATGAATGCTAACATGCATTTGCTCATGCCAACTCCTAACTTACTCAATCAAACAAAAGCCCTACAGGTAGTTTCCCAATTCTGTACATGAAGCAACTAAAGGAGAAAAAAATGGATAAGTTTCATTATTCCTCTAATATGACACTTTTTTTTTTTTATCTCCTGCAGGGTATACATGAGTAATTCTACTCAACTTCTCAGGAAAGAGGACATGATTAAACCACTGGAAAACTGCTTGGCAAAACTCTTGTTACTTTTAGAAATACTATATATTATTGAACAAAAAAAACTTTGATGTAATGGAAAATTAACTGGGTTAGGAGTCACATTTGAATTCAAACACCAGCTCTGCTTCACACTAGGTATGAGGCATGTAGCAAATTAATCATCTAAACTCCAAGTGTGTCATCTAGAATGAGGACAATAATACTTTCCATATTGAACATTCCTATTAGGAATACATAAGTATAAAAAAAAAAGCCCTCTGCAGGCTTTGTTATAAAGTTGGATACGCCAATGCTGTTTCCACCTTGAACAATATAATGGAATGATGTTTACCTCCCCATCTAGCAATATTTATGATTGATTACTATATATTTCTATTTTTACTTCCCTTGATGATAACTAGTCCAAATAACTGGAAAAGTTTTTAAATCTGCATACTGAAAGTTAAGAAACTTTCTACAAAATTGAACCAATCAAAGCACATCTGCTTTGAGGCTTGGAGTATAAACTGGGAAATAAGAAAAACCATTGAGTATTTAATAAAAAGCTCGACAACAGTCTTAAAAATTTCAACAAAATCATGACCAGTACAACTGGCTAGACTATCTACACTGCAGAGACTGTCCACACTCTTCTGTCACTAATGGAATCTTATATAATATAGTCAATGCTCCCAGCCCTACAAACTATGAACAGCTCAGTAGATAAATCTCAATAAGCCTCCACATCAAACAGACTGGAAGAAATCAAAAGACCACTGAGCTAAGCCAGACCAGGCTGATATTTTGGTTTATTGGTTAACTGTTATGCTTGGAAAGGCATAAAGCTTAATTGCAAGGCTTGAGGTGTATGTAAAAAATGCCTGACTTAAGTAGAAATACTGATCAGAGCATCTGTCACTAGTTAAAATACGAGATCTTTACCTGGGATATTTTTTGTTATTTTTATTTTAAATAAATGAAAATAGCCATTTACACAGTGACTAAACATGAATCATTGTTTCAGCTTTTTGAGAATGCTAGGAAATACCAGGTGTAAATGAGGGAGTAACATTGCTGTTAATCCAGGGCATGTGAAAGTTAAAAGGGGAAAGAATCTGGTTTAGTTTATGGCTTCTTGTGGTATTAACTGAAAGGGTAAAGTTTCTAAGCTGGAAGGCTTGAATTAAAATGTAAAAGATTAGGTATTATTGAGTTCCTCGGTTACACCCAGCTTCCTGAGTTAGTTGAGACAACACCCTACTAGCCATTTAGCCTAGGGCCCTATGCAGTTTGTCACAGGGCCCGAACCAATCAGTTTGAATGTGTACCCCGCTTAGGAATGACCAATCACCCCTGCCCGAGCTGTTCCCGCCAATGGATTTGCCAATCACGTCTCAGAGTTGTTGTTCAATTTCCCCGTGCCTCATGATGATTTGTTCTGATGTATGCAAAGCCCACCGCCCTCTCCAAAAAGTGTACTTAAGCTCTGCTTGACCTTTGCTCTGGGCTCTGGGCTGCTCTCCCTCCTTGAGTGAGCACAGAGCCCCAGCGCGCTGGAATGGATCCCCAATAAATCTCCTTTTGTCAATTGCATGGAGTAAGTCTCTTATGTGGTCTCTCCCTCCGATGATCCGCCGGACCCCCTTTACATTAACCATAGGTTTATCACAATTTTTTTTAAAGAGAGAGTGAGAGAGGAGAGAGAGAGAGAGAGAATTTTTTTTAATATTTATTTTTTAGTTCTCCGCAGACACAACATCTTTGTTGGTATGTGGTGCTGAGGATCGAACCTGGGCCACACACATGCCAGGCAAGCGCGCTACCTCTTGAGCCACATCCCAAGCCCTCTCACAAATACTAATGAATACAACACTTTGAAACACTGTATGGAAAAGTGAAATCTGGTGGTATAATCTGGATCTCTTAAACATTTTCTACTGAGTAACTCCGTTGGCTGAATAAGCAACAAAAGCTAACATTTTTTAAAAGGCCCTAGGAGAAAGTTCTCCTAGTAAAGGTCTTATGAAAAGCTGAAAATGAGGTCCTCATCACTGCCTTCCTCTAATTTCCACCACTACCAAAGCTACCCAACTATAGTCAAGCAGCATAGTGCATTAGGACATGCAAAGACTTAAAATGCAATCCCTCCCCTTTAGAACCTTGTGTTCACTTGAGAGTACATAACTAATTTACAAGAAAGAGACAGTACACAGCCTCTGGGGTGGTACAGGAGAGTCCTATGGAACAAAAAAAAACAACAAATGCTGAGATGACAATTAAAACAATGGGCACTAAAGGAGAGTTTCCTATATACTAAGCACCAGCCTTAGGCCCTCTACACCAGCCTTAGGCCCTCTTAGCTTTATCACATTTGCTCCTCACAATTCCAGAGGCAGACTCTATTGTCATTCACATTTTATAAGGATGCTGAGACAAAGAAATGGAGGCTCAGGGGACTAAGTCACGTACACCAGAAATCAAATGTAGACATGCCTATTTCTACATTCATCTTCTTTGCCTGCTCCTAGGGCAGAGCCTGAAGAAGGCAGTATGGTCTACTACAGAGCTGCAGCCCCAGAGTCTGTTCTCCAGAAAACCAGTTTTAGGAAGACCATTGGGCTGAACCCAAGGATGGAAATCAGCATAGCTTAAGAAGAAGGGAGAGGCAGGCATTTAGGAGCAGAAAAACCATGAACAAAAGCACTCAAAGTAAAAGCTTAACATTCAAAGGAACAATAGGGAGATTAGCTTGATTAGTGTGTGGGTATATGTTTGGAATGGGAGAAGGTAGTTGGCAGGCTTTAATAAATATTTGTAAGTTTGAATAATGCGAGATAAGGTGAAAAGGGCCTTGAAAGCAAAGCTGAAGAAAATGCAATTAACCAACAAATAACTTGAGCAAATGTTCAGCCTCCCCAGTAATAAAAGCAATGTAAATTGAAACACCAAGGTCTTTTTCTTCTCACATTCCCTGAAATTTGCATAAAAAAATACTTATTTCTGGGGCTAGGGTTGTGGCTCAATGGTAGAGTGCTCTCCTAGCATGCATGAGGCACTGGTTCGATCCTCAGTACCACATAAATGTGAAACAAAAATACTGTGTCCACCTAAAACTAAAAAATAAATATTTTTTAAAAATGCTTACTCTTAGTACTAGGAAGATTGCACATGCTGGTAAATGTGTTGATTGGTATCAGTTAAAAGAAACTTGGCTATTAGTTTCATGGAATGTTTATATTCTTCAGTCCAGCAATCTCCCTTTCAATAATCATAAAAACATGGACAGGGGCTGGGGTTATGGCTCAGTGGTAGAGTGCTCACCTCACACGTGCGAGGTCCTAGGTTCGATCCTTAGCACCACATAAAGATAAATAAATAAAATAACAGTATTGTATCTAACTACAAACTAAAAAAACAATTTTTTTTAAAAAAGGACAAAGATAAAATTCATGAGAGAATATTCCTTGCATCACTATCTATAGTGGGGAAAAATCAGATAAAATGCTCAAGATTGTTGATTAAAATAAAAATAACTCTTTTAAAAAGAAAAAAGGCCAATTAGAGCAATAAACTTTATACTATGTGAAATGGAAAGTGAAACGTGTGACTGGAAGTGAAATGGAACCTGTTTTTTCAAGAAAATTAATTTATTAAGAAATATGACGGGCTGGTGATGTGGCTCAAGAGGTAGCGTGCTTGCCTGGCATGCGTGCGGCTCGGGTTCGATCCTCAGCACCACATACAAAGATGTTGTGTCCGCCAAAAACTAAAAAATTTTTAAAAAATTCTCTCTCTCTCTCTCCCCTCCCTCTCTCTCTCTCTCTCTCTTAAGAAAAAAAAAGAAATATGACAACTTGTGGGTTGGGGTGTGGCTCAGTGGCAGAGCCCTTGCCTAGCACAAGTGAGGCTTTGGGTTCGATCCTCGGCACCACATTAAAAAATAAATAAATTATAAAATAAAGAACTCTGAAAAAAAAGGAAGAAAGAAAAGAAATATGACAATATGTAAAACCTAACAGTATAGAATGCAACAACAAGTCATGTCCTGTGACCTAGAAATCACACACAGGAGACTCTACTTGCAGAAAGAGGCTTACACATTAAAACATTTTATAAACAAAGATACACAGCAGTCTGTTAATTTTTTTAAAACTAGGAGGATTATAAATTATCAAACAAAAATGAAAAGTGATTCCTACCAGTGAAAAAAGAAGGGTGTGTGTAGAATAACTACAAATACATTTTATAAAAACTAAATACTCATGAATTAAAAAAAAGGTCCAGAAAACACAGCAAAATGACAACTGCAATGCAATAGCCTAGGTGAAGACAATAAAACTGTGTAACTTTTTCATATTTTTCTTAATAAGCACATATTACTTTCAACATACAAAGAGAGAAGAAGAGTGAAACAGAAGAGTAGGAGTGAATTCCTGGAAACCACAGCGTCATTCCCCCCCCCAACGTTCTGCCCATACTTAACTACCCCATGTCAAATCGACACACTGGCCACAAAGAGGAGAGATGCTAGTTGGAAAGCAAACCTTTTGACTATAAGGAAAGAAAACTCAGCCATGGCACTGATACCAGGAAGTACCTGAAGGACCAAAAAACAAGGCTGAATGTTGGAAAAGAAAGAGTGTAGGAAAAGATTTGGGAGTCCAAAGACCTACTGAAAATGTACCAGTGTTTTCTTTTAATTCACAAATGCACCCAGGTCTCTGAAGATTCAAGATTTTTCTAAGTAAACGGATCAAAAAATACAGAACAAGGAGAAGAGAAAATACTCTGACATATCATTTATTGTTCCCCATAGAGAATAAGATATTGCCAATTACAGAGTACCTCTGATTATAAAGAATACACACTAGAAATCAGGGAGTCCCTCTGAGAAATCTCCTTAAAGAGCTGGCCTACCTCTAAGCACTTCCTACCACATGAGCTATATCACATATACCATAGAGAAAAACGGGAAGAATCCTCAGATGCTCGCCTCTTGGATTATACCAGAACAATGGTATAATATTTGATTCCTCTCTCTTCTTCTTTATCATTGCTGTCACTTCACAATAAGACTGACCTGTTCCTTGATTGTGTTTTAGTTTATTTCATTGTAAGCACACTATATGTTCCGTGAGAATAGGCTGTTCTTAGATCTTTTTTGGTGTCACCTAGTACTAAGCCCTGTATACAGTTGATAGTTAATACATACTTATTGATAGATATCAGGCTAGGTGCTCAAAGTCATTCCAGACTAAGGTAAATTGAGAAACATGATTCCTTCTGCTACTGTGATTTTTTAAAATAATTCTATGAAGAGTGACATTACTCCAGGTGTCACTATACATGACTGTAATCCCAGCTACTTGGAAGGCTGAGGCAGGAGGATCCCAGCCTTGGCAACTTAATAAGACCTTATCTCAAAATAAAAAATAAAGAAGGCTGGGGATACAGCTAAGTGGTAGAGCACTTGCCTAGCAGGCATGAAGCCCAGGTGTAGTCCTTAGGACTACCAAAAAAAAAAAAAAAAGAAAGAAAGGAAGAAAGAAAGAAAGAAAAGAGGGTTATTATACAGAAGGCCCTAAAAAACCATTAAAAATTCTATTTAATGGGAGCAGGAAGAAACGTCCACAGAAAATGCCAGGGATTCCATGGGATTCAATTTTCATGGACAAGCCAACCAGTTTGGCAATGCATGAGGGCATAATTTTAAATGCAGTCATAGCTGAAAACAGGAAGGATATACACAATCAAGTATTTAGGGACAGTATGTTCCTTGGTGGAAGGCCACAACTTATAGTCATATGGCAAATGAAATACATGATATTATAAATGGTGGCATTGCAGGTAGCCCACAGAAGTTATTTACTTCACCACTGGAACAATATACTTTTATAATGATAAATAATTGAAAACTAGTTCATTGAAATATTGGAAAGCAATCAAGGAGAACACCACTAAAAGAACTTCTTTTCTCTGAAATATAGAAGCTTCAGGGAAAGTTCTCAATTAAAGCATTAAGGAGTTGGAGATGTCCTGTGCTGGGTTTCTGGGGGAAACTAGGCACTTGTGACCCTTAGAAGTCAGTGACACAGTATTTTTAATACACATAATTCCATTTCCAAATGCAGGTAGGGGAGGCAGAGCACCAATATTGCTCTTCGTTGACCACATTTTCTAGCAGCAATATAAACAAAAGGTGAGGGAAGATTTTCCCACATTAATGGAAGAACTGGAAGAGACACAGGGAGAAAGTGTGTTTAAAAGACATTAGCAAGAGCTCTGCTACAGCCACGTCTGCACAGTGCAGCGGGAGTGAGGCTCTTCCCATGAGGGAGAGCAAAGTCCACAGTTACCTTCAGCATTCCACCTTGCTTTATAAGTAACTTTACAGTTGAGTCCAAGTCTTGCCTCTCCTCTTCCATTGTTCTTCAGAGATTTGCATCCTATTTTATAAATGTGTGTCATCCCCTCATCCCCTCAGTGCTTGAACCTACCTCGTATACTTGCTGAATGAATGATGAAGAAAAAAAATGTCAGAATGCCTAACCTGGACACCAGTTACACAGAAATGGAACCACAGGCATAGGAAAGCTTTGATTAAAGGGGTGACAGAGGGGATCAAGTGAATTACGGGACAGGGGTATGTAGCTGACCATTAGATGGATCTAAGTCAATTATTCAGATTTGAGAGGTTGTAGAAATAGATACAACTAAGATGAAGATGTCTTATGAGCAAAAGAAAGGCAAGATGTCATGAAATTGTGCTTATAGAATGGAAAATTCTAGTCTTCCAAGATTTAGCAACTGGATCAGACGTACTGATCCTTGTCAAATGAAGCTAATCTAACCCTAACTTCTGTCAAGCCCAGCTGGTTTGCCCTGACCCAGACAGCCTCATGTTCCAATTCTATAGAGGCAGTTTGTAGAGAACAAAGCAGTTAGAGTTCAGAGGACAGAAAAGAAAGAAACTTGGCAGAAAAAGAAAGAGAGATTATTCAGAACAATTGGCCTAATTTGAGTTCAGAGGCAAAAAAAGTCACATCAGAATACCACATTCAATTGAAATAGAACAGGGATTTTTGACACAGAAACAAAAATAATTAAATGCCAATTCCCATAAATTTAGAAAGATCATTTGACTTCACACTATTTGGCCTTATGATAAGAAAACCAATATATGGGTCAAATTCCAAAAGTAAACCAGAGTTTGTGATAACAAACATGTTAACACTGTTAGCTTATTAGAGATTAGCTGTGAACCAGGAAGATAATTCATAATGTCAAAGAGCATTTTCAAGCTTGGATTCAGAATCTCTATTTTAATGTTTTACAAAACTTGGTTCATGTGTGAAGACATACATATACTTTGTTTCTGGGTGCTATGGTTTTGGATATGGTTTATCCCTCAAAAGGACATATGCTGGAAGATTGGTATCCAATAAAATGATGTTGGAGTAGTCAAACTTTTAAGGGGTAGGGCCTCATGGAAGGTAACTAGGTTACAGGGTTACTTATACCCTCATGAATGGATTCATGATGTCTTGGAATAGGTCAAACCTCATGGGACTGAATTAGTTCTTGATAAACTGGGCTATTGGAAAGCAAAGCCACACCATGCAATTGGCCCTTCTACGCAGTCCATTGGTTTCCTTTCTACTTCCTGACCATGTTGTGATAGCCATGGGTGTGGGGGAGGGAACTTTTCCAGAATACTAGCACCATGCTGTTTGGACCACCTTCCACCACCAGAATCATGAGCCAAATAAATCTCTTTTCTTTATGCACTACCTAGCATCACGTGTTCTGTTACAGCAACATGAAATGGACTAAGGAATTACATGAAAATTTTTTAAATGCAAGCTATTTACAAGAATGAATTATAGCCACATCAGTGTTTATATCAGCTCAATTCAAAATAGCTAAGCTATGGAACCAACCTAGGTACCTTTCCACAGATGAATGGATAAAGAAAATGTGGTATATATACAAAATGGAATGTTAGTAAGCCATAAAGAAGAGTGAAATTATGGCATTGGCTGGTAAATGGTTGGAACTGAAGAATGTCGTGCTAAGTGAAATAAGCCAGTCCCCCAAAAAACCAATGGTTGAATGTTATCTCTAATACGTGGATGCTAACACACAGTGCAGGAAAGTGGAGAGGAGAAGAATAGAAGTTCAATTGGATTAGATAAAGGAGAATGAAGAGAAGGGAGTGGAGAGGAGAATAAGAAAGATAGTACAATGAACTGAACATAACTTTCCTATGTTCATATGCGAATACATGACCAGTATAATTCCACATCATTTACAACCACAAGAATGGGATCCTAATTAGAATAAGCTATACACCATGTATGTATAGTGTTAAAATACACTCTACTGTCATATAAAAAGAATAAAAAAAATTAAAAAGAATGAATTATACAGAACCGTATATCTAGACCCTTGTACTATTTCATATTTCTTTAAACTACATGTAGGAAATATGTAAAGAAAATAAATTTTCATATTAGGCTAAAATATATTTATTATCTTCCTATATTTAAATCACTGTTCCTAATGAAAACATTTTCAATGCTTCTGAGATGACCTTGAACATCAGACATCAATGTAGTAACACACATTGCTTAATTCACTCTTTCCCTGACCTTGTCCTTCCTTTTAATGGAACTTGACTTTTAGAATTTACCATTCTCAGACTAGTCATGTGCTTCAGGAAGAGCTAACATATATTCCAGGCCCAACTGAAGAATCCTGATTTGTCTAAGCTAATTATGGCAGATCTATTTCCCCCACCCGGGTTAAGTTGGGACATGTTAAAAATTAACTTTGGTCAATAATATGTGAATAAAAATCTGTAGGATGTGGAGGTGGGGACATAGAAACACACACAGGAGGAAGTGTCATTGTTTTCAAAAAGAAATAAGAAACACAAGGCTTCTAAATATTGTGTTTCAACTCTAACATCTGGAGGATGGCTCCAACATCTACATAATAGCAGCCATCTTGTAACCATCCAGAAAGCCCCCTGGGTCCATGCCTTCACGTCTAGGATGGCACAGTAGAAACACAGAGAAAACACATGCTTCAACCTGAAAAAAATGAATCCCCCTTAAAACATCCTGGTTACATATGTAATAACTTTTCCCTGTTTAAATTCTGATTTGGGTTTTTTATTAGTTGTATCCAAAAGCATTCTAACTACTATTAAGTCTGAACTATTTCAAACTTACATTTAAATATTAAAAAATGGAGCTATTATTTGAGGGATGAAAAATGACAATGACAAGAGTATGCTACTTAATTTTTTTAACCACACAAATATAAAATAAAGATATTGTGTCCACCTATAGCTACTTAATTTTTTACTAGGACATCTAGCCCAAGGTACAGAACTCAGTACTTCTAGTGAATCCTAAAGTCTATTATATTTCAAAGGTGTTTACTACTCTATTCCCCCTTCACTACTTGCCTCCCCTCCTTCCCCACTTACAAGCAAACACATAAGTACACATACCACAGTCTGACAGATTAGGTCCTCAGCCTGCTGACCAGTTCATCATCCAGACTGGCGGTGCTACTTTCCCCATGTCATGACTTTAGGAAAATGGAAAGTATCTTCTTCTAATAACGGTAAAGACAAACACCAAAAAAGTAATATACTGCTCATGACAGGCTCTGTGTACTGGTGAATAAATGCTTTGTACATGAAAATAATTTGTGTTCCAGTCCTGCCACTTTCCAGCTATATGACAGCAGGCAAATAACTAAAATTCACTCCCTGTCATTTTACTCCATTGTGAGGTGATGATGATATTACTCACCTTGCAAGGATCTCGTGAAGGTTAAATTAGACACACATAAAAAATTTTATTGATCATATTTTTATCAAAAATAGTTTTGTGTGTAACAACAATAGTTGGAAATTTCTGGAATTTCAAAACTATATGTTACTAAAATCAATAGTTACTAGGACTGAATTCTGAACAAATTATAAATGTTATCTTAAGTTCTAAGGAAACCATTCCCTCTGGCCTTAAGTTCTTTGACTCCATTTTCTCATTTGGAAAACAGCTCTGTGGTGTTTCTCTACAGGTAGTGAATGAGCAACAAATACAGCTTGTAAACTTCCTGATAAATGAATACTTTATCTCATAGCCCTGGAAGCAACCCTGACGTCTTAAATTATGTAATCCTGGTATTACATTATATTAGTCTGGCTCATATAAAATGTAAGCTACAAAAATATCAAAGCTAAGAAAAAATATTTACTCATGCTTTTACATGCAGAAAGAGGATGCATGCATTGCCAAGATTCCATAGAACAAGCTCAAACGAGAGCAACAATGCCTCAGTTATTAGAGAGGGCAATGGCCTGAAGCAGTCCTAAGGAACAAAGATTACTTGGTCCATGCAAGAGTCAATATTTAAGCATACAATGAGTAATTCCCACTTTAAGTTCATGAACATATTTCTTTTCAAGAACTTCTTTTTGGTTACAAATTTCATTTGTGGTCTCCCTACCTATAATCCATGAACCTATGAATGAACAAAACGTTGAAACATGAAACTCTCCAGTAAACAAAAATGTCAGTACAGACTTAATTCTGACTAGACCATCTCAACAAGGTTATACAAGACTTGTACTGTACTTCTCAGTCTCCAAAAATACTCATTTATCTACCCTGGCTAAAGCAACAGATTGAATGTTCTACAAAGATTTGTGGTAAATGCATGAATGACACCTCCAGACTATATCAAATCATGGGGCTCTTAACTTTAAATCATTATTATTTAAAATCCTCTGACAAGTAAAGTGACTCTTTGGGAGAATGAACCTCATATTCCACATTAGAATCATTTAAATTCAAATGAATATTATTGTTGCTAATAGAAACTTCATTTCTAAATATTTTTTTCAAATGTTCTAGTCATGCTATAAGCTAAAAATAACCATTAAATTATATTAATGCTAGCTTTGTGATCTTGAGCAAATCACTTAATTTTCTGCACCTTAATTTTCTTATCTGTTAAATGAAAATGGGATTGGGTGACTTTTTAGGTCCTTTAGAAAATAAAGACAAATAATAATTGTTATCATTTATGTCATTTTAATTAAAGATGTGAAAAATGTAACCAAAGATTCTGTAAAACATTAAGTCTAAAAGAAATTGAACCACAGCCAAGAATTTTTGTAAACCCCAAATCCCCTCTCGATAGCACCAAACAATTGAGTTTTACAGAGTTAACTATGAAAAAGGTAAATTTCTTATTAGTAAAACTGATAACCTCCTGGGCTAATTTAATTCATTCCCTACTTGCCAACCAGAAATGTATGATTTTTACCTTTCTGGTTTAACAGCATAATGTTAGAAACTTTAAGGCCTACTCTTGCCTCATCTCTTATATACATGAAAACAGTGAGGCTCACTCAAAAAAAGAATACTTATGGGCATTCTCATCCATAGCCTACCTGCCTGCCCCTCTATAGGGTATACTGTATTTTCTCTTGCCTTTGTCTTACTTGCAATAAACTGCTCTAATAACTTCCCCACCAAAAACATAAAATCCACGAACGAAAAAAACTACATAATTCATATTGTCTTCCAACACCCACAGAAAGGGTCTTAGAGTCAACTCAAGCAAACTTCTCCCCTGCGCCCCACCCCCACTGAAATCAACATACCATATTAAAAATGTGTGATTATTGGTCCACATTCAGACTTTGAATGAACGAATGAAGTGGCTTGTCTCCCACAGTTAGGGCAATGTAAAATCTAAAGACATACACCAAAAAAGTAATATACTACTCATGACAGGCTCTATGTATTGATAAATAAGTGCCCTGTACATGAAAATAATTTGTGTTCCAGTCCTGCCACTTTCTGGCTATACGACAACAGGCAAATAACTAAAATTCACTCCCTGTGGTTTTACGCCACTGTAAGGTGATGATGATATTGTTCACCTTGCAGGGATCTCGTGAAAGTTAAATTAGACACATAAAAATGGCCTGGCACAAGCCAACCATGGAATAGGCAAAAGACACTAAAAGACATGCCATCTGCCTTACAAAACTTCTCCCTTCCCTCAAGGTAAGTTAAACAGAATCCAATGCAACAGATAGCTGCCATATTTTTCACTGGGCTGTCAGTTCCCCTTAGGCACAGAATATTTCTGATTCATCTCTGCATGCTAGTACCCAGCAGATTGAAAACATAATGAACGTTATTCAATGGGGAAAATGAGAAATTCTTTGGGTCTGAGGATGTTAATATTATCCCAGACCCAGTGAAAGAAAGTTCCAATTTTCAGTTTGGCCAAATAGGTAAGTGTTTACTACAAGCTTCTATGTGGTTCAAAGCAAATAAGCTATTCTGAATTCTAATAATTACATTCTCTAAAATATAAAAAACTCAATTGCCCTAAAGCTCTCAATTTTAGTTTTGAAAAACCAATTCTTTCCTAAACAATGGAGTGGGTAACCACAGAAACTTGTGGAATCTCTTTTCCTAGAAAACACGAAGAACAGGAAAGAAGCCAGTCAGTCTGGAAATGGCTTCAAAATCTGCCGATAAGCAAGAAGTTGGGCTGAGTTAGATGCCCCTTGAAGGGTTCCTCTAGACCTATGCCACTAAGAAAAATAATTCTAATAATTCTGTCATTTATGTCCAAGAAAATAAAATTAATCTAACATCTCCCAGTACAGTCATTGGAAATTATTTTATTTGGATCTAGTGATGCTTTTACAAACCCATTTTCTTCTTAAATTATAGTAAACTGTACTAAGCTCTTAATTTGAATATGAGCTCCTTAATAATACAGAATAGAAATTGCACTTAACACAGTAAACAAAATTATTTATTCATTTCTCTTTTTCAGTCTATTTCATGACCTTAAATCTACTCATCCCCAAAGCCTTATAAGAAATACTATTTCCTCAAAAATACATCACTCTATTTTTTCCATTTACAGATGTCCAAGGCATTCATTACCCAAATCACAATGCACAGGTGATTAGTGATATCTTCTATTTTCATCTGATTCACAAGTAACAGTTTATTTCTCCCCAGCTGAACTGTAAGCTCAAAAGCCCAAGTTTTGGAGCCCTCATGTTTAAACTGAATTCAAGGTAAGTACTTATTCATCATTAAGTTCTTATTGGCTCACAGGTTGAGTTTAAGCAAAAGGAAAATGTAAAAGCAATACTATTTAACTCTGCACACTGAGCACCTGTATGAAGTTTTGGCAAAGCAGACACTCCACAAAGTCAAAAATAAAGCTTCTCAGACTACTATATATTGGCACTTGCCACTTAGCTGCAACTAACATAGTTGAAGGTTAAGACACACAAGGGACCCAGAGTTAAAGATGCAATTGGTTTAGCTGCTACCCTATAAAGAATGAGCAGCTATCAAGGACGGTCCATTCACATACAGATGGCAGCTACTATAGAAAAGCAGAAAGCACAGCACCTTCCCCAGAAAACAGGGCTATGCATGTTCCGATTTTACATGGAATCCATTATTCATTCTGTCAGACTAAGTCAGTTAAATGACAACAAACAGAAAGGAAAGGAGTGTTAGAAAATTACAGTGTAATAACATGACTGTAAAACTTGTATTTTCTCACTATTCATAATTCAAAGAACACATCTAGATCAGACCAATGGGCTCAAAAGCTCAATCTTAAGTGCATTCCACACACTCATACAGAGAGGCAGACCCCTGGTCCTTTCTCCACATATTAAATGAAAACTTCTGGTCCCTACTATGTGTCAGGTACTGTCTAAGGCATTGGCACTTTATCAAACATGCAATTCTAGTAACATTATATAAAGTCTCAGCTTCATATTTTAGAGGGAAGACACCTCAGGCTTGGCCCAACCTCTTATTTGAGCAAGAAGAAACTCAAGGAACAGAGAGGATAACCTCGTTGGTTATTGTGGCTTTATGAGAACAAAGGCAGGAGTAGAAAACAAACTTTTTATCCCCCCCTCCCCAGTAATAAAATTTACTTTTTCTACTAAGCAAGTATTTCTATATGCTTCCTACACACCAGACAGTATACAAGGTACCAGATACACAGGATTCTGACCCTGGTGCTGTCCTCAAAAGGCACAGTCTAACAGCAAGGCAACAGACAGAAACAGCAAACCATATCTCTAATTGTTTAGGACTTCAATTTAAAAAAAAATAATAATAAAGTTGTAATAGTTTGTTGTAGACTCTTAATAACCCCATGAAGATAAAATCTAGATCTTACTACTCCTGTCATATAGATTGAGAAACTGAAGTATGGAGTGAATAAGGGACTCTACTAAGGTCATCTCCAGTGGCAGCAAAATGCCTAGAAACCAAGTTTATTTACTCCAAGGTAGACATTCTTTTCACACTAGATGGAAAAAAAGCAGATGTTCTTTTTATGTTCAGTTCCTTTCCGACCAAGAGCACACATTTGCAAGACTGCATGCAGAACAACCTGTGGTTGTGAAAGCAAATTTAACTGGCTGTGAGGTGTCATCAGCTGAGGTTAGTTATTTGATGACTGAGTAATCACCCAACAAGACATTGTAAGTAGCATTCTTAAAGTGCCCTTTATATATACAAAGAATAGATGGAAACGGTCCTATCCTTCGGGGAATTAATATGTAGAAATTGGGTATATAAATATTTCAACAAAAAGTGACAAAATTAAATAAACTACAAAAGTAGAATAATCACAAACAATTGCAAATTTAACAAACTAAATGTTTTGCAGAACTTCTAAGAAGACCTGCCAAGAAACTGATAATTCAAGAGTTAAATAGAAAAGAGAAGCCTGTATAGGAGATGACACATGCCAGTCTTCTGATTATTGAAATACAGGCTCTTACTAAAAAATGTTCACCACACTTAAGTAAAATATCAACTTCCTAATTCCTTCATTTCACTTTCCACCATTAGTCAAAATAATTATACAAATATTCCATTTCTCTTCTTCTAGGAAAGTTATTAATTTTGTAATCTTCTCTATTCAAAAGAAATGAATTTCCATCAGTGTGACTTTAGCTAAAAGGGTAAAACTGTGTGATCTCATCGCCCTTTTATTCTTCTATCCTCTTTCAGTTGCAACCTAAATGAAATTAATGATCATTTTTCTCTGGTGCACAGTAAAATTTATATACACATTCAAGAAGAGCAATTTTAACATTAACTTTAATTGTTACTTAATATCATATTTTATTCATACTACTAAACATCATCATGGTTTCATAAAAAGATACAACTATTTTAAACTTAAGCACACTGTAGAATTATTAACAAATTAGACAAAGTTAAAAAGAAACAAATACTAGTAATTTTCAGTTAATGACAGGAAAAATTACTTTAAGAATGAGCTAAAGGGGCTGGTGTCATGGCTTGGTGGTAGAGCAGTTGCCTACCATGCGTAAGACACTGAGTTCAATCCTCAGCACCACCTAAAAATAAATAAATAAAGGTATTGTGTCCATCTACAACTAAAAATATTTAAAAAAAATAACAGGCTATAAAGTAAAAATTATAATCATGCTACCAAAGTAGTAATATTTATTTTAAAAATACAACTCAGGGGAGAAAAAAAAAATCTCTTAGTATTCCTGCATTTACTCAGGGGATTCAAACTTAGAGCCAGTTACCTTTCTTTGAAATATTTGGTGAATTTTACAGGCTGATAAGCAGCAATTTTCAGAACCACCACAGCAGGTTTCACTAGAATTACCACAAGCATATCAAAAAATTATTTCATCATATCTTTTAGTTCTTAAAACTTAATTTCATCACAAGAAGACATATTTTAATAAATACCAGTTTAAAATCTAAATTTGAAGCAAAAACATAGTAACTTGTTTAGGGAAGAGAGAAGCTGGGCTTGAATTCATGTTTAGGTCCTTAAGACAATGACTTGTATGTCAAATTGGATTCTAAAAGTTTAAGGGAGTAATTAAACATGCAGCGACAGTGACATCTAGTGTTAACAGCTGCAAGCCAACTACACTACTATTAAATCCTCAAATGCTGAAGAACTATCCAAAGCTTCTCTTTAAGAACAAACAGAACTTGTGCATTATATTAAATAATAATAATAACCAAAATGGTTCCATAGATTTCCTTCCAGACATTAAAAAGCCTTACTGAAAAAAACAGAGTAAATTAAAGACCAAAAAGTAAATGCATTATTTATTTCACACAGTCAACATCTCCAACTTTCTCCCTTCGTTTAGGAGAGTAATGAATGCACAGGTAGTCTGGAAGGTGTTCTGATAAGAGTTTCACAATCTTTTAAACTTTCGCCTATATGATTAAAGATACTGCACAGATAGTAAATACTCGATAACACATCAGGAAAAAAGAATGTAGGACATTTCAGGAATACTTGAAGAAGACACAAAGAAAAAAGAATAGTTACTGCAGTGAGAAACAAGTCTATATTTCAGCCCTGGCTTCCTTGCTTTATATTTGTTGATTTGAAAGGTCAACTTTGTAATCAGTTGATATTTTTGCCCAAGGATTTAGAATTTGGCAGCACAGGTTAATTCATTATACCATTTTTATAGTTTTATGCTACAGATGAATCTGTAAAAGTAAGCAAAATTTCGACAATTATTTTTGGCCAGGACAATTTTGTGTAAAAAGAAAAGTTAGCATTAGATGAAGCTTACTTACCTATTTGTTTTGGAAAGTTCGTCCTTTCCCCTTTTAACTCCAAAAATTCTTGTGATCAAGGAACTAAAGAGAAGAGTGGATGAATTTCTCACCTATTATAAAAATAAACACACAATATGGGTCAAGGAATATTTATGGCATGAAATCAACATGTATAATGGTCAACTAGGTATTCCAATCATTATACCATTGGCTAGTGTAGGACTAAAGAAAACATGGTTTGTTTTCACAAAATGAGACAACTTTTTTAAAAAAAACTTAATAGTAATTGACTCAATGAACTCTTAAATTAAGCCCTAACTCCAAACACAATATAGTTTTTTCCTATTCTAATATTATCAATTGATTTCATTTTGTCCTTGAATTGAATCACCAAACAGTACTTTAAGAAAAAAAAACTATTTTTCATATCCTTCCTGACAATGATTATTCTAGACCTCAACTCTTTTCACTTATTTTTCTGTACTTACCTACCTGTGAGAAAATACTTGTAAGACTTAATTTCAAAGAATCCATGTAATAAATAGTCAAGAAAATACTTAATATTCCAAATGCCATTAACTTCACAATGCCAATAATATAGCCAAGGGATATTAACCCTAAAATTATATGATAGAACTGATTAATAAAAACAAGAGGCAAGAATAATGTTAATAAACTTGGATCATTTCTCCAAGACACTACAGAGTATGTTTTCCAAGCCAATGCATCAAGATACTTTGGAATTTCACGACAATGTCTTGAATATTCTAGCATTATTGGTCTTCCTCAATCACCTTGCCAAATCAGAGTAGAGAGGTTTAAGTATGTACTGCCTTCCTTATGGTGTGCAAGGCAATATATCAGCACCACAGAGAATATCTAGAAATAGAAGACACACAATTGCTGCCATCATAGAGCTTATTTTCTAATTAGGTAAGTGATCATATGGTATGTTAAGTAGCAATATAATCAGAAAAGTCATTAAAAGTAATAATGCAGGCTGGAGCCATAGCTCAGTGGTAGAGCCCTTGCCTCGCACATGTGAGGAACTGGGTTTGATCCTCAGCACCACACAAAAATAAATTAATAAACAAAGATTTTTTTAAAAAAGTAATAACTTGAGATTTAGAAAACCACTTCCTGAAACCATTGCATAAGGGTCACAAACTCAAACGCCCAGTAGAAGCAGGGAGCAACAGAGGCAGCAGTGGACTGTGTCTAATTTAGTCCCTGCTCAGCTTCAGCTGACTAGCTGCCATGAAGGAATGCAAGCCTAATGTTGCCAGATCTTCTGCTTTTTTAACAGAAGCCAGAAACATGATTTTTATGTGAAATCTCACTATTTTGAAATGTTGGCAACAAATTAAAGAAAAGGGGTGGTGGAAAAATGACCATAGAGTCCAAATAAAATTCATACCAAAATTGCAATGAAACCCTAATCTTGGACAGATCTACTTAGGTCCATTCAATAGTCAGCAAACATTAATGGAGTCCCTACTACATGCCCTGCCTAATATGCCCAAACTGTAACAAATAGATCCATCCTGTCAATATCAGTATCACCTCTGCCTATCACAGGTCTTGATTATCTTACTCAGTCTCAGAAGGCTTGGTAAGGACATTTAGGACACCATTACTTCCCTCAAATCATAACAATGATAAAACACAAAAAGAAAGGTTAAAAGTAGGGCTCAGTGATAGAGTGCTTGCCCAGCACCACAAGTAATAACAAAAAAATAAACAAAACACAACAGAAACACAAATTCCATTTTGCCCTAAACCAAACTCTCTGACAAAGGCTGCCAGATGCACTAAAGTTAAACATCTGGAGATGTTGAGAATACACACTTTAAACAAAACCATAGGGTTTTTTTTTCACTTTCAAACAGGCACAACCCAGAAATAAAATTCTTTTTTTTTAATCAATAGACTGAGGGCAAGAGACAGATAATGCATTTTAGTAATATTAATATGGACAAATGGAGCCGGGTGCAGTGACACACGCCTGTAATCCCAGAAAGGCCGGGGGACCACAAGTTCAAAGGCTGAGGCAGGGGGACCACAAGTTCAAAGCCAGCCTCAGCAACTTACTGAGGCCTGAGCAGCTTAGTAAGACCCTGTCTCTAAATTAAAAAAAAAAAAAGATGAACCAATGGGTATCAATACTATCAGCTTGATCCATCCTGCATAGGCTGAATGTTTGTGCCTCCTTCCCCAAATACATATGTAGAAATCCTAACCTTCAAAGTGATGGCTTTGGGAGGTGGGGTACTTAGGATATGATTAGGTTATGAAATCTTTACACTTATAAATGAAATATTAAATGCTCATATTAAAGAGACCAGAGAGAGAGAGAGAGAGAGAGAGAGAGAGAGAGAGAGAGAGAGATCCATTGCCCCCTTTAACCTTTTACAAGATAAGGCAACTTCTATGAACCAAAAAGCAGGCCCTCATGAGACACTGAATCTGCTGGCACATCGATCTTGGATTTCCCAGCCTCCAGAACTATGAGAAATAAATTTTTGCTGCTTATAAGTCACCCATTCTGTGGCATTTTGTTATAGCAGCTCAAACAGACCAAGAAATCCATTATAAAATTCCTCCATTTAGTAGCCAATTATGATCAATACCTATTCTGATACATATAGCAAAACGGTGATACTCTATCAGAACTTCTGCATTAATTACTTAACATTCCCAGAAAAAATTTTAAAAACTTTCCCTAATCATCTATTTGGTTACCCTGTTCACTCAATACAGAATTATTTGCATGTATTAACCAATTTTCCATTCAGGGCAGAGCAAACCTCCAAAAGTAATCAATTGATGATACTTGGTTTTATTTATTTATTTTTTTTAAAGAGAGAATGGGGGACGCAGAGAGAGAGAGAGAGAGAATTTTAACATTTATTTATTTTTTCTTAGTTCTCGGCGGACACAACATCTTTGTTGGTATGTGGTGCTGCTGAGGATCGAACCCGGGTCGTACGCACGCTAGGCGAGTGCACTACCGCTTGAGCCACATCCCCAGCCCCCAATACTTGGTTTTAATATTTTAAAAATGACTTTCCCTTCTTTGAGATACAATACACATACTGTAAAATTCACCATTTTGAAGTATACAAGTCAGTGGTTTTTACTATATTTCTAAAGTGGGAGACTATCACCACTAAATCAACAATATTTTCACAGCCCCAAAATGAAACCCTGCACACATTAGTCATCATTTTCCCTCCACCCATAGTAGGAAAGCACTGATCTATTTCTGTCTCTAAATATTTGCCTATTCCAGACATTTCATATACATAGGATCATGAAACAGATGGCCTTTTATGTAAGCCTTCTTTCACTCAGCACAATATCCTCAAGATTCACCCATATTCTAACATTTTTTGATATGTTCTTCCTTTTTATGGTAATATCCCATAATAGAGATATATCACATTTTTTAAATCTGTTCAGCATTTGATGGGACATTTGGCTTGTTTCCCATTTTTTGGCTATTATGGATAATGCTACTGAAAACATCTGTGCACAAATTTTTGTATCAACATGTTTTCACTTCTCTTAGGTATACATCTAGAAGTAGTATGGTAAATTATTACAGTAACTCTGCTTGTAGGAACTGCCAAAATGGTGGTACCATTTTATATTCTGATTAGCAATATATTAGGGCTTCAATTTCACCAATTCTGTGATTCTGCACATCTTCCTCAATACTTTTATTGTCCATCTTTTTAATCTTAGTGAGTACAAAATGGTATCTCATTGTGGCTATGATTTGCATTTCCCTAATGATGCTAAACATCTTTTTATGTACTTATTGACCATCTGAATATCTTTTGGGGGGAAATATATTCAAATGAATTGTCCATTTTTTTAATTGGGTTATCTTTTTATTATTATTGAGTTCTAAGAGTTTTCTGTATATTCTTAATTTTGATCAAGTCTAATTTACCTATGTTATTTTCTGTTGCTTGTACCTTAGGTGTTGTATCTAAGACACTGTTAACCCACTCCAAGGTAGAAAAACTTACACAAGTTTTCTTCTAAAATTTTTATAGCTCTTACATTTAGATTTTTGATCCATTTTTAGTTCCTCAAACATGAAATTCATTCCCTTGCATTATAGCTATCTAATGGTACTAGTACTATTGGTTGAAAGAACTATTCTTTCTCCATTGATCTTTGAGCACTATTTTTTAAATTTTTTGTGGAGATTTATTTCTGGACAATCAATCCTATTCCATGATTTATATGTCTATCCTGATGTCAAATCCATAATCAAATTTACTACTGCTTAGTAGTAATTTTTGAAATTGGGGCCTATGAGCCCTTTGACTTTTTTTCAAGATTGTTTTGTCTAGTATGGGACCCTTGTATTTTTTTAACATATATTAGGACCAAAATATTAATTTATGCCAAAAAATATTCAGATGGAATTTTAACAGAAATTATGTTGAATCTGTAGATCAATTTGGGGAATATTATCATCTTAATGATAGAACGTCTTCCAATAATGAACATGGGATATCTGGTCCTCTTGCATTTCTCTGAATAATGTTTTCAGATTTTCAGTGTGAAAGGTTGCACTTTTTCTGTTAAATTAATTTCCTTTTAAAAAATATTTTTATTAGTTATTGATGGGCCTTTATTTATTTGTTTATATGTGGTGCTGAGAATAGAACCAGTTTCTCACACATGCTGGGCAAGCACTCTACCACTGAGCCACAACCCCAGCCTCATCTTCTGTTAAATTTATTTCTAAAGTATTTTATTCTTCTTTATATTTTTATTAGTGCATTACAGTTATACATAATAGTGGTATTCTTTGTGACATGTACATACATGCATATATTGTAATTTACTCCATTTCATTCTCTAGACTTCCCCTTTCCCTCCCTTCCTCCTTTCCTGAATCCCCTTTCTCTACTGATCTTTCTTCTATTTATTTTATTACCTTTATTTATTTAATTTTTAATAGGTGCATTATAATTATACATAAAACTGTGACTCATTGTGATATATGCATACAGCACATAGCATAATTTAGTCCATTTAGTCTTCCTCCACTCCACCCTGCCCTTCAATGACTTTCTTCTATTATACTATTCTCCCTTCTGTTTTCATCAGATTCCCTTTTATTATTCCTTATTTCTCTTCACTTCCACACAGGAGAGAAAAGATTTGACCCTCGTCTCCCTGAGTCTGGCTTATTCACTTAGCATGTTGTTCTCTAGTTCTATCCATTTATCAGCAAATGATATAATTTCATTCTTCTTGATGGCTGAGTAGAACTCTATTGTGTACTGCCAGTGTCTCAGCTGGCACTGAATCACGAGCCACTACACAGCTTTGTAGATTCAAATAGCAATTCTTTATTCCAGAACTCACACCGGCCTCCAGCTAACATGTTCTGATCCAATCTCCAAAATCCCGCCGCCCCCAATCACCTACTCCACAGAGGCTTTTTCCAAATCCAATTTGAATCTCAACAGGAACACGCAGCAGGAACACCCTAATCCCAGCAGCAATAATCTTCAACCTCCAACTTCCCTAAAACCCCTATTGTCTTAAAGTGGGAATGCCTTAAACCCAAATTATCTTAAGCCCAGATACTTCCTCAAACCTGCAGGATACTTCCTCAAACCTGGATCCACCCTCATTCACCTTGAGCAGGGTCGCCTTTCTCAAACACACATGCAAGGTCACAGCGGATTTCAAAGGCAAGTCCATTTAACATGGGGTACGCTGGCAAGGATTTTGAATCGTCATTTCTACTTGGCAATGGCCCTCAGCAGTGTACATATGCCATACATTTTCTTCTCTTCTTTTATTCTTTTTTAAAAATTCTTTTTGAATTAATGTTTGGACTATTCATTGCTCAAGTAAAAATGATTTTGATACTTTTATCTTGTATTCAGCCACCTCATTGAACTTGTTTATTAGCTCTAATTTATGTGAGTGTGTTCCTTAGGATTTTCTACATAAAAGATCATGGCATCAGAAAATAAAAACAGTTACACATTCCTTTATTACATCTTATTTTGGCCTGATTGCCCTAGTTAGTTCTAATGTAATGCTGAACATAAGTGGCAAGAGTGTATACCCTTGACCTTTTACTGATCTTAAGGGAGAGCTTTCAGTTTTTCACCAGTAAGTATATGCTATGTTTTCCACTGCTGTTCTTGATCAGGTTGAGAAAATTCCATTCCTAGTTCATTGAGTGTTTTTAATCATGAAATGGAATTAGATTATTGTCAAATGCTTTTTCTACATCTGCTTAAACATCATTTAATTTTTGCCCTTTATTCATTACATGTTACATTAGCTGATTTCCTATGCTGAGATGTATACTGTTTTAAAACTGTTGAAGTTAAAAAACAGACCACTAAATAGTTATTATAAAGGGTCAGTTGGTCCCATTATTTTTGAGACTGTGGCAAGGCAAACCATCATGGCAGGGAGCATGTAGTAGAGAACAACTGTTTACCTTATGGGAGTCAGAAAGCAAAAGAAAAGAGAGGAGGGATGTAGGTCCCAACAGGATTTTCGAGAGCACGCCTCCATGACCTAACTTCCTCCCACTAGGCCCCACCTCCCAAAGGTTCTATTACTTCCCAATAGTACCACAGGATGGTGATCAAGCCTTTCACACATGGGCCTCTGGGGAAATTCTTAGATCCAAACTATAGCAACAGTAATACAATAAAAGCAAATTCCTTTGGGGAAAAATGAATGAAGGAGTAGGCAAGTTAAAAAAAATTAAAGACAGAATTAGTGGTAAAGTTGAAAATGCAGAGATTAGAACAACTGTCAAGTAATTCTACCTATAAACAATTCTTTTTATCAGGGAAAACCAGAATACTTCCTGCTCTCTACCTCTTTCTTCACTGAGTCTCCAACATATGGTTGGCAGGGACTTGGTAGTCAGCTGCAAAGTGACAACTGTTACCAAAGTATTTCTCTTCTATTCATTGAATAGATAATTTTTTTCTTTCTTTCTTGGCATAAGAAAGCTTCTATATATAGACTTGTATAAGAGAAGAATTTATTAGCTCTAATTTATTAGAAAATTAGGTTACACCAGGTTGTATGCGTGTGTACAAGCACATATGTACACTCATTTTTTAATTACATAACATATAAACTCCCTTAACAAATATTCAAAAAATATGAAAGGGGAGCCCACCCTGTGCAATTGCTATGTAGCATGATCACTGACACACCATACACCCCTAGTAGGCAGTCAAGGATAGGGTCAAGATACAACATTTTAATATTCTGTCCAGGGTATGTGATACAGGTTTAGAGCAGAAAGAGACATTTTTTGAAAAAAATTAAATGAGATTTGAGTTCTAAGCCATGTGACTTTGAAGAAATCCTACACCTATAATCCAGAAAAACCATGCCATATTTTCTGGGCTTCTAAGGAGAAGACCAGCAATACTTGAGTTCTTGGTAACTGTCTTCCAAAGCTGTAAGATACTTCTCCCATGAGAGGTCAAAAGTAAAGAAAGGGTTTCCACTAATCCATACAGCATCTATAAGTGAATTAGAAAAAATGTACCTCTTCCTCTGAGTAAATGAAGCTCCATTCCAAGGCACATAGCATGATGAGTGGAGCACAGCTGGATTTCAAGACTACACAGCCCTAAGCCTGGAACCTTCATAGCAACTTCACAACTGCCAGAGGGCAGAGTCATTGGTGCCAACAAGACACAAAGTAACCGTGGCAGTGCTGCCAGGAAGATCTGAAAGTGTCTTTTTTGTATATTCCTCTGATATCCCCTGCATGCTGTGAATCAGAACTGACTTGAGAGAAGCAAGATAAAACTGTTCTAGATGAAAATATAACCTCAGGATGGGTCATAGGAGGACCCTAGTTGGGTTGCTAGGCAAGCTCTATTGGAAAGGCTGAGAGTTGCCTAGGGAAAGGCAATCAGGTGTCCAACAGTCACTAAACATAATAAAGAGAATCAGATGCTATTTTAAAAGAACAACTGCCCAGAAAACTCTAAGGATCTATGCATATGTATCTATAAGTCATTTTATGTAACTTAAATTTTGACTAAACTAACTTCATCTACAAAATGTACATCAAACATAATCATTTCTTACCATCTTTACTAACATTTCTCTATTCTAGGCCATCATCACCTTTTGGCAGAACTATTATAATAGCTTCCTGATTGGTCTTCCTCCTTCCTTCTTGCCACCTTAGAATCAAGTCCCCATTTATCTAGATTAATAAAAAACCCATCATTCCCTGCTATAAAACCCCCTTGTGAAGGATTTTTCAATAGGCTTTTCAATAGCAGAAGGAATCACAGTTGCATTTCAAGTATTTATGCCAACACTTGTCCAAGTTGGGTTAATGCCCCAAGGGGTAAACTCTGACCAACAAGAAACAAGCAATGGGACTCTTCTAAGAGGTGGTAGTTTCACATAGAAGATGTACCATGTGACAAGACAACCAGCTCAGTTTTCTTGCAAGGTTAGGGCCTACTTGGTAGCATCTTTCCTCCTTTCTTGCCTTATTTATTGTTTTCTTTCATTCTTGCTGCTCTGGGTTTGTACCACTCAATAAAACCTTACCTCCAGTTGCTTTCTGAGGACACAGGGCCCAAGCCCTACAAATCAGCTAAAATGACCTTTTCTGCAATCCTATCACACACAAAACTGCTTTACCACACTTCAGATTCTGAAGTCAGACAGATAATAGTTGCACATTCTTAGACAAAGGTATTTCACGTCTCTTAGCCTTATTTTATTTATATATAAAATATGAAGTATAATAAAGTTTACTGAAATTAATCAATGTAATATAAATGATGCCAGGTACATTATTTATATTAGTATTTCCAGTGCTTAATATGTCATCTACTACACTGTAGGTATGCCTAATGCCTACAATGTTTACAATAGTACATTTTCTCTGTATTTAAAAAATTCCAACCAAGTAGCAAAGATTGAAAGACCTGTAAGGTCTCAATACAAATAGTCAGTAATCTGTAAAAACACATTAAATCTATACATGAATGCTCTCTGAAAAATGGCCCTTTACTGCAAATAATTCACTTTACCTGGGTTTTTGCCTCTCCAACTTATCAGGAAAAACAATTAAGTCAAAAGTACAGATGTCGCCAGCTTTAGGCACAATATATTCCTGAGAGGATGCACACAAATCAAATTTCTGTAAATCAAACCATATTTCACAAGCACTAGGGGAAAAACACCCTTTAAAATGACTTCAACAAATAATGCTATAGTAAACTGTTACTGTAAAATGAAGGTTTCTTCATAGCCGGTGATTATGTTGACATATAATTTCATTAGGTTTTCATAAGAAAGGAAATACAGCAATCAGCATATGGCAACATGAGCTCCCTC